>NC_059432.1:9583616-9883616 GCF_021028975.2 Sphaerodactylus townsendi
ATAGTCCTGACAGATATATCAATATGAGAATGTAGAGGTCAGTATATTTTTGGCTAAACCTGTGTGAGTGAGCTTCTTTTCTTTGACTTGAAGGAGCTGGCAGTGTGAAAGCAGGGGTGGGGGGAGGTGAGGATAGCCAAGATAGGTGAGGATAGGTGAGGATAGCCACACCCTAAGTGTGAGGGTGTGGGAAGGGTAGAGCTAGATATGCTGGCTGTGGGTGGAGGGAAGATGTCTGGGGCAAAAATGTGCTCACTGGCAAACCTGCCTGCTCTGGCAGCAAAGCAATTTACAATCGTACTTGAAGTAGTCTTGCTTGCCATGAGAAGAATGGAAATTGAAAGCAGGGCTTGAGGAAACAGGTCCATACAAGAAATCTTGCTGCAATGGACCTTCATCCACAGTGAATATCTGCAGCAGACACCTTGTGCATAGTTGACCTACAATCTCCCAGAGAGAAAGTTTGCTGTCCTTCAGTTTCCCTCACAGGGAGGGTGAACTGAACCTGAAAGGGAGTGAACTGAACCTGAAGAGAATGTGCTTATTGTATTGGAGCCTGGAGCCGAATCAGACAGATGAGCCGTGGCCAGTTTTCTGACCAGCGATGGAAGATGGGTGGGAATCTTGATGAACTAGGTTCAAACTGGCCTTCGTTGTGGAGGGACTGGACGCTGGGCTTACCCAGGATCCACCCCAAGACCAGGCTCTAGTGGCTGAGTGGGTCAAATGGGACAAGGAAGCAAAGACCGTTATTGCCTCCAGAGGGAGTAGCACAATCCTGTCTTCTATCAAAGATGCCAAAACAGCCAAGGATGTATTCTGTACTAGAATCATCTCACCATGTGACCCATGCCATGTGCCAGTGCTTAGCCAGTTTGAAATTCTGTTATGGCAACCGCTTTAGGGCTCATGTAAGCCAACTAACTGGCTTATTTGCCCAGATGAATGATCCTGGAGCCACGCAGAGCAAGCAGGCTAAGCTTGTGTACTCCGCTCTTATGTTTGCCACCTATTTATGCAGTCATGACTGGTGACTTAGAAAGGCAGGTCACCTGAACTTAAAAAAGCAACTGCAAAGGTCTTATTTGAAGCAGAGAGAAGAACATCTTTAGCTGAAATGGCAAACTCTGTCTCTGAGTTTGCTCTGCTGATCAACTCTGCTGATACGCCAAAAATGGCAAAGTGGCCGTTCCTCTCTCTGAAAGCTCGAGTCCAGAACCAAAGGCAGAATTCCACGGCCACGGCAATGCCATTAAGAGAGCCGCAATTAAGGTGTCACAATTAAGGGGCCTCTTTGAACCTAACGAAGCCCCTTTTGCAGAAAGTGACCTCGGCATGCTTCCTCTGCCAGGAACTCGGCCACCAGGCGGCAACACACCCTTCCAAACAAGACAGCAAGCTCAGACCAAAAGACAAAAGACAGTCGGAAGGGGAGCATTTTGGAAAGGCAAATTCATCAAGCCAATTTCGAAAGAAATGAGCAGCCTTGCTATAATTACTTGGCAAGTAGTGATGTACATGATACCTGTTATTTTACTTTGGATTCAGGAACTTCTGCAATGTTTGCAACAAAAAGGAAGTTCTTTATTGAGCTGAAGGATACTCCCAAAGAAACTGTTATCTGAGGCATTGTTGCAATACAAAAGGGAAGTGGAATTATTCATTACAAATTACCAAATGGCAATTTATGTGATTTTTAAATTGAAGGATATACAGTATATTCAGTGGCATAGCACCAATGGGGCGAGGGGCACAATGCCCTGGGTGGGGGGGGTGGAGGCGTGGCTGGACCATGGCGGGGGCATGGTGGGGGCAGTCCAGGGCGTTCTGAGGCAGGGCTGGGGGCACCGCAGCAGGGGCACAGGGGGCGCGTGCGTCCCGGGCACAGTTTCCCCTCGCTCCACCTCTGTGAATATTCCAGAATTTACCAGCAGTCTGATTCTTTGTCTAAACTGGATGTGGATGGCCTGGAATTGAAAGTTAAAAATGGTCATTGTACTGTTTCACATGGTGGCTACCGGACACAAAGGACTTTAACTATGTAGAAGAGGCTGAAGGAGCAACCCAGCCAATACCAGAGGAAATAGATTTGATTGAACCATGTCAGGAAATGTCAAAGGACGACACAAATCTTACAAGACTGTACCCCAAAGAAATGTATCCATGTGTGGCATAGACATTTGGGGCATGCCCATTATCAGGCAATTAAGGAGATGCAAAGAAAATATTTAACCAAAGGCCTAATCTAGCTGAATGTGGGTTTGGAACTAACTGTGTCTTCCTTGCTAAATCCAAGGCAATGATCAAGCTACTCCTGAAGCAGAGCAACACCAAAAGTGGCCCTCCCTCCCTCCCTCCCTCTCACACCTCCACGTGCATGCACACTTCCCCATCTTGCTGCCACAAAGACCTATATCGCCCTCCATCCTGGTTAGTTAGACTAGATTAGGAATCTATGTCTTATCCAGAAATGGATTTGATATATCAAAGTAAGCATATTAGTTTGAACAAATAAAAAAGATCTGTGTAACTTTGTTCTTAGCACAGGGCACAGACCAGATGGGCTTTGCTGCACCTTTGAGCAATTGTAAATTCAGGTTTTGTACAAGATACAGAACCAACAACAAAAGCATCTGCATTTGATGGCAGAAGATAATAGAAGAGGACAGACTGGGGAGGGAATTCCTCAGTTTTGGTGCCAAAACAAAGGAGGCCATCTCCTTTATTCTGTGTCCCGAGACTCATATTTGCAGAGATGAATTCGTAGATTCTGTAGAGCTGTTCCGGGTAACAGACATTGATGGACCCGCCATGTTATGAATTTGTCTACAACTATTAAAATCCATCACTAGATACTGTGGCGGTGTGTTCATGCATTGAATTATGTATTCTGTGGAGAAGACCTTTCTCTTGCTTTTCCTGGATCTACTGCCCATCCATTTAATTAAATTTTCAGGTTGAAATCTATAATAGGGATTGTGAAACTCTCCAGACCCAAAAGATAGATAGATAGATAGATAGATAGATAGATAGATAGATAGATAGATAGATAGATAGATAGATAGATTTAATTAATTCCATTTTTAGACCGCCCTCCCCCGAAGGGCTCAGGGCAGTGTACATCCAAATCAGATAATAATAAATAACAGTAAAAACATCCTAATAACAATTTGAATCCACAGTTCAGCCATTTCCTTGGGATTGTGGTGGTGAGATGCTGACCCAGAAAAGAGTATGACTGGCAGCAACCTTTTTAACTACTAAGTCCTGAAAGTTACAGGCAGTATTTCTATCATTTGGAGTTTTTTCTAAACCCACGATACCCACCCCCCAGATTACAGATTTTTCTGCAACTCTGGGGCATTTTTCAGGTTCATAAAAAGAGCAGCCTTTCTGTCCACATCCCGGTGGTCCCTTTGGAGCAGTGAGAAGAGTTGGAAGCAGAGCTGCCAACTCCAAATGGGGAAATTCCTGGACATTCTGGCAAGTGGGGCCTGGAAGAGGCAGGGTTTGGGGAAGCCGTGGAGTCTGCCCCCCCCCCCCTCCGGCAGGCATTTCCTCTACGGGAACAGATCTCTGTCATCTGGAGATCAGTTGTAATTCTGAGAAACTGATCTATGGGCCCCACTCAGAAATTGGCCACCCCAGCTGGATGTGAAGGGCAGCTGCCGCCTGCCTCTTCCCGCCACCATCTTGCCTACACAGAACAGAGAGAACAGCTGCTTCGTTACCAATCATCCAGTAGCTGATGCATGAAAAGACAACGGCTGGGATGGTCCTCATTGGGAGCAGGTCTCCGAACATCAGAGCAAGGAAATAGGCTGACACTCGATAATACCCACTGGTATACTGGTGGCTGTTGGGATAGAACAGGGCGTGACTCACATGCTGAAAAGGGTCACACGTCAAGAGGCAATGAACCTCCCCCCCGGACATTTTTGTAAGAGGTGATTCCATTCTGCTGGATCCCAAAGTTCACATCTTATTTCATCCACTGGTGGTCTGGGGCAAGGCACACATTACAAAGACCACCTGATGCAGACACAGGGACCGATCTGGAGGTGTCTGGTTGGTGTCCCGTGCTGAGAAGTCCACTTCTTAGGTACATTAGGGGAGGGGAGCCAGCATGATTTGAATTGGAGCCACATTGCATGAACAGAGGGCCTTCCTCTCTATGCTCTTTCCCCTATCTGAAATGGCCTCAACGAGACACGATTTGCCCCACTGGGGAAACCATGCACAGCCATCAATACGTGAGGAATCCTCAGTGGGACAAACAGCAGCTCCCCGGAGTCATTACAGGTTGGGAAAAGACAGCAAGCAGAGGGGTCCCCCGCTTGCCCCCAGGAGGTTGGCAGATAGTTTAGAAGCACATCAACACTCTCAACATTTAATGAATAGCGAAACACAAAATTAGTATGAGTAGTAACCAGTGGCAAAGCTGCAATGGGGGAGGGGGTGCTGCACCCCAGGGACATGCCACTGGTGTCCGCCCATGGACCTCCCTGGTGGGGGCGGGGCGTGGGTGGGATGGGGTGGAGGCATGCAGGCAGGTTGTGCCCCGGGTGCAATTCTGTCTCACTTTGTCACTGGTAATAGCTTCTTCGCAGAAAACCAAAGGACTGGACCTACCAAAAGCACCTGTTGAAGAGATGCCTCCTGTGAGTTATAACATGAACCGGCACTTCACTCATTCCTTTGCTAAAGATTTGCTGTGGGGTCCAATATATCCGAAACACGATTTTTTGCTGAATAAGTTGCAACTTGGGACCCCCAGAGGCATAAAATTTAAGGCTACATCCCATTGCTCTGGCAAAATAGGGCAACCTAGTTCCTTATTTCATTATTTCCTGAGATTCTGCATAGCATATATATTAATGGATGTCAAATATTTATGAACAAATATTGTAGATTTTGTTTTCTGCTTTGATTAAGTGTCTGCAGGAGGGAAGGGGACACTGAGACACTGAGGGTCCTACTTCGATACCAACAGATGTTGCCATTGTAAATACTGCCATTTGACAGAAGTTGACATTCATATCTAGACCTCAGCTGAGTAAATGACCGAAGAACACCATCAAAATCTATCAACTGGTCCAATGTAAAAAGTTCCCCTGTTGGTCTGAGCCTACCATAAAAAAAGATTTCTTCCCGATTTCTTGGTCCACAACGTTAATTTCACAAGTGAAAATGGATCAAATTGGTATTGTTGTGATCAATTCTGTAGCTGCAGAAATTCTGTAGCTGCAGAAATTGCAGGAGGAATGGGATCCACTCTAGCAGAAGAAGGCCCCGATGCATTCCACTCAGAACGGGGCACCAGACCAGAAGCTTCCAAGGGAGCCCAGGATGGATAGCCTCACTGCGACAAGAGATTCCAGCAATTAGCACAAGTTGTGCCTGAGGATATAAAGTTTGCCTGATGATATAAACCAGTGGTTCCCAAAGTGGGCAGTACTGCTCCTGGGGGATGGTAGGAATTACCTATTGGGTACTGGAGTCCCTTTGGCTGTGCTGATCATTTGCTGACTAGGCTAGAGCCTAGAGCGAAACACCTTCCGCACTTTGTCTTTAAAGCTTTACGGCTGTTATTGCTTTCAAAGTTATTTCCTTTGGTCACTTTTGTTTGTTTGTATGATTCTGAATTATCTTGAGTCACAATTATTGGTAATAATATTAATTTTCTTATAAATTAGTTACTGTACATATGTGGTAGGTGAAGGTTTGTGCATGTTTGGTAGGTAGTTATATATTGATTCCAGATTACCAAATGTGGTGATTTAAGATTCCTGCTCAGTGATTTTAGACCAAACATTGGTAAACTGGCACCACTTCATCAAGCTCATCCCTCACATTAAGAATTTCCTGAATAGTGAAATGGTGGTATCTAAGATTCTTGCCAAATGACTATCAGACTGAAAAGCTGCATCAAGTTAATCAATTTGGTTGAATAAATTGAAATAAAAATTGACAGCGTATTGAATAAATATGCAATTGAATTTGTTACTGATTTGAATTTTATTATCTTCCTTTGTGGGTCATGAAAATTCCTTCTTGGAATAATGCTTTTTTGTAGGGTAGGATGGGGGCACTTAGAGTTGCCAACCAGTGCTTATAAAAGTGGCGGCTGGAGATCTCCTCTTGCAACCAATCTCCATGTGACCGGTCAGTTCACCTGGAGAAAACAGCTGCTTCGGAAGGTGGACTCTGTGGCATTCTACCCCCTCCCCGACCCCACCCCTCAAATGGGCCAAATTTCTTTTTTGGAAACCTATGATATGAACTGATATCAGGGAAACCAAATACTATATTGAATGGAAGTTGCTTCCTCTTTAAGAAAATTGTGGTTATGCCCACCATCCTGTGTCAGAACTCCAAAGGGGCCCACAAAAAAGTTTCTGCACCTCTGAGAAGACAGCTCAGTGAGAAATCAGGTGGGCCCATTTGCCACGTCAGGTGCAAGGAAGGGAAAAGAGGCTTTTCAAGGTAAGAAGATATCATGATATCGGTGCCAGCTGTTAAGGCAGTGCCTGCCTCAAACTCCAAATGCCCTTGCCTCCATCCACCCCCCCTTTTCTTGTGAGGAGGGTTGATACTTACATAAACAATTTCTTGTCCCTGATGAACAACTCAATGGAAGACACACTGGAGAAGCACTGGTTTGTGGTTACAAAGAACAAGGATCCAACCCTGAAAGAGGTAACCAAAAGGCCATCAAGAGTTCCTTTGGAAACAGATCCGTTCATATTCTGTGCCAAAACATCCCCAAATGTCATTGTGCTCACAATAAAATATGTAAGAACTAGTTGTAGTAAAGCCTGCTGTATGGACAGACATAATAGGCTCTAGAAAACTGTTGGTGGGTTGGCGCCCCCTCAAGGGAGCCGTCTCCTCCTCCTCCCTTGACCCAAGATTCTCCTCTTCATCTTCCTCCTCTACCTGGATGCCTGCATTGGCATGAGGGGGGCAGCCCCCCAAGCTCTCCTCCCCCCACTGGCCCCATCTCACCAGCTCCCCCTCCTCTTCCCCCATTGCCTTTATTGCCATGCAACAGTGAACAGTGCAGTTGCGGCCACCAGCAATTGTGACCCTCCCCGAGGGGTGGCCGTTGTGTGTGCCTGCTGCTCCCAGGCAGCTGCACGTGGTCCAGTGACTGCAATTGTTCAGTAGTGCGGGAGAAGGGGGAGCACACAAGAGAGTGAGCAACTGCCGCATCCTGCTGTTGTGTGTCCTCCCTGCCCCCGAGGCCTGTGTGCTGCCATCATGAGCTGCCTAGTTCTGGCCTCCCAGACGGGACGGGACGGGGGTCCTCCCTCTAGTGGCTGCCCCCGGCCTTCCTCAGCCTGCTGCCTGCGTCTCTCTTTCAGGGTCCAGGCAAGGCCTCACCTGCTCATCCGACACCTGCTGGCTTTTGTGTCGGCTATTTTAACCTCTGGGAAGACTGCGTGGTCTCCTCCTTGTGAGACTGAGGGGGCACCATTCCCGCTGTGGGAGCTGGTGCTGAGGGGGGTGGGGGGGTGGGGGGGGGTGACGTGGAGGGGGTATTATAATGGAGGATGCTCTAGTGCCCAACTTCAGTTCCATCTTAATAGAAGTCTCAATGCCGTTCCCTGATGCTGTTTCAAAATAAAACAAATCATTTGAATATGAGATCTCGTTATTGAATAGTCCAAGGGCACAAAATGAGCCTGTGATTGGCTGGAAGTCAGTTGTCACCACTTTATATGATAGGCGGATATATACATCCCTTTCAAGTGAAAGTAAATATGTGTTCTTTGCATACTTCCTTAAAGTTAGAACGCTCTACAGATTTTGCTTTTTTTGCAGGGAGAACTTGATGGAAGGAGGACAGTGAAAAACAGCCGAGGAGCCGCCCCTGTTGGTTGGGGAACGTGATCAGACTCCCCGAAAATAAAGGTCACCATAGAGCCCAAGGAAACAGCATTTCCTGGAAACTGAAACATTCTGCAGAAATTGCCTACACAGTTTGAGAGAGCTATGCCAAAAAGGTTTTATTAGAAAAGAAAGAAATTTATTGGAATCACAGAATCATACACTTGGAAGAGACCTCGAGGGCCATCCAGTCCAACCCCCCAGTGCCACGCAGGAACACACCATCCAGCCTCTCTTTAAAAACCTCCAAAGGAGAAGAATCCACCACACTCTGAGGTAGAGCAGACCACTGTCCAACAGCCCATGGAAGGCACGACCTAGGAGTGTGGTGGAGCCTCCTCCTTTGAGTCTAATTCCTTCCTCACAGCCGTCTTTTAAAAAACACACTCAAGGGTGTGGAATCCCAGGAAGCAAGCAGCACAGCCTAGAAAGCCACAGGCACCAAAGACTACTTCTGAACCCCCCCCCCCCCGACCCTGGTGCAGCCCAAGCGTTATGAATCAGGCTGCCCACTCTAGGCTGGGGAATTTCTGGAGAATGGGGGGAAACCCAGGGAGGGCCTCTCAAGGGGCATAACGCCATGACGATCACCTTCCAAAATAGTTGTTTTCTCCACTGGAACTGATCTCTGTCTCTCTAGAGATAAGTTGTAATTCGGGGAGCTCTCAAGGTCCCATGTGGGGGTTGGCAACCCTAGGCACCATGCGGGCTTTTGTAAGGGTATCCCTATTGGCAACTGTCAAGGTGGGCCCACTTTGCCCCTCCTTCGGCAAGACAATTCTTGTGTTGCTGATTACAGTTTGGCCCTGCAAAGAGAGCGACACCAGTTACTTGGGGAATGGACCCCAGTCTGCCTTGCGAAGCAGAGGTGATCTTGCCTACTTGCAAGTGGCTGTGCGCACACGCTCAGGGCTCAGGTGGACGGGTCTGTTGTAACAGTTCATGGTAGGCATTGCAGCATCTCCAGGTGGGACCTGAGGATCCCCTGGATTTACAGATCATCTTCAGACTACAAAGATCACTTCCCCTTGAGAAAATGGATCATTTGAGGGAGGACTAGAAGGCCCCATTGTGGTCCCTATCCTCCTTGGGCTCCATCTCCAAATCTTCAGGACACTGACACTATGCTCTCTTTGATGTAGAGGGCCACCCCACCCCCAATATGCCCTGTCCTATCCTTACAGGCTCTACAGGAAGGATAGGACAGGAATTGGGCGTGAACCCTCTACATCAAAGGCTTGCTCGAATAATGTCACATAAAACTCAGAGCTGAAATGCAGGGGGAGCTGATTCCTCTACAGAAACACTGTGGATATCAATACCAGGGGTGAAGCATAGTTTAACATTAGGAATATTTTATGGAATCCCTGACCAAAGTGCACAAAGGGATTCAAGGATGGAAAAAGAAATTAGAGAGGCCTGGCAAAGCAAAAATGTAGTGGTAGTAGGGACAATTTTAACTATCCCCATAAAAGCTAGGGAAAAATGCATGTTCAGGTCATGAGTAAAGGAGAGAACATTCCTGGATATGCTAAATGGCTATTAACTTAGAGCAGATGGTTGTAGAACCAACCAGGGGAGATGTGATCCCTAGATCTAGAATTCCTACGTGGGACCCAGGACTGACCTGGTGTGAGGAGAGTCAGTGTTGTTGTTGAGCTGATAGGGAACAGCGACCACAATGCTGTCAGATTCAGAATATCTCAGCATGCGAACAAGTGACAACTACTAATTGTAAAGTTACATTTGCCTAAGAAAGGGAAATTTCTCAAAGATGAGTGGGATAGTGCTCATGGGAAGCTGAAAGGGAAAATCAAGAGAGTCAAAACTGTCCAAGGTGCTTGGAGGTTATTTAAAAGAAACACAGTCTTAAAAGCTCAGCTGGAATGTGTTCCACTTAGCAGGTTAGAGAAGGCAGCGCCCAGTCCAAAAGAAAGCCACCACTGGTTAACAAGGGAGGTTTGAGAAAGGAAATTATTAGGGAAAAAAAGATGTCTTTTACTACAATGGAAGTCCAACTTAGCTGATGAAGAATACCAGAGAGAACACAAATGGTGGCAAAGCCTGAGAGAAGCAAGTTAACTGTAAGGGAGGCAAAAAAGGATTATGAGGAACACATGGCTGCAGAACATCAAGACCAACAACAAACAGTTCTTAAAGTACATCAAAAAGCAGGATGCCAGCTAGGGAAGCTTATTAGGCCCGTTAGATGATGAAGAGGAACAAAAGGTGTGCTAAAAGATGACAGGGGAGATTGCAGAGAAGCTGAATGAATTCTTTGCATCTGCTCTTCCACCCAAAGAGGAGGTGAGGAACATTCCTGCACCTGAACCAAGCTTCTTAGGAGGTGAATCCGAGGAACTAGCGAAGATAGTGGTAGACAAGGATGAAGTTCTGGCAGCCATTGATAAACTAAATGCTACCAAATCCCCTGGCCCAGATTGCATTCATCCAAGGGTTCTTAAAGAGCTCAAGCATGAAATTGCTGATCTTCTCACATTAATATGAAACTTATCCCTGAAATCTGCCTCCATCCCTGAAGACTGGAAGATGGCCAATGTCACACCAATCTTTAAGAAAGGGTCTAAGGGGGACTCAGGAAATTACAGGCCAGTCAGTTTGACATCTGTTCCTAGTAAATTCTGTAGAATCTATCATTAAAAGATAAAAATTATTAAACATGTAGAAAAGCAAGACCTGCTGAGGAAGAGTCCAGCATGGCTTTTGTAGAAACAGGTCCTGTCTTACAAAACTTACTAGAGTTCTTTGAGGGTGTAAAACAGACATGTGGATAAGGGGGAACCAGTGGACATTGTCTACTTGGATTTCCAAAAGGCTTTTGACAAAGTTCCTCACCAGAGACTGTTGAGAAAACTCAGCAATGAAGGAATAAGAGGGGAAGTCCTCCTATGGATTGAAAACTGGTTGAGGAACAGGAAGCAAAGGGTGGGTATAAATGGGAAGTTCTCACAATGGAGAGATGTAAGGAGTGGTGTCCCCCAAGGATCCGTATTGGGACCAGTGCTCTTTAGCAATTCATAAATGACCTGGAAGTAGAGGGGTGGGTAGTGTGGTATGCAGAAGTTTGCAGATGATACCAAATTATGTAGTGACAAGGTGAGAACCACAAAGGGATTCTTGAAAAGAGCTCCAATAGGACCTTGATAAATTAGGTGAGTGGGCTAAGAAATGGCAAATGCAGTGTAGGAAAATGTAAAGTGATGCACATAGGGGCAAAAAAATCCAAACTTCACATACACACTTCCACAGGGGTCAGGTGCTATCAGTCACAGACCAGGAAAGGGATTTGGGCGTCTTAGTTGATAGTTCCATGGGAATGTCTACTCAATGTACATGGCAGCTGTGAAAAAAGAGCAAACTCTATGCTGAGGATAATTAACAGGGAAAAGAACTGAGAATAAAACTGCAAAGATTGTCATATACCTATTATATAAAACAGTATGATGCAGGCACGCACTTGGAGTACTGGAGTTCAGTTCTGGTTGCCACATCTCAAAAAGGATATGAGAAAGAGATAGAAAAAAAAAAGAAGTGCAGAGAAGGGCAAGCAGGGATGATTGAAGGATTGGAGCACCTTCCTTATGAGGTGGGGCTGCAGCTTTTGGAACTCTTTAGTTTGGAGAGAGGAGGCGTCTGAGGGGGGATATGATTGAAGTCTAGAAAATTATGCATGGGGTAGGAAAGGTTGACAGAGAGAAATGTTTCTCTCTTTCTCACCATACGAGAACCAGGGGGGCATCCATTGAAAATGCTGGGGGGGAAGAGTTAGGACTAATAGAAGGAAACATTTCTTCACACAAGCGTGTGATTGGTGTTTGGAATATGCTGCCACAGGAGGTGGTGATGGCCACTAACCTGGATGGCTTTAAAAAGGGCTTGGACGAGATTTATGGAGGAGAAGTCGATCTATGGCTACCAATCTTGATCCTCCTTGATCTGAGGTTGCAAATGCCTTAGCAGACCAGGTGCTCAGGAGCAGCAGCAGCCGCAGAAGGCCACTGCTTTCACCTCCTGCCTGTGTGAGTTCCCAAAGGCACCTGATGGGCCACTGCGAGTAGCAGAGTGCTGGACTAGATGAACTCTGGTCTGATCCAGCAGGCTCCTTCTTATGTTCTTAAGGCCATTGCTTTCACCTCCTGCCTGTGAGCTCCCAAAGGCACCTGGTGGGCCACTGCGAGTAGCAGAGTGCTGGACTAGATGGGCTCTGGTCTGATCCAGCAGGCTAGTTCTTAATCAATCAAATTCTTTATTGCAGTCAAAGACCAGCACATAATAATACAAACTGAGAAGTGCACTTATACACAGTCGGTGACTGTTTACTAAAAGGTCAACTCGCGAAAAAGCAAGTAGTAGATAAAATACATTTGATGATGTCAAAAGATTAAAAAGTTAATATAACTACGCTTGTAAAGTGCCTGTGCAGTCTTGCTAAGGCTAGTTCTTATGTTCTTATGTTCTTAACCCCCTAACCACACCCCACAAGTAAAACTGGCCCAAAGTCACCCAGCTAGTTTCCACGGCAGAGTGGGGATTCAAACCTGGCTCTCTCAGACCCCCGTCTGGCCCTATATCTGGTACAGCACACTGGCTCACAAAACGAAAGGGATTTCATAGGGGGTTCTAATTCTGACCAGCCTGAGAGGATTGTACACGAAGTGCTTTGAATACTCTTAAAAGCTTTATCTCTTCTTCATCTGTGGCCCGTACAAAGGATTCCCAACCAACACCCTTTAGGCGATAAACAGAGCCATCCTTGGTGTTGCCAACTTCCTGGAATGCCCGCTGATCTCCAAACTACAGAGGTACGTTCTTTGGGAGAAAATGGCTGCTTTTGAGGGTCCCTTCTATGTCATTAGTCCCTCTGCTGAGGTCTCATGCCTCCCTAAACCTCCTCCTCCACTCACAAATCTCAACAAATATCCCAGCTCAGACTTGGTAACCCTAGTCATTCTACACCCCTTTATTTCATTGAAGTGAATGGCCTTCGAAGGGCGTAACCCTGTTTTGGATGCACTTGTTAATCATGAATATACTGTATCGAAGAGCACATCTTTGAACATGGCTGATTCAGTGCCTCCCCCTCCCAGTCAGTGGATTTATGGGTCCTGCCTGGTTTGTGTTTCTCAGAAGTGGAAGCAAGTTACTTCAATGAAGGGTTGAGAGTTTACCGATTTTGAATGCCGCTCTGATCAAGCTTTGCACCAAAGAAAATGGCCCCCACAATGAGTGCCAGGATGAAGGTCACCAGAACCTGGAAGAGATCAAGAAGAAGACAGAAGAAGATCTCCAAAGAACTCATCGGCACAATTAGTTCAAAATATGTCCCACGTCGGTCTCTGCGCTCGGCAGAGGCCAATTTACTGGAGATCCCCGCCCCCTCTATGATGCGGCTGGCCTCCACCAGGGCCAGGGCTTTTACGGCCCTGGCCCCTGCCTGGTGGAATGCTCTTCCTCCAACTGTCCGGGCCCTGTGGGACATACATGAGTTCTGCAGGGCCTGTAAGACTGAGTTATTCCGCCGGGCCTTTGGGGAGGCCGGCTGCTAATAGGTGCCCATTAACAACTAAGATCCGCTGTTCCCCTCTCAGGGGAGTTGAGGAGTTAATGGCTGAACGCCATCTGTTTTAACTTATCATGAATTAGGAGCGCTGCTTTTAACTGATATGAATTTTAGTATTTTATTTTGTTATCCGCTTTTTATTGTGATGTAAACCGCCCTGAGCCCTTTGGGGGAGGGCGGTATAAAAGTGGAATAAATAAATAAATAAATAAATAAATAAATAAATAAATAAATAAATAAATAAATAAATAAATAAATAAATAAATAAATAAATAAATAAAATCCAATTGCAACTAGGTACTTTTTGGGCTGAAAAGGAGCCCCGGATCGGAACCTGCAGAGCAAGCATCAGTAAATGATGACTGGGAGAATCCCTTCAGCTGTCAACAAAATGTCTGGCGCGAGCTGAGCGGGGGTGGGGTGGGGGGTTGCCAGAGAGCAAAATGGTTCACCGGGAAAAATAAAATGTCTCCTTAGGGGGAAAAGGTGCACTCTGAAGCGTTTCCCAAAAAAGATGCTTTGAGCTAAAATAAGGTGTTGTGAGGATTTCTGGGGAAGAAGGCTGTGTGGAGCACCTTCCCAGGACGTCTTTTTTAGCATCCCCAGGATGTCTTATTTAGGCTGTGCGGAATGGACCTCTGTCAGACCAGGCTGGGGGTTGGTGGCAGCAGCCTCAGCTGGCAAGCCTCTGCCAGGCATGCCAGGGCAGATCAGCAGTGTGAATGTGTGTGGCTGCCTCAGCTGTTGAGTCCACAGTGGGCCCAGAATGGCCCTGGGGGAGGTGGTCAGCACGGGGAATGGGGAGGATCTTGCCTCTGTGGTGAGCCTGCTTTAGGAGTGGGGGGACCCCTTCAGCTGGTGAGCCAACAGCAGGTCTGCTGGCCCAGATTGGCACAGGGTGGGGTGGATTGCTAGGACAGACTGGGAGCTGGGTCGGTCGAGAGCCGGGGCTGGCTGGCCAGCAATGGGGTGAGATGGCTGCCTGCATTTGTGAGGCTGCAGTAAGCTAGCTAGGCCAGATCAGGAGTGGCAGGGGTGTGTTTTAGCTGGCTTGCAAGCTTCTCAAGGGGCTGGATTTGGCCACATGTTTGACACCCTTGGCCTAGAATTTCTTTTGCAGTGGAAGACCAAGGAAACACTCACAGAGGATCGGGAGAAACCCCCGTGCCTATTTTGTTTCAGTTTTTCCCCTGAAGAAGAGAACAGGCTCATGTAGGTGATAGGCAAGCCATGACATGGACAGAGCAGTTATCTTATATATATAAGAGGACATGTACAAATCCCCAGGGCCAGACGTTGTGCACCTGAGAGTGCTCAAAAAACTTTCTAGAAAGCTTGCAGAGCCTTTGTTTATCATCTTCCAGATTTCTTGGGGGATGGGAGAGGTGCAACCAGACTGGAGGAGAGCTAATGTTGTCCTGGCTTTAAAAAAGAAGAAGAGATGACCCAGGTTAGTTAGTCTAACCTATAGGATAGATACTGGAGCAGATTTTAAAGGGGTCAATATGCAGACAAGGAAGATGGCAGGTGGGTTTGTTCCCAAGAGCTGGGCAACAGTGGAATCGGCTGCCTCTGGGGAGGTGGGGAACTCCCCCTCACTGCAGTCCTTCAGCAGCGGCTGGACAAACACTTGTCTGGGATACTGTGGGCGGATTCTGCCTTGAGCACAGGGTTGCGCTAGATGGCCTGTATGGCTCCTCTTCTTTGACTGAGTGATGAGCTTAGTGGGTTGTGGGAAGGCCACTGATGTTGGCCTTGATTTCAGTAAAGCTTTTGACTGGGTCCCCCACGATGCTCTGAATGGTGCATTGCAGACTAGACTCTAGGATAGTTAGGTGGATCGGGAAACTGTTTGGAGACCTGCACCCAAAGAGTCCTCTGTGGCATTTCCTCTGAAGGGAGGGAGGTCTCCAGCAGAGGATTACAGGGCTCGATTCTAGGCCCAGCACTCTTCAATATTTTTACAAATGATCTGGATGAAGGGGTGGAGATGACACCAAATTGGGAAGAGCAGCAAACACATCAGAAGACATATAAGATATAACAAGATCTGAACACACTGGACAAAATTCAATTCAACAAGGACAAGTGCAGAGTTCCACATACAAATATACATACAAGTATACATACTGGATGGGAGATACACTTCTGGGGAGCAGCATGTGGGAAAAAGATGTAGGGGAATGGGTGGACTGCAAGCGGGATACGAACAGCCAGTGTGATGCAGCAGCAAAAAGGCTAATGCAGCTCTGGGGGTATCTCAACATGGGCCTAACATCCAGATTGCAAGAGGTCATCATCCTGCTGTACCCTGCACTGATCAGGCCTCACCTGCAGTGTTTTGTGCAGCCCCGGAGGCCTCAGTTCCAATAGGATATGGACAGAAGGGAGCGGGCGCAGAGGAGAGCGACCAAGGGGATCAGGGGCCTGGAGGTCAAACCCTACAAGGAAAGGCTGAGGGATCTGGGGATGATGTTTAGTCTGGAGAAGAGGAGGTTGAGGGGAGACATGACCTATCCAGTGGTGGGATTCAAATAATTTAACAACTGGTTGTTTACAAGGATCATTTTAACAATAGGTGCAAATTACATGCAGGAAGCAGCAGTGGCGTAGTGGCTAAGAGCAGGTGCACTCTGATCTGGAGGAACCGGGTTTGATTCCCCGCTCTCCCGCTTGAGTTGTGGAGACTTATCTGGGGAATTCAGATTAGCCTGTGCACTCCCACACTCGCTAGCTGGGTGACCTTGGGCTAGTCACAGCTTTTCGGAGCTCTCTCAGCCCCACTCACCTCACAGGGTGTTTGTTGTGAGGGGGGAAGGGCAAGGAGATTGTCAGCCCCTTTGAGTCTCCTGCAGGAGAGAAAGGCGGGATATAAATCCAAACTCTTCAAACTCTTCTTCTACCCGCTGGACTTTCGGAATATTTTTTTAACAGTAAGAATAGTTCAGCAATGGAATTGACTGCTTAGGGAGCTGGTGCGCTCCCCCTGTCTGGCAGTCTTCAAGCAGCCGCTGGACAAACACTCATCCGAGATGCTGTAGGCTGATTCTGCACTGAGCTGGGAGCAGAGGGTTTCCATGGCCCATTCCACCTCTATGATTTCTGTAATCTGGTGATCAGTTGTAATTCTAGGAGATCTCCCGACATCACCTGTAGACGGCAACCTATGATCAAGGCTTCTGATTGACCATTGGAAATTTAATTGTGCAGCTTTGTTAAAATGATGTGTTGACTGCAGCTGCCACCATAACAGAAAGGTCTTCCTGGTGTGACTGAAGTAAGCGTTGGCAGCCATTTTATGTCTGGCTCTATGGCAGCCATTTTGTGACTGCACTCACCATGCGGTATCCGAGATTTAAAGGTACCCTCAAGCTCAAAAAAAAAGTTGGCAATACCTGTTCTAAATAACTGTGCTCAGGCTTGCATTCATCATCATCACAAGTATTAACTTGGGGAAATATATTTGCTTTTGCAGAGCTCTACTGGACTTTTTTAGAAGCCACCCTGAGAAGTCAGAGGGGGAGTGAAAAGGCAGAGAGAAAAGCTCATGCCAAGACCACAAAGGGTTCTTTCTGGAAACTGTAACAGGTGATTGGACCTCAGTGATTGGACCTCCTGGGCCAGATGACTGAAGCAGCTGCTGAGTGGGAGGTAGGAAGGGGTGATCCCAGCTGGCACCCATCGCTGCCTCCCCAGACTGCACTGCTGCTAGCCTGTTTTGTTTACTTACTTAAAAATGTATACCCCATTTTCCTCGTGGTTCAAAGAAGCTTACAAATAAAAGTTTTGAAAAATTCCAGTTGAAAGCTCAGCTTCCAGATGCCCTGCAGAAGGCCCGGGGCCCACCCCACCCCTCCTTCCTCCCCTCCTCCTCTCCCTGCAGTCCAGCTTCTGCAGTCCTCCCCAGAGCCGGGGGCGGGGCATACAAGTGAGGCTGGCAGTTGCTTCTGCTCTCCCCAGACTCTGGGGAGGGCAGAAGCCAGGCTGCAGGGAGGGAAGTGGGGAGAGGGCAAGAAAGGCAGTGCCCGGCCCCTTCTCCTTCCTGTCTCTCGAGGCTGGCTCCTGCCCTCCCCAGGGCCTGGGAAGGGCAGAAACCGACCGGGAGGGGCGCCAGGGCACCACACCTTTGGGCTCTCTTGGCCCAGCCCATGTTGTCACTCCCATGATGTAGGTGGGGCCAAGGGAGACTGAAGACGATGAGGCATTCACAAAAGCATCTGGTCACATGGGGGGCCAATTTTGCACCCCCATGTGACCAGTTTAGTTGCGCCCGAAGACAGAGGATACACCCAGAAGTGATGTCAATCCTCTTTAGGAATGACCAGACTTGGAGTTTCCAGTGATTCCTAGAAAGGATTGGTGTCACATTCAGGTTTTCCCGGAACTTAAAAAAGTAGCCACTTTTTTAGATTAATTTTCTCCTACTGGCCATATCAGTGGCACCTGGAAATGGGAGTCAGTACAGGTGAGAGTGTTGCTGCTGGCTGGGGTGTGGCAACTCCCTGGACAGCCATTTTGTGGTTGTGCCCGCCACCCTCTGTGAGAATTGGGTCAAGAAGCTGGGTCCCCTCGAGCCCTGCAGTCCCAGACACACGGAAGAGATAGATGGACCCAGCAGAACCCAGACATTCTTACCTGTGCCACAGAAGCCTGAGGATTCCGAATGAGGTTTTTGAGAGAGCGCTGGGATACCCAGTAGAGCTGGGTGAAGAAGCCATTGGCATATGTCACTTGAGTCCTAAGCCTTGGCTTCTTTGGAGTCATCCTATGGGCTCTTTCCAATCTCTGTAGATCTTTCATCAAATCCTGGTATTGGCTGGAAGCTATGTACTTCTCATGCAGCGAGTCCACCACAGTCTTTGCCATGCCCTCCTCCTCCTCCTCCTCCTCCTCCTCCTCCTCCTCCTCCTCCTCCACAGGATCCGTGCCATCAGACTCTGAAGCAAAAGCACTTGGTCAGTGCACTGACATTCATGTTAATTTCTCAGGGCCAAAAGCACACCGTTGAAATTTTTTTGAAAAAGAAGACAAAATATCAACACAGAGAAATATAATTTACAGATGAGAATCAAACAAGCATGATGCCTCAGCATCATATTATTCAAAATGACATTTCTAATTTGCCTTAATTCTTCTTCATACAATACCGTTTTTATTCTGTATTTTTTAAAGGTTGAAAGCAGACACTTTAACATTGGAAAGATTAAATGCCCACTCCCAGTTCTGCTCATCATAGTGAACAAATGCCCACTTCCAACTATGAGCAAGAGTGATCCTTTGGTCTCACCACTGTGGCTCTTCACATCTGATCCCTTAGACTTCTGGCCACCTTTCCCCACTGCTACAGCCGTAGAGTCACCGTTGATCACATCAAGAAAAAAGTCAGCTGGGTTGTTGAAAGGTTCACACTCATACCCTTGCAGGGGAAAGAGAGAGAAGAAAATACACTTGCTCACTTCAAAACCTTCTCAGACTGTTCATGATTGCCTTCATTTAGAACAAAACATTAAATGTTCAATATGAGGTCCTTTAAAAAATATGAGGCAATAGAATCAGTAAATATTTGTTTCAAAATCAAATCACTGCCATCAAATCACAGCCAGCTCATGGTGACCTATGAAGGACCACCTCACGGGGCTTTCAAGTCAAGAGATGGGCGTGGCGGGGCGGGGGTTGCCAATCCAATCCAATCCAATCCAAAAAACTTTATTAGGCATAAACCAGAAGTACCATACATTCCAAATACAAAAACAGGATCATTGTTATATATCATGTAGAACATGGATTAAAAATGTAGCAACTGCTTCCGAAATTTCTACATTAGGGCTGCTCAGTAGCTTAGACATTTTTAGTTTGTCTGAGAGAAACATAAATTCTAGAGGTAGTAAAGCTCCCAGATCGGTTCTAATATCATTATACCTCGAACAGTAAAGCAGGATATGAGGGATTGAGTCTATAGCGTTGGGACAGTACCGACAACAACGCTCACTTTGTGGGATGTTAAGGAAACGACCTTGAAGATAGACAGAGGGGAATGAGTTGCATCTTGCTCTTATCATGACCCATCTGCACTTATAATTAACAAGCTGTTCTAAATATACAGCAGGGCTAGATTTCAGGGTTGTGATCCCAAAGTATAGAGGGGAACAGGAGCTTTGCGCAGCACTCAGGAGAGATTGGTATTCCTGGTCGTACAGTCTGATCTTTAGATGATGGTAAATTTCCGTGGCGGTAAGCATATGAAGAGACTCCCATGAGAAACCCAAGGAGAAGATTTTTTTTTTCCAATATGGAGCCACCACTTCAAAAGCTGAAGCTCCCTCATTTCTAGCAAAGATAAACTTTTTGGATCTGTGCAGAAGCATAGACGCAGCCAAAACTTAAATGTTACAGCCCATGCCCTAGTTTCTAATAGATGTTGCCCTGATTCCAGACAGAGCACACTATAAGGGACACAATGTGGGGTGCCAAATATCTTATATAGGAAGTTTGATTGGATATGCTCCAAGTTCTTGTGCCAAGCTTGGATCCAGACAGGGATACCGTACAATAGGTACTGGACCATCTTGGCATTAAACACCTTCAGTTCTGCTGGAATAAACCTTCCACCATGGATGTTAAAAAATTTCAGAACTGCAGTGGACAAATTCTTGCAACCTTTAACAGTATTGTTCCTATGAGTGGTCCAGCTTAACTTATGGTGAAATGTTATCCCAAGGTATTTGAACAATTTGACTTGCTCTATGTCAGCCCCTTGGATGGACCATCTCATGGGTCTAAAGATGTTGGAAAAGACCATTATTTTAGATTTCACAGGATTTATAACCAACCTGTTATTTCGGCAATACTCTTCACATTTGATCAGGGAGTTTTTGAGACCTAACCTTGTTCTCGATAGCAAGACTGCGTCATCGGCATAAAGAAGGATGGACAAAGGAACACCATTCAGATAAGGACTATGAGGGTTGGAGTTATTCAAAATGGGGGCTAGATCGTACAAAAAAGGTTAAATAATACAGGTGCCAACCCACAACCCTGTTTTACCCCCTTTGAGACCAATATTTTGGGTGGCAAAGGACCTGAGGACGTTGCCCTTCCCTGCCTTTCTGTAACAACCCAGCATTCCCTTGGAGGTCTCCCATTCAAATACACACCATGCTTAGCTTCCAAACTCTGACTAGGTCAGGGTAGTCAGGGCTACTTTGATGGAATATGGAGCAATATTTGTCAGTGACAAAACCTGAACTACACAGTGAAAAGCAGATATCCAAAACAAGTATCAGAAATAAAACCCATACAGATTAGTAGTAACAGGCATTCACTTCAGGGTAGTCTGGTGCAGTGGTGGAGATGCCATGGGGACATCCAGGGACAAATGTCCCGGGAGCCCCTGTGGAAGTCACGTGGGGGGCGGAAAATTGCTGCCCACGCTTCCGGGAAGGAGGAGGGGCGTGGTGGGGCCTTGGAACCCAGCAACGGCCCTCCTCTTCCTGGGGTGTAGCCGAGGGATTCCTTCCTGCTCGCTCTGCCAGGTCTGGTCGCCAGACAAAGTAAGTGGAGTAGGCGGGTGGGACTGGGCCAGTGGTGGGATTCAGCTGGTTAGCTACCTCACCAGGGAGGGCGAGCGATGAGCCCTTCTGAGCCCTGGAGTGATCTGGGGCTGGGAAAGGCCCATTGCCACTCACTCCTGCAAGGGCAAGTGATGGGCCTTTCTCGCCCCTGCCAGGGCAAGTGAGGAGCCTTGGGCAGAACAAGCCGTCCCAGTCCCCAGCCCCTGCCAGCTTGCTCTGCCCATGGATCACAGCATCCATTGGCTGAGCAAGCTCTCCCAGCCCCTCCCCCCAGCGCCAGCAGGCTTGCTCTGTCCACGGATTGTAGGACCATTACTGTGTTCAGATTTGTGAGATTGGGCATGTTCTTTAATGTGATGTTGACTTTGAAGTGACCTGGTCCAAAAAAATCGTTGTTTGGTTGTGGTGGGGAAGGGCAGTTGGCTGGGGGGGGGCATGCAAAACTCAGATTTCTGCCCCAGGCTCCATTTTGCCTAGATACGCCTCTGGTCTGGTGTTTCAGCAAGTCTCAAGCAGACCTAGAATGCAAGGGGCTCATCTCAGCTTGTAAGAACTGTAAGAACCTCTTGTAAGAACTGAGCAAACTCACCCACTGAACGAAAGTACTGCAGCGCATTCTTGGCTGGGCCGTGGTAGAGAACCTTCCCCAAAGCCAGCAAAGTCAGGCTATCAAAAAGCTTGAATATGGAATAACGAGGCTGGTGAATTGAGAAGATGATGGTCCTGCCTCTTCCAGAAAGCCTGTGGGGGAAGAACAAGGCCAGGAGGAAAAATACACAAGTGGCGCAGTTCTGCACAGAGGTGGGCTGATTCTTCATTAGCAA
Source organism: Sphaerodactylus townsendi (assembly GCF_021028975.2). Classification (NCBI taxonomy): domain Eukaryota; kingdom Metazoa; phylum Chordata; class Lepidosauria; order Squamata; family Sphaerodactylidae; genus Sphaerodactylus; species Sphaerodactylus townsendi. Next base: position 9,605,486 of record NC_059432.1, read on the forward strand.
CTGACTTCTCAGGCCTCCCAAGTATGTGAATGTTTGCTACTGCAGTGTGTCAGGCTGTGCCATTATCGGCCTGCCAGAGGGCACGTCTCCAGACCAGCAACAGCTGGGCACCTCTGCCAGCCCAAGACCAGGGAGCCTCTTTCCTTTGTTCACATGTAACTAGTCCAATAGAGCTCACCAAGTACTTCTTATCTTTCTTTCCCAGGGAGTAACTCGCCTTTCCCAAAACAATGAGTCTGTAGTACTGTCTTTCACTGTCTTTCTCATGCTGATATTGGGGGAATGAAAAAGGCGGGGGCTTTAGGGGTTGAACCAAACTGTAACCTTAAGGTATATACTGGGGCCAGGGAGTTGGAATCTCCAATTCAGCTACCTGGCCATTGTGCTGACACAGTTCTGATTAAAGCTCTCGAACCTTTCCTGAGTCTTGTCATTGACTGGTGTACCAGACCCTTACACAGTGGAGGAACTCCTGAGGGAGTGAAAACTTCTTTTTCTCTTGCCTATCAACATATGCAAGCAAAGCCTTTGATTCTGTCTCCCGAAAGACAGGTGGACTTGTTGCCTATTAGAGGGGCAAGAAAACCCCTCTCATCCCACATATGCCTTACATATAAAAAGCAAATGTCTTTCCCTACTTGGTAGGTACAGGCTCAGAGAATGAAATAGTTTACATCAACAAAAGTCATGGTCATGGACAGAAAATCCTCCCAGTGATGCAACAATCGCTGAACTGTTAGATGTGTTGCAGACAACAACCAGACAACCAGAATGATCGTGATTGGTGAAAAGATCTGCTAGTTATTCTGGTTGGATGATGTTCCTGTCAACTACATATCTACTGAATCAAATCTTTCCCTTGCTGACCCTCCTGCCTCCTGGGAAAATGAAGCCAACCATTAGCCTGGACATAGCACTTTGACTGAGAAACTTCTGTCCAGTCCTGAATGTCAGAAATCTGAATTTGGAACATTTATGATATACAAATGGACATATTTCAATTGATCTTTTACATTTACCCTTTCTAAAAATGCAGTGTTTTTAATTAGATACATATTGAATTGTTATTGTAGTAGTAGTAGTAGTAGTAGTAGTAGTAGTAGTAGTAGTAGTAGTAGTAGTAGTAGTAGTAGTAGTAGTAAGTTTATTGTCTTGGCCATAGGCCTTCACAATCTCTTCATACACAGCATCATAAAATTAAAACATATGCAAGAAACACCCCGTGTATACTGACATAGTTAAAAAGTCCTTTAATATATTTGGTTCTTATAGTGCAGAATGTCCTCATCTGTGTCACTACCACAGATACATTTGTAGTTAGATACCAGCACATAATTTTTATAGTACTAGCTAAGTTGGACCATTTCAATTCACTTTTTCTGGTGACTATCTCAAGAAACAAGCATCTCTCTTTCACATGTACACAGAATCTACTGATTTGCAAACAAGAAGCAGCAAACCAAAATTAAAATTAGATATAACAACAGTTGTATATTGTGCACAGCTTTTTCAGGGTTAAACTCAATGTATGTCAGGACTGCAATTCCCAGCAATCACCAGTTCCCACCTTTTTGCATTAGAGTAGGAAACTGAGCTGGGGAGCTATGTCAGACTGAAACTACGTAGCTCTGTCAGAACCAATGGGAGACCAGGGACCGGGGCAGAGGGGAAAAGCTGTCTGTCTGTGACTGTCTGTTTTTAAAATAGAATAAATACTGGAACTGAGAACAAGAATCCTCAGTTCCAGCACCTTATAGGTCAATTCCCCACCGGAAAAATGAATGTAGATACTAACCGGTTTGGGAAAAACCGGGATCTTTTGAGCACGGTTTCAGCGTCCCCACTGCAGGTTCTGCCCCACAAACAATCCTTGTTCCCAGAAACGCAGCAGCAATGAAGGATTCCCCACTGAGGCAGATTGAATGCGTGATCCGCTCAGGGGCTATTGTAAGGTTGCGTTCCAACCTTGAGGTGGCTCCTGCTATAAGTTTTGGCGAGGTGCCTGGAATAGTTATCAGTTGATGCTTTCTTGTCTGTGTGAAACTGTCTGGGTGATTTTCTGTGTGAGAAACTAAATTGTTTACTGTTTTGTTACTCTTGGTGGGAACTTCTCTGACGCCCGTAAAAGCGGCTGCTTGTGTGTGGGGGAGTTAGTTCCTGCATTGTCTGTTACTGATTTAGAATGCCAGCTCAATAAAGAACTTAATACAGTTGCTTTTAACTGGACTTTACTGGGTCGTTACAGATATTCTGATTGGCTGCTGTGTTGGGGCGGGGCGGGATTTTTTATTTTTAACCTTGCGAATCTACGTCTGCACGACCATGCGCAGAATGAAGCAAAGCCCTGTTTCCGCACCCCTCCATGTGGTTGAATCCACGTGGATACGACATGTAGCACTGCTTTGTATTGCCTTCTATTCAGTCAATCAGTCAAAACCGGCCCCATGTTGCTTTGTATCCATGTGGATCTCCTGTCTGCGAAAAAAAAGGCTGTGCATTCTCATACCTGAAATATGCAAATATAGTTCATAACAACTGAACTCCGAGGAACTGAATTCTGAGGAAATGGAGCCTTTTCTTCCTTATATGGAAAATCTGAGCTCTTTAGCTCCCCCTAATGGACCCTGGGTTACACAAACAGAGCTTCAGCTATAGCACATACTGTTGTATATAAATACCGTATATACTTGAGTATAAGACCCGAATATAAGCCGGGGGGCCTTTTCAGCTTAAAAAATGTGCTGAAAAAGTCGAGTATATAGGTATTATGTTCCAACACTTTGTCTGTCTGGATTCGACAGTCCCACAAGATCTTGACCTTCTCATTTTCCATGACTGTCTCTGGACAATGTTCCCACCAATTTTTAGCTGTCCTAATGTCATAATTCCTGCAAAAATTCCAGTGGATCATCTTAGCGACTGAGTTGTGCCTCTGTACTTAGTCTGGGCGATCTTTTTGCAGCAACTGAGGACATGACCTACAGTTTTGTCAGCTTCCTTGAACTGCCTGCACTTTGCATCATCTGAGGGTTTTTTATTCTGGCCTTGATCATATTTGTCCTAATGGCCTGCTTTTGAGTGGCTAAAATCAGGGATTCAGTTTCCTTTGTCAGAGTTCCAGTTGTTAACCACAGTTAGTTCTTTGTCCACCTTGTCCTTGATCTTCTCCAGAAATTGGCTGTGCAATGCTTTATTGTGCCAGTTTCAGTTCTCATTTTAATCACCTTTTCCTGTTCTCTGGGCTTTCAGCAAAAGTGTATCAAGGGGAAATGGCACCTGGGGACAACACCTCCTCCAGGCACCCCCATGCTCATGGGTGGGGCTTGGACCAAACACCCCCACCTCTCTGCAGGCCGGCTCCTGCTGTCCCCAGGGCCTGGGGAGGGCAAAAGTTGGTCTGCATGTGCACCTGGGAACAGAGGCTTTTCTAGGCAAACTGGCGCCCAGGGACAAAACCTGAGCTTGGCGCCCCCCCATATGGGCAGCCACCCTCCCACACTACACCCAAACAATGATTTTTTTGCACCAGCTCACACAACACCCCCCCCCCGCAAAACATACATGGCTCTCTCCCCACCAACTCTTTCCTAATTTTATCCTCGAACCAACCCTATGAGGTAGGCTGTTAATCTGAGAAACAGCTCCAAGCCAGTGCAAGTGGGTACTAAACCTCTCGAGGCCACCTCACCCGCCACCAGCAGGCACCCCCAGCATTTTACCTCCAGATACATAGTTTCAATATATTTTGATGTTGAATATGACATTTGTCATGTTTTTGGTTGAAAACATTGGCTCTAACTTGATAAAGGCAGGTCCACTTAAGAAGGGGACGTGGCTCCGTGATAAGAGCATCAGCTCTGCATGCAGAAGATTCCAGGTCCAGTCCTTGGCATTAAAGGGAACAGGCAGCGAGTGAGTTACTGGGGCTCCGAAGCAGTTCACACATACCTATTTCTGACTAAAAAAGAGCAGCAGTGGTGTAGGAGGTTAAGAGCTCATGTATCTAATCTGGAGGAACCGGGTTTGATTCCCAGCTCTGCCGCCTGAGCTGTGGAGGCTTATCTGGGGAATTCAGATTAGCCTGGGCACTCCCACACACGGCAGCTGGGTGACCTTGGGCTAGTCACAGCTTCTCGGAGCTCTCTCAGCCCCACCCACCTCACAGGGTGTTTGTTGTGAGAGGGGAAGGGCAAGGAGATTGTCAGCCCCTTTGAGTCTCCTGCAGGAGAGAAAGGGGGGATATAAATCCAAACTCTTCTTCTAAAACTGCACAGCTTAGAGAGTGGCAGGAAGGTGAGGAGGTGCAACCCATGAAAAAAAGAGATTGCACATTTCTGGTTATATAGTTGCTCACTTTTACCAGTTCCCCTGACAATTGTGCAAGCTATATTGCCCCAGCATGTAAATAATCCTTCCCCTCCCACTTTCTCCCACTGTAGCTGGGGAGGGGAGAGTAACCTGTAAAAGAAGAAGAAGAAAAAGAGTTTGGATTTATATCCCCCCTTTCCCTCCTGTAGGAGACTCAAAGGGGCTTACAATCTCCTTGCCCTTCCCCCCTCACAACAAACACCCTGTGAGGTGGGTGGGGCTGAGAGAGCTCAGAAGAACCGTGACTAGCCCAAGGTCACCCAGCTGGTGTGTGTGGGAGTGCAGAGGCTAATCTGAATTCCCCAGAGAAGCCTCCACAACTCAAGCGGCAGAGCTGGGAATCAAACCCGGTTCCTCCAGATCAGAATGTACCTGCTCTTAGCCACTGCTCTTAGCCACTACGCCACTGCTGCTCTTTTTTAGTCAGAAATAGGTATGTGTGAACTGCTTCGGAGCTCCATGCAATGTGCAAGGAGTAGAACAAGCAAACGGAAGGCTTGCAATTTAGTAGTGGTAGTTGTAATAATGTGTATGTATGGGAGTGAGGTGAAAATAGAAAATTGCATTGAAACGAAGTGGGACTGCCGAGACTGAATCAAGACGGTATAATTGGTGGGGAGGGGATACAATTATGTGGGTAGCAATGGGAAAGGGGGAAGCAGGTTCTGGTGAAGAAGCCCAAGGAAAGGGAGGGGGAGCGCAAAGGTGATTGTGCAAAGTGCATATTGAAGAGCGTGCCTTGCTTCAATCAGAGCATAACAGCCATTCTTCTGTGATCCTAAATGGCTTTACTCAGAAGTAAGTATCGCAGATTTCCATTCCTTGCACCCCAGTAAAGCATGCACAGCACTGCAAGAATAGCCTCTGCCGCCCAGCACTCCACAAATCAGCCTCCATCCCTGAAGACGGGAAGGTGGCCAACGTCACACCAATCTTTAAGAAAGGATCTAGGGGGGACCCGGGAAATTACAGGCCAGTCAGTTTGACATCTGTTCCTGGTAAATTAGTAGAATCTATCATTAAAGATAAAATTATAAAACATGTAGAAAAGCAAGACCTGCTGAGGAAGAGTCAGCATGGCTTTTGCAGAGTCAAGTCCTGTCTTACAAACTTACTAGAATTCTTTGAGGGTGTAAACAGGCATGTGGATAAGGGGGAACCAGTGGACATTGTCTACTTGGATTTCCAAAAGGCTTTTGACAAAGTTCCTCACCAGAGACTATTGAGAAAACTCAGCAATGAAGGAATAAGAGGGGAAGTCCTCCTATGGATTCAAAACTGGTTGAGGAACAGGAAGCAAAGAGTGGGTGTAAATGGGAAGTTCTCACAATGGAGAGATGTAAGGAGTGGTGTCCCCCAAGGATCCGTATTGGGACCAGTGCTCTTTAACCTATTCATAAATGACCTGGAAGTAGGGGTGGGTAGTGTGGTGGCCAAGTTTGCAGATGATACCAAATTATGTAGTGTGGTGAGAACCGCAAAGGATTGCGAAGAGCTCCAAGCGGACCTTGATAAATTAGGTGAGTGGGCTAAGAAATGGCAAATGCAGTTCAATGTAGCAAAATGTAAAGTGATGCACATAGGGGCAAAAAATCCAAACTTCACATACACGCTACAGGGGTCAGTGCTATCAGTCACAGACCAGGAAAGGGATTTAGGCGTCTTAGTTGATAGTTCCATAGGAATGTCAACTCAATGCATGGCAGCTGTGAAAAAGGCAAACTCTATACTGGGGATAATTAGGAAAGGAATTGAGAATAAAACTGCAAAGATTGTCATGCCCTTATATAAAGCCGTGGTGCGACCGCACTTGGAGTACTGTGTTCAGTTCTGGTTGCCACATCTCAAAAAGGATATTGAAGAGATAGAAAAAGTGCAGAGAAGGGCAACGAGGATGATTGAGGGACTGGAGCACCTTCCCTATGAGGAGAGGCTGCAGCGTTTGGGACTCTTTAGTTTGGAGAGGAGACGTCTGAGGGGGGATATGATTGAAGTCTATAAAATTATGCATGGGGTAGAAAATGTTGACAGAGATATTTTTTTCTCTTTCTCACAATACTAGAACTAGGGGGCATTCATTGAAAATGCCGGGGGGAAGAATTAGGACTAATAAAAGGAAACATTTCTTCACGCAACGTGCTGCCACAGGAGGTGGTGATGGCCACTAACCTCGATAGCTTTAAAAGGGGCTTGGACAGATTTATGGAGGAGAAGTCAATCTATGGCTACCAATCTTGATCCTCCTTGATCTGAGGTTGCAAATGCCTTAGCAGACCAGGTGCTCAGGAGCAGCAGCAGCAGCAGCAGCAGAAGGCCATTGCTTTCACATCCTGCCTGTGAGCTCCCAAAGGCACCTGGTAGGCCACTGCGAGTAGCAGAGAGCTGGACTAGATGGACTCTGGTCTGATCCAGCTGGCTTGTTCTTATGTTCTTACTGGAAGGAGGCTTCCTTCCATTCACAAAAAGGAGAAAAGAGCCCTTCTACTGTTTTTTGAATGGAAGGAAAGGAAGTTCACCTGCAAAATCACCTCTTTCCCCGCAGCTGGTGCAGGGGACTTGGGAAATGCAAAGCCCCCCTGTGCACCAGCTGAGGGGAAAGAGGAAGGTTTTCAGGTGGATCTAATTTTTACAAGCCTCATGGGGCAGCTGGGGGGGGAGGATTTGCAATCCCCCCCAGCTGCCCCACAAGGCTTTTAAAACACCACGCAAAACTACCTCTTTCCTCTCAGCCGGTGCATGGGGGACTTTGCATTTGCCAAGCCCCGTGCACCAGCTGAGGGGAAAGAGGCTCTTGGGGGAATGCATGGGAGGAGCCTGGCATGAATGGAGGGGAGTGGGCAGCGCCTCTCTTCTGCAGGGAAGGGACTCCCCTCGAAGGGGAGGGAAGCAGGCTGCCCTTCAACCTCACACCCCGCCTGAAGGGTGCCCATCGGCCAACGTTGGGAGACGGAGATCCGAGAGAAAATGTCCTCCTGAGCACCCCCCCCACCCCATCGCTAGGCCGCCCTTCGCTTACCTGGGCCTGCAGGGGCCGGCTGGGCTTCCCTTCCCTCCTGTGCTGCTGGCCAGTCAGTCGGCCGGGGAGAGGGCTTGTGGCCACACACAGAAGGCACGGCACGGCATGCGGGGTCAGAGGGAGGCGAAGCTTCCCGTCCTCCTGCTCCGGTGGCTCGCTGGGGCTGGGAGGCGGAGCACACTCACTGCACAGTGCGGCTGGGCCAGTGGGCCACCGTGCAGAGTGGGCAGGGCTGAGGCAGCCTGAGCCGGCTGCTCTGTAAAGCTTGCCGGTGCTGCTTGCTTGAACTGATGCAGTCTGTGGGGGGGACGGGACATTTTGGCGCCCCCACGTGACTGAAATGGTTGCGCCTGGGGGCAAGGGGTGCCCCTCGTCCCTAGGCAAATTCGCCACTGCCTGGGACATGGGTGATCCCAAGCTCCTGTAGGCCGTTTGCCTCTGGCTTTCAATGTCTGTCCTTCACTTCAGTTGATGCCTGTTCTTGACTTTCATTCACACAGTCAGGAGGGATTAACCACATGATGACGGGAGGGGCTGAGCTGCATGTCCAGCATTCGAGCGGGAAGGCACTGCTGGCATTTGAGGGCATGTGTAACACTGGCAAATGAGCAAGTGAATGAATGGATATAATAATAAGCCTTTATTTGGCATAACAATAATCATAACACAATAAAAAACCTGAGATAAAAGGTATACAAATACAAAGGTTTAAGATAAAATATAAATTATTGATTGTGCATCACCTCCAGTAAAAATTGTGCAACCAATTCACAAGTTTCATTGTCAGAATTGTCCAGAAGGAAAGGAAGTCTACCTGATTCTCCCATTTCACTAGGTATCCTAGAAAGAATATTGGAATATTTTGATCTAATATTAGCAGATTTAGGGCAGCAAAGCAGTTGATGTGCCAATGTTTCAATTTGTTGTTCACCACAAGAGCATACCCTTTCGCTCATTTTCAAGTTGTTAAATCTACCACGCAATAAAGCGGAGGGGAAAACATTGAAGCGAGCAAGTGTGAGGGCTCTTCTCTGCATTGGATTAGTCAAAAAATACAAATAGGGAGCCATCCTGTTTTGATATAGGGGTAGTGAAAGATGTAAGGGTGAACAAGTTTTCATAGCAGCCCTAAATAAATTAATCCATTCGCTTTCCAACAATTTTTGTTTTAACAAGTTGTAGGATTCTGAACTAGATAGCGGGAAAAGCAAGTCGAGAGATATACCAAGTGATTCAATCTTTCTTTCGATCAGAGAGAACCATGGATTAGCCTGAGTATCAGACAAAAGTAGGTGAATCAGCGAGTGCTCATCATGCGAGAAATGCAGGCGAAGCCACAATTTAAAAGCTCTCAACCAAGCCCTATAAACTAATGAATTTTGGCCCAGTTCTAAACAGAGGGCCGCATACGGTACACAGTTTGGCAGGCCCATAATTTTACGGAAAAAATTTGGATTGGACAGTATTCAAGGAGTCGTCAACTGCTTGGAGCCAGATAGGTACTCCATAAAGTAACTGCGCTTCTATCTTAGAGTTAAAGATTTTTAGTGCTGCTGGGACAAGGGAGTGGCCCTTTCCATAAAAGAAGCGTGCAATGGCAGAATAACTGATGGTAGCAGCTGCAGTAGCAGCTTTTTTGTGGGGTAACCAGGAGAGGTTATAAGAAAATGTAATTCCAAGATATTTGTATTGGTTAACCTGCTCCACTGGCACTTTATTAATCGCCCAGTTATGTTTTTTGTATTGTTTGGCAAAGATCAAAATCTTGGTCTTTTGATAATTGATGACTAGTCCGTTATCTGTACAGTACTGCCCACATCTATTCAGCAGTCGACTAAGTCCAACTTTTGAGCGAGATAGAAGGATGGTATCATCAGCATATAGAAGTATTGGAATATGCCTTGAGCCTAATTTAGGGGCATGGTTATTAATTTCCAATAAGACTGATGGAAGGTCACTCAAAAATAAATTGAAAAGGGTTGGTGCTAACACACAGCCTTGCCTCAAACCTTTAAAGGTAGAAATAGAATCAGTCATGAGACCTTCACGTGAGCACTTAACTCTGCAGTTTGTGTTGGTATAAAGTTGCCTGATTAGAAAAAGAAGTTTATTGTCTATTCCTTGTATAGCCAATTTATTCCAGAAGTTCTCTAGAGACTGTGTCAAAAGCTGCCTTCAAATCAATGAGTGGATATGAGGACAGGTCTTGGTTGGTTGCAGGCCCTGGTCTTTGGGCAAGAAAAGGTTTGCCTCCCATTGACTGTGAGAAGAGTATAATTTGCCAGCATGGGTCGTGAGGTGTTCAGCCAGTTTGAGCTGAGAGCCATAGTATTCTAAGCTTGTTGTAACCCTCCCAAAGCCCTTTTGGGGGGTGGGGGGGTAGGCAGGATATAAATCCAATAAATAAATAGAATAAATAATTGGCCAGCGCATGCTTCTCCTCCTCCACTGTTGGCTTTAATTGAAGAGTCTGCCACCAGATCTCTGGGAAAGGTCTAATCTATCAGTATCACTGTGTGGGTGTAAAGGCATGGTGCACTGTCATCAGCTTCTCAGTTTTTCTAACCAGTGCATGCAACTCAGCCTGGGTCCAGTTGATGATGCCCACAGTGTACCTGATGACGGGTGTGGCCCACGTGTTGACGGCCTTGATGGTATTCCCACCATTTAATTTGGATTTCAAAATTTTCCTCACCCTCTGGGTGTATTCTCTGCTGACCACAGTCTTCACTTGCCTGTGCTTGATGCTATGCAGCTGCACAATGCCCAGGTAGTTACAGGCTTCCTTTTGTTTGCACTTGATTAGTTGACGATCAGGCATTTCTATCGCATCACTTTCAGGGACCTTGCCCTCTTCATCGCCACAGTGGCGCACTTTTCCAGCTCAGACTCCATCGAAATGTATGTGCTAAATATTCAGACTGTGTTCACCAGTGACTAGATTTCTGTGTCTGATTTCCCATACAGCTTCCAATCATCCATGCACAGCAAATGGGAGATTTTTCCCCAAGTCTTTAGCCATCTGATATCCTAACTTTGTTTTCTTTAAAATCACTGTTAGTGGGATCACGTTAAGCAGTAAAAATGATAGTGAATCACCTTGGAAAATTCCTCACTTGGTGTTGAATTTCTGCCTGATATGCTACTTGCAAAGGAATAGGACATCTTCTGGAACACAGGTGGTAATGTGTGTCCCAGTCTTGTCCAAAGAGGTCCCCTCTGCACCATCTCTGAAAGGAGGGGCAGAGGGGAACTATGGTGTACAGAGCTCCTTGGGGATGGGGCGGTTTATGAATCGAATAAATAAACAAACAAACAAACTCACTCACTTTTGGACCTCAGCAGTTGCCAGATATTTGTTTTTCTCCCAGAGGAGGGTGATCCTGGAAGTTCTTCCAGTTGTTTCCAGGAGGGCCAATCAGTGACATAACTACATAAAATGGAACCTGGGGCAGACTCTGAATTTTCTGCCCTCCCTATGGGCCTTCCATGCCCTGCCGCCCTGCCACCCTGCATCCTGTGCCCCACTTACCTTAGCAGACAGCCGGGCCTAACAGGGCGAGGGGCGAAGGAGGAGGGGCATGGCTGGGTCTGGGTGCAACATTGGCTGGCCTGGTGGGCCTTGGGCATGCTCTCCAGAGAGACGGAGAGCATGCCAATGGCCCACCATGCTGGCTGACGGGCATAGGCCTCGTCCCAGCCAGAACGCACATGTTGCGCCCAGGCCCAGCCACGCCCCCCTCCTTCCCCGAAGTTTGGGGTGTGTGTGGAAAATCATGAGTCAACGGGGGCTGCCCTGGGCAAATGCCCCCACACGTCCCCGTTGCAGCTGTGCCTGTGGGGCCAATCCTTACCTCTTCAGTAGGAGGAGCACCGCATGGGCCGTGCTGGAGTCAAGACCGGTGGTGGGCTCATCCAGGAACAGGACTGGGGGCTCTGTGATCAGCTCCATCCCAATGTTGGTCCTCTTCCGCTCTCCCCCAGATACCCCTCGGATCAGTTCTGTTCCTACCTGTACATGAGGAGTTTAAACTTTAAAATGTCACCATGAAAGCCTTTGACCTTCCAAGCAACACCCTCTAACCCCCAGGAGTAAAAGCTCCCTCGCAATGTGGGTAGCCAGGTAATCTCAGAATAAGGGGAAGGGCCCTGGCTCAGAAGAAGAAGACTTGGCTTTTATACCTCACTTTACCCCTCCTTTAAGGAGACTCTAAGCAGCTAACAATCACCTAGAGATGGTAACCGGCAACCCACAGAATCTGTGGGTAAGCTGGCCACATGTAAACACCAAATAGTAATGCTAACCCGGGTAAAAAGCTTGACAGGCACATGAGATTAAATATACATAATCCTTGGTATTGCAGTTTGAAAAATGATTAATAATGTATCTGAATTTAATAAATGGATGGACAAATTCTTGAGTTGAGATGGCTAAATCACACGCCCTGCAATTTCCACAGGCATCAACAACAGGTAAACGCATCTTGACAGGCTCGATATCGGTCCTGACCAGACTCTGTCAAGTCTTTTATGTTGGGTACACTCATAGACCAGTTAAACAGAGGATTTTGGAACATTCCTGTAACCTCAGATTAAAAAGGGCTGATGAACCTGTAGTTCAACATCATAGGCATAAAAATCATGCAGACCTGAGGTTTTTGGTTTTGTATAAATATCATTCCAAGCCCATTTTGGAAAATGTGCCCCAAATTCTGCTTAGAGAAGAGGCCAAGTGGATTTTAAACTTAGAACCTTTCAAAAAAGTTGGGATTTGAATCAGGATTTGGATTTGAGCTATATGTGAACAATATCACTTTGTACTACCATATTCCTTTAAATCTCCAATCCTGTTATGTCTCTTTAAATTCTGTCCATCTTTGGCTGAAACAGCTGCAAACAATATAGGCTAGCAGGCTCGGCTATTTGTTTCTCTGCTAATTATTGGGGATGGTTAAACTACTAGATGCATTTGACTCAAGAATCTTCTGAAGTTATACTTTTTGGCTAGATGTTTTGTTACCTGATATGGAGGAATGGCTCCTCCTCCCTTTTTCCTCCCCTCCCATCAGGTATCATAGATTTGGAGGACTTGAAAATGCCAGAGGGACATCAGGAAGAGCTACCTGTCCTAGGGAGAAAAGGTATCTTGACCCAGCCTGACCAGGTCAAAAGAGGGTGGGGCCAGGGAACTGATAACCCTTCGGGTGTGGGTTGGTATATTAAATGTGATTATAATAAATAAATAAATAAATAAATAAATAAATAAATAAATAAATAAATAAATAAATAAATAAATAGATAAATAAAAGTGCTGGGAGTAGACAGGTGCTGACTCTTTCTGCTGGGTCACTGAAGGAAGCAGACGCCTGGGCTCTGGAGAGAGCAGCCATTTTTGAACCATGTGCTCACCCAGGGAGCTCACTCAACCTTCCAGGTAATGGGATCTCTGTGAGAATTGTAACCTTCTAAGCTTTAAGGCCCTACCCTATTATAACAACTGCTTGGTAATGTTTAGATTAAGGGATAGAGGATTTGCATTTATATCTCACTAGCAGGGCACCCATGCTTTGCTACACATACTTAATCACAGGCTCTCTATGAATTTTTGGGTGACATTCAACATACTTCTTTACAGCCTGTTTGTGAACTTTGGGGTGACATGCAGCATATTTCCTCACAGCCTTCTGTGGACTGATGGGTTTCACATATTTTGCAGCAGCTTCCTGTAGTTGTCTTTTTCTAATGCAATGTATTATTGCTCTCTTTCACCTGGTGGGCTCCAAAAGACGTCATGTGGAAGCAGCCGTTGTATTTTCTGGATGCAGAAAGTAAGTGTTCTGCCATTGGATGCTGATGAGTGAGAAGGCTGTGAAGAAGTTCAGGGTAGGGTTGAAGGACAGGGAGCTGGACTGTACTGGCACTGCAGCACATTCCTGGGGACTCATCCCGCCACTTCAGAGCACGACAACAAGCATAGGGTGATCAGAGGCTGAGAGCAATAAACTTGTCTGCACAGTAATCAATCTGATGTCCTTATGCAAAACCTGACAAATGTTTAGTAGTCCAAGGTGATAGTGTGGTTTGTAAGGTATGTTGTTAGTATTTGGCTGAAGCGATGTTGTTGACGTGAGGGTGGGTGGAGTAGTACTTTTTCACAGCCTGTCTGTTAACTTCGGGGTGACATTCAGCATGCTTTTTGCAGCTGGTTTGTTGAAGCTGGAGGTGTCTAACGGTCACCCTTAGAATGTTCGTGCAGCATGTCTGTGGACTGAGGGGCTGGTTTGCCCTTAGAATGTTCACGCAGATGGCCAGAGATGAGCAGTTAAAACAGTAAATGTGTAATAACTCGAGTAAAACTGAATATTTTGAAAAATCCTTTCTTAGCGAGCACCTAAACCACATAATGAACCAGTGTGCCAAATTTCAACATTGTAGGTTTGGTGGTTTTTGAGTTCTGTGCATGAGTCAGTGAGTGGTATTTTACGTTTATATGTATAGATTTGTTTTGGAAACCCTTGCTTAATCTGGTGCAGTACTAACTTGTAACCATTTTATTTTTAATAAATACTTTTAAGCCTTAGATGTGGGGAACAGTTCTCAGTACCACAAATGCCTCCACTGTCTTCGATGCACTATTTAAATAGGAGGGGGAGGAAGGGTGGCAGCTGGCAAGCAGCTTTTCCTCCGGGACCTCCAATCTGCCCTGTGGGACCCAGGACAGGGGAAACTGAGGCTAGGCTTCAGGGTTGCAAAGGAAGCTGGGGAGTCCTGACCCTCCCCAGTGGGAAGTCCCTCAAAAGGTCAGGTGGTGGCAGCGATACCCAGAGAGAAGAAAGCAAGCCCTCTCCAGGAAAACGTGGCAACCCCTGGTAGAGGCTTAGGAGTGGAATAGGGCCTGCTGGGTAAAGCAAGCACGTTCCTCTACACCTTCTGTATATGTAAGTATGAGTTATGAGAAAGAAGCAGTGGCGTAGGAGGTTAAGAGCTCGTGTATCTAATCTGGAGGAACCGGGTTTGATTCCCAGCTCTGCCACCTGAGCTGTGGAGGCTTATCTGGGGAATTCAGATTAGCCTGTACACTCCCACACACGCCAGCTGGGTGACCTTGGGCTAGTCACAGCTTCTCGGAGCTCTCTCAGCCCCACCTACTTCACAGGGTGTTTGTTGTGAGGGGGGAAGGGCAAGGAGATTATAATCCCCTTTGAGTCTCCTGCAGGAGAGATATAAATCCAAACTCCTCCTCCTCCTCCTCCTCCTCCTCCTCTTCTTCTTCTTCTTCTTCTTCTTCTTCTTCTTCTTCTTCTTCTTCTGTGAATATATTTAGTTGATTAAATTGTTTTATGTATTATGCATTTTCACTGGCATTGTAATGTGGTGTCTGCAGAAGAATTGTTGTGGCTGAAGAAGACTAAGGTCGAAAGTGTTAAACTTAGCTGGGTTAGCACTACTATTTGATGTTTACATGTGGCCAACTTATCTCCTGACAAGGAATCCAGCAGAACATCTGGCAATTGGAGTACTTTCAACTTTTGATATGTGTTCATACTTATGTATGGCCAGTTTATCTCTTGATATGGTGTCCAGGTGAGATCTGGCAACTGTAGTACTTCAAGCCTCTGTCGTCAAAGCAACAAGCAACTGACTATTTGTATCATCCAGTGTTTTTGTTGAAGAACCAGCATCCATTTCACCCCAGTGCACTTAATGGCTGGGGCTCTGTTTGCTGTTGACTACTGATTTGCAAGGATTTTCATTAAAGGGATATTATTTATACAGAGACTTATTATCTTTTGTGTATTTTCTGGGATCCCTTTTCTGTCTATTATGTTATTCATGTATTGTATTATTTTTTATTGTTGATATTTGGGCTATTTTCTATTTGGGCTATTTTCTATTAAAGGTTATATTTTTAATGCTTTTTTTTGGCTAGGCAGAGTAATTTTTCATGTAACATCCATACTGTCTCTGTCTCATTTTTTACATTGTATTGATTAACATGGTGTCAGGAATATGTTTGTGTATTCATCGTCCTTGGTTTTTCCCGCCAGCCTGCTCTGGCTAACTGCCTGGTCTGGGAGATTCCGGCTTTGTTGCTATCTCTGCTTGCCTATGTGAAACTATGCTTTGTTTTCCTTTCATGTGGCGGGAAAAAGGGTTTGATACTGTATTAAACCACTATCTGAGTTCTGAAAGTCCTCAGAACTCGCATGGCTTGTTTTTGACAATGACTGCCAGTACAATAAAGAGCTTTTAAGAGTTACTTTTGTCTGGACTTTCCAAGTTTGTTACACATAGACAGAGAGGTTGTCGAGAGGCACCTGACTGCAATGAATATGTACAACATCCCCTCTCCCCACCCCTGGCCTGATGGCATGCATCTGACAATGCTCTAAGGACATTTTAGAGAGCTTGGAGAATGGGAGGTGTGCCACAAGACCGGAAGAGGGTGAATGTTATCCCAGTCTTCAAAAAAGGGGGGAGGGATGACCCAGGAAACTACAGGCCAGTCAAGCTGTCCTCTGTCCTAGGGAAGACACTGGTTGGAGGCTGGTTGGAGACCTGCACCCAAAGAGTGTCAATGTCAATGGCATTTCATCTGATTAGAAGGAAGTGTCCAGTGGGAGGTGGTGCAAGGGATACTTATCAAATTTGTTGATAACACCAAATTGGGGGAATCAGTGTACACACAGGATCATAGAGCCAGAATCCAAATTCTGAGCATACTGGAAAAGTGTGCAAATGTGAACAGGATACAATTCAGCAAGAATAAGTGCAGAGTTCTACATCTGGGTAACAAAAATGAGAAGCATGCATACTGGGTGGGGATAGCACCCATACTGGATAGCAGTATGTAAGGAAGATCTAGGGGTACAGGTGGGTTGTAATTTCAATATAAGCAGCCAGTGTGATGCAGCGACAAAAAAGGCTAATGTGATCTTGATGTGTATCAAGAGAGGCATAACATCCACATTGCAAGATGTCATAGTCCCGCTGTACAATACATTGGTCAGGCTGCACCTGGAGTGCTGTGTGCGGCTCTGGAGGCCTCACTTCAAAAACCCCGTGGACAGAAGGAAACGGGTGCAGAGGAGACCGATGAGGATGATTGGGAGCCTGGATGCCAGACCTTATGTGGAAAGGCCGAGGGACTTGGGAATGTTTAGCCTGGAAAACAGGAGATCAAGGAGGTACATGTATTTGAAGTGTTTGAAAGGCTATCACTTGAAGGAGGGCAGGGAGATGTTGCTGTTGGCAGGAGAGGAGAGGACTTGAAATAGTGTGTTTAAAGTACATGCAGAAAAATATGAACGGGGCATTAGGTAGGTTTGGGTTTTTTTACATTGAGAGTAGCCCAGCAGAGGAATCAGATGTCTGGGGAGGTGGGGAGCTCCCCCTCTCTGGCAATCTTTAAGCAGTGACTGGACAAACGCTTGTCTGGGGTGCTCTAGGCTGATCCTGTATTGGCTTGTATGGCCCCTTCCTGCTCTATGATTCTAGGACTACAGTGTTCCACATATCTCATTATTTTTGGCCCCACGCTGTATTCTTCCTCTGTGCCAGTGGAAGGCACATTTCACTTATCTGATGAACAGGGGCCAATACACCAAATGTCAGGTAGTCTTTCAGGTGCTCCCAAACCTATTTGAGATTGGGGTTCAGATTCCTGCACTGATTTGGTAAAAAACAATGATGGAAAGGTAAGTGGAGCTTTTCTGTGCTTGTAACCAGGGCAGTCTTCATCATTCCCTAGGACAGTGGTTCTCAACCTTCCTAATGCCGCAACCCTTTAATACAGTTCCTCATGTTGTGGTGACCCCCAACCCTAACATGTATCCATTTTACAGATGAAGAACTCTGATGCAGAGAGTCTTAGGCGACCCCTGGGAAAGGGTCGTTCGACCTCCAAAGGGGTTGCGACCCCCAGGTTGAGAACCATTGCTCCAGCAGGAAAACCACGTCTACTGGTAGGCAACATGGAAGTTTCCTGAAGGGGCAAACAAAGGTTTCCCAGAGCCACCTCAGGTCAGGAAAATGATATGTGCAGCGGGGCTTAAGCACTCTGTTCCGCATGCTGTGGCCCATGTTTGCTTGGGAATTCTGTTTCCACATGCAGTGCATTTCTGATCATGCAGGCCTGGGAAGAACACGAGGACAACAGAATGTGCTGGTGGGTCAGATGGAACAGAGGTGGGATTTATATGAAATAAAGAGCTCAGCCGTTACAGTCCTCGGGGTGCTTTGTGGGAAGTCCTCAGAACGTGTCCCCAATAACCTGGAAGTTCACTGCAAGCCCTTCGGGTTCCCCAGCACCAACTCCCAGATTACATCACCTTAGCATCCGCCACTTTGCTCAGCCCCAACTCATGGATGATCTGGGTCACTCGCTCTTCTTTCTCTTGGAAGCTGATTGAGCTTGGGAGCCGCAGGGCCGCAGAGAAGAGTAAATTCTCCCGCACAGTCATTGTGCCCATGACAACGTCATCCTGAAAGCAACCGACTCCTGAGGTGTTAGAAAGCCCTTGCAAAGCGATGCCCTTGGCCAGCCCTCCCTGATACCTGGATTTGAAAATCAAGCATTGTTTGGGGAAGGGGTTCTGCTCCCATGCCTTTAACTGTAACCTGAAAGACAAAAAATTAACTGCTGGGAGACCCTTTCCTGGCATGGAGATCAAACAGGGAAGATATCGCTTTGGAACGCAAGAGTTTTGAACACCATAGTTCAGGAGGCCCAAACTTTCTGAACATGTGGTTTGAAATTCTTAACTAGCATGGTGGGTGCAGTCACAACATGACTGACACAAAATGGCAGCCACAAGTGGCAGAGCCCAACCACAGAATGGCTGCTGCAGCTTATCTTCAATCATGCGGTGAGAATCCCTGTGCTGTGGTGGCAGCTGCTGCCAAAGAAACATGTTAAAAATCTGCACAGCCAATGCAATTTCCACTGGCGGGTCAGAGGCCCTGCTGGGCAAAAGCCCCGCCTGGCCCCACACTCTTTCCAAAAACGCTTGGCAGGCAGGAGGAAAGGTGCCAGCAGGTACCATGGAGCCCATGATCACCACGTTGGGGACCCCTGCAGTCACTGGTTGATTGATTGGTTCACTGGATTTTAAAGAATTTTTGTTTCTGTCCTTTGTAACTAAAGATTTCAAATCCAATCAAACGTTTGGAATGAAGAGATAGACTTTCACAGAAGTCTCTCTCTTGATCGTTCAGTGTTCATGTAAGTGCCATCCCCCTTCCCTCCAAAAAAACCTCTTTCCCATCTGTCTACTTACATGACATTCTGCGGTTGTTTATCTTTGGCGTGTAGAGAGGAGGTCTCCGTCCCTCTGTGCAGAGATTCCTCACTAGCCAAATATTTGTGGAATCTGCCCATTTATGACTTGTGTTACAGTTAAAGCTGCCAGGTGCTTCACAAAGACGCAAGAGGCCAGCATGCGGGCATGCTCAGAAGACAATCCTCTCCGACAGAGAGATCCTGACCATCCAGATTTTTAGGGCTAGTGCTGGAGGACATGTGTAAGCCGTGGAGGTATACACAGCAGTGTCATTACAGTGTAATTAGGTGGCTGATTACAAACACCACCAGAAACTTGCTTTCAGACAGGGTTGTGAAAAGTGGAACAGGCAAGACTGGGTCGTCTCCAGGAATATCTGAGTCACATGGGGGAGGGAGACAGTGTCCAAGCAGGCAGGAGCTCATCGAGTGTTAGAAATGACAGTCCAAAGATGAAAGAAGAAGAAGAAGATGATGAGGAGGAGGAGTTTGGATTTATACCCCCCTTTCTCTCCTGCAGGAGACTCAAAGGGGCTTACAATCTCCTTGCCCTTCCCCCCTCACAACAAACACCCTGTGAGGTGGGTGGGGCTGAGAGAGTTCCAAGAAGCTGTGACTAGCCCAAGGTCACTCAGCTGGCGTGTGTGGGAGTGTACAGGCTAATCTGAATTCCCCAGATAAGCCTCCACAGCTCAGGTGGCAGAGCGGAGAATCAAACCCGGTTCCTCCAGATTAGATACACGAGCTCTTAACCTCCTACGCCACTACTGCTCGGAGAGGATTGAATGAATAGTTGAAGAACCCAATAGTGGGAGTGGAAAAACTTAAATAACCAGCCCATAGAAATGAACAAAGGTCTTATATGTCTCTACACTAATGCACAGAGCACGGGAAACAAACAAGACAAATGCAAACTCTTAACACGGCATGGCAAATATGATATAATAAGCAGCAAAGCCCGCTGTAGGGTAATACAGCAAGCCTAGATAGGGCAAGGGGGTGAGGGCAGGTGAGGGCTTGCTGGGGGTGGGGTAGGTGGGGAAGGTTCCTGGGAGTGGGGGGAAGGGGGGAGGGCTTGCAGGGGGTGGGGGGAAGGCGGGGAAGGTTCATGGGAGTGGGGGGAAGGCAGGGAGGAGGGAAGGGCTTGCTGGGGGAGGAGGGAAGGCAAGCAGGGTTTCTGGGAGTGGAGGGGAAGGCAGGGAGTGCTTGCTGGAGCCTTTTGCCTACCAGCCAAAAAAACCCATACCAAAGGAAGGCACCAAGCTGGCCTTGCTATTTAAACCTTACGGCTGCTGCACTCCCCTCCTGTGACTCTGTTGCTCGGTCCTTGCTTTTAGATGGCCCTGCTTGCTCAATTTTACTGATCAACATATACATGCCCCCTAGTACAACCGGCTGTATCCTTAATTCACTATGGGCCCAGCTTACCACTTATTTCCAGGAACTAACCTCGAACTATCCCGCAGCAGATATAATTATAGCAGGGGACCTCAATGCCAGAATTGGAAGCGATGAACTTAACATCTGTGAAGCCTCAAAACTCAATGCCAGTCATCTCCCTTCTCAATTTTCCATGACCAGGTGTTCTAAAGATTCTACAATCAATAAGGCCGGCCTCCAACTCTTCCAGCTCTGCCTTCAATTTAATGTCATCTTTGTCAATGGATTACTCCCAAACTCAGGTGAATTTACCTCCATCTCATCTAGGGGCTGTAGTGTCATTGATTATTTTATAATCTCTTCTCATTTACTCAACCAGGTTACAGACTTTCGTATCTGTCATAACCACTTGAGTGATCACCTTCCTCTGAGCCTTAACATAAAATACAACATTATTTCCTCTTTGCATACCTTACCTAGTATGGATCCCACCATGCAGGTAATGAAATGGTGTGATGCCTTGATTGCTAGGCTACACGACTTCTTCTCCTCAAAATCAACGTTTGAACTACAATCTACTTCATGGAATACACTCTCCTTTGAGGGACTTGTTGATTCAATTAGCTACAACTTTAGATCCAAGCCCTCTGTGCAACCTGCTAATCACAGTAGAGCCAATAACATCACACTGAACGCTGAATGCCTTAATCTAAAGCACCAACTGAGAAGAATTTATTGTATCCACAAGAACACGAACCTTTCTAACTTTTCTTATCCAGAGTTTGCTAAAAGATCAGATCAAACACTGTAAAACTACTGCTATTACAGCCAGCTGGAACTCCTTGATTAGTGCAACAAATGGGAAAGATTCCAAGAAATTCTGGTCAATCATTGCCGGCAACTCTGTCTCGTGTGATAATTTGTCGGCAAACATCACTCCCGAAACTTGGCAAGAGTATTTCACTGATGTCTTTCCAGACAAGTTCCCAGCGACAAGTCCCACGGAGCCCATAGAGGCTTCACATCTTGAGTCCTTCCAAGAATGGTCACCGGTAACCCCATCAGAGGTTATAAGACTTATTGACCAACTAAAGCAGAATAAAGCACCTGGACCTGATTCATTTCCCCCTGAAATCTTTAAGCAGTTTAAGATGTGGTGGGCCCCTGTTTTGGCATCCCTGTTCACCTACATCGATAAAACCAGTATAATCCCTTCCTCATGGACTAAGTCATTAATTATTCCTATCTTTAAGAAAGGTGATGCATCATCGCCCTCCAATTATAGACCAATAAGCCTCCTTGACATCTCTGGCAAGCTCTATGCAAAACATCTACTGGAGAAATTGACTTTATGGATCTCAATGAACAAATTCATCGGTCCTGAGCAGATTGGCTTCACTGCTGGAAAATCTACCCTAGACCACTGCCTGGTTCTAAACACCTTGATAGCCAAATACTCACGTTGTAAAAATACCAAACTCTTTGCTGCCTTTCTAGATCTAAAGGGGGCTTTTGATTCCATCCCTAGAGACCTCCTCTGGAGGAAGTTGTGGTCTTTTGGTGTCGAAGGAAGACTGATAACCTTAATCAAGGTGTTGCATACCAACACATCCAGTAAAATTAAATTCAATTGACAAGGTAGGCTTACCCCTTCAATTGGTATCAGCAAAGGGGTGAAACAAAGGTGTTTACTTGCCCAAACCTTATTCAACCTTTGTGTGAGCGATCTGCCTGCTGCAGTTTCAGCTTCCGATGACCATGCACCATCTCTAGGACCTTCAAAAATTTCTGTCTTACTCTACGCTGATGACACTCTCTTGCTCTCACACACTCAAGTGGGCCTACGCAGACTTCTTAGATGCTGCCAAGAATACTGCAACATAAACTACCTAACTATAAACTACTCAAAGTCTAAAGTTGTAGTTTTCTCCAACTCGCGCTGCCTGTTGCGATGGCCTCTTAACAACAATCTCTTGGAGCAAGTGACAACATTCAAATATTTAGGTCTCCACTATCTTTAAGGTTGTTTTGGTTTGCTAGCAGCTTGATTCAATCTTGGAGCTACATTCCTGCTTCTGGGCATCTTGCCCAGGACTATCGTTATCTCTTGCTTAGCCTTGCTGCATGCTTGCTACTGTCCTGTGTGACCCTGTTCTTGGTGGGAATATTAAGGTGGGTTGTTTGGGTTGGGGTTTTCGTGGGAAACTGTCAGCCCGTAAAAAGCGGCTGCTTGAGAGAGTCTGGTCAGAATTTGCATTGTCTGTAGAAGATCATGATTGCAAGATCAATAAAGAACTAATGCAGTTACTTTTTGCCTGGACTTTGCTGATTCCTTACACTATCATCACAAAGCTGATTGATCACACCACAGGAACAAAGCAATAGCGTTGAGCAAAAGCTCGTGCAACGCCATAATTGGCTTCTTCCATGATAAGGGACATAGATACATCCCTGCCTCCTTAAAGATCTTCAACTCTAAAATGTGCCAACAACTCCTCTATGGCTGCCCGTTGTGGATTCATGTATGGAACACTGAAGCCGAGAGAATTCAATCTAGGTTCCTGTATAAGATCTTTGGAACCCCTTGCCCCGTACCCTGTGCAGCCTTGTGTTTGGAAGCTGACCAACACCTGTTGGAAACCATAGCCTGGTGCCACACTTTTAGGTTCTGGCTACACATCTGTTTTCACAACGGCCAGCTTAGCTTTACCTCAAACACTCTCTCTTATTTGTTCTCGATGGAGTGGTGGATTCATATAACCAATAAGTTGCAAGACCTAGCTGTGTCCCTTGATGATCTACTTATGACTACTAATGAGATATACCGTCTCATAAAGCTAAGACTCTTTGAGCAGGACTACCAGAAACTGGTGGCACAAGCAAATAAAACCTGCTCTCCAATCTATCTGCATATCTTGCCTCGTTTTCCCACTCCTGCTAACTATCTACATCTCCTACATGAGCCCACTCTGAGATGCGCTGTCACCTTAGCCAGATGCAATGTTCTTCCTTCTACCAGACGATACAACAGAGAGCACCATCTTCATTCCTCTGATAGATCTTGCACCTGCAATCCTGGTCTTAAAGAAACTGTCCATCATGTTCTAATTGCCCTTTATATGCTGTAGAGCAGAAAAGACTACTTAATCCTTTCTTAGCTGATCTAGGCAACACTACAGATGCTGTCAAAACTTTGTTCTTGTTAGACAGCAACTCAACTGTTACCATCGAACAAACTGCTAGATTCTTGTGTGTTGTCATCATTGAACGTTCCCAAATACTTAGCAGACTCAATCCCAATTCAGTGGCTTAATATTCCAGCACTCCTGATGCTTGTTTTTTTAAAATTTTACCTGCCAATTTTAATATCCATTGTATAATTAATATATATATGCTATTAAAGGTTTCTAAAAAGAGTGCTTGCTGGAGGAAGGAGGGAAGGACTTGCTGGGGGTGGGGGAAGGCAGGCAGGATTCCTGGGAGTGGAGGGGAAGGTGGGGAGGGCTTGCTGGAGGAAGGAGGGAAGGACTTGCTGGGGGTGGGGGGAAGGCAGGCAGGATTCCTGGGAGTGGAGGGGAAGGTGGGGGAGGGCTTGCTGGGGGAAGGAGGGAAGGATTTGCTGGGGGTGATGAGGCAGGATTCCTGGAAGTGGGGGTGGGCAGGCAGGATATCTGGGAGTGGAGGGGAAGGTTGGGAGGGTTCCTGGGCGTGGGGGAAGGGTTCCTGTGGGTTTGCAGGGAGGGTGAGGGACCATTTCACCCGCACATCAATGGATCTGGGGGCAGTAAGGGCTCCAGGGGGAGGGGAAAGTGTGTGGGGGTTTGTTTGTGGAGGGGGTCCGGCAGGCCATTCTAGCTGCTTGGAAGGTGTGAGGGCTTGTGGTATCCCACAGAACCGGCGTGCAGAGCCCTCTGATTTGCGGGGCAATCGAATGTTGGGACGAGGAACCCACGACATGCGTCCTGTTCCCTCATTGGGCAAGGGTTCATCATTCCAACATTTGATTGATTAGCGCTTTATTATGTAGGATAGGCATCTCTAGGATAGGCATCTCTAGGAGCAGCAGTGGCGTAGTGGCTAAGTGCAGTGGCTAAGAGCAGGTGCACTCTGATCTGGAGGAACCTGGTTTGATTCCCAGCTCTCCCGCTTGAGTTGTGGAGGCTTTTCTGGGGAATTCAGATTAGCCTGTGCACTCCCACACATGCCAGCTGGGTGACCTTGGGCTAGTCACAGATTCTCGGAGCTCTCTCAGCCCCACCCACCTCACAGGGTGTTTGTTGTGAGGGGGGAAGGGCAAGGAGATTGTAAGCCCCTTTGAGTCTCCTACAGGAGAGAAAGGGGGGATATAAATCCAAACTCTTCTTCTTCTTCTTCTGAAACCCAGTGGGATGATTCTCATAATTGGAATGTAACAATTGAGGGGGATTGCCTATTTCAAAGAAATAGACCAACTAAGAAAGGAGAAGGAGTAGCATTATCTGTCAGGGACAATTACACCTGTGAGCATGTCCATGACTTAGATCCTAGAAGCCAGGTTGAGAGCATCCAGGTAAAAATTAAGGGGGAGAGAAACAATAGTGATCTCATTGTGGGGTTCTGTTAGACAGTCCCCAAGTCAGACTAAAGAGTGGTTTGATGCCATCCTGTAACAGATGACCAAACTTTCAGAAGGGAGAGAAGTAACAGGGGAGAGGTTGGCCTGGTGTACCGGTCGCCTAGCGCACCCGGTGATGGCCTGCCACGGCTGCTGGAGGCGGTGGCCTAGTGGGCGTTGCGATTCCCTCGACTTGTTGTCTTGAGAGATTTCAATGTCCATGTGGACGCCGCCTCATGTTCAGCGGCAGTGGACCTGGTGTCATCCATGGCGATGCTGAGACTCTCCCTATTAAACACAGGCGCCACTCATGAGGCCGGTCACACTTTGGATCTGGTCTTTTGGGGGAGGAGTGAATATGGTTGTATCCTCTGTTAGTAGAGTGCCATGGTCCGACCATTTTGCCCTGAAGGTCCGGGTGGATTCGCCGCGCCAACCCTGTCTAGGCGACGGACTTATTCATGTCAGCCCACGGAGACTTATGGAACCGATTGGGTTCCTGAATGCTCTGCGGGATCCTGAGCCTCCTGGCACCCTCGATGAGCAGGTGACAGACTGGAACTCCAGACTTTCAGATGCCATCAAGGAAATTGCTCCCAAGCGCCCTCTGCGCCCCCGTTCACGGCGGGCTCCTTGGTATACCGGGGAGCTACATCAAATGAAATGGTAACTCAGACGGCTAGAGCAAGCGTGGAGGAAGTCTCGTGACGAAGTGGCGCCAACAACTTATAGGACGTTAATGAAGGCCTATGAGTTGGCGATATGAAGGGCAAAGAATGCTCATTTCTGGTCCTCCCTCGCATCTGCTAGCTCTCACCCGGCACAATTATTTCGGATTGTTCGATCCCGCAACTCTTTGGTGGAGGGGTCTACAAATTCTCAATTGGCTATTGGCTGTGACGCTTTTCAGAGGTTTTTTGTAGACAAAGTCACGTCACTCCTCTGGGACCTTCCAGTCACACTTGATACATAAAGGGAACTCGAGGCTCCTGCACCGTCTTTGGGTCCAAGTTTGGACCAGTTTTCCCTACTCTGCAAGCCCGATGTTGACAGGGTCCTAGCTGCTGTTAGGCCTACTACCTGTCCTCTGTATCCGTGCGCCTCCTGGCTGATAAAAGCTTGCCGGGAAGAGTTACGACCCCACCTGTTGAATATAGACAACTGCTCCCTTGAGCAAGGAGTGTTTCCAGGTGGGTTGAAGGAGGCAGTGGTCCGCCCACTCTTGAAAAGACCATCTTTAGATCCTGGCGATCTGGCCAATTACCGCCCCGTTTCGAATTTGTTGCTTCAGGGGAAGGTAATTGAGAGAGTGGTGTTGGAGAAGCTTCAGGGCTTCCTGGAGGACGCATCGGTGCTTGATCCCTTCCAGTCCAGCTTCTGTGCTGGGCATGGGAGGGAGACCGCCCTCGTTGCCATCACAGACACACTCCGCATGCAGCTAGACCAAGGCGGATCGGCGCTGCTGGTGTTGCTTGATCTCACAGCAGCGTTTGATATGGTCGATCATGACCTTTTGATCTACCGCCTGGCTGCCTCTGGAATGCGGGGCACTGTCCTTCAGTGGATTGCCTCGTTTCTCTAGGGTCGGGGTCAACAGGTATGGTGTGGGGATGAGGCCTCCCAGAGGGCCCCACTTAGTTGTGAGGTTCCTCAGGGGGCCTTGCTTTCCCCGCTTATATTTAACATCTACATGTGACCCCTTGCTCAGCTGGTGCAGAGTTTTGGGCTGGTCTGTCACCAATATGTGGATGACACCCAGCTCATTTTGTTGATGGAGAGGGGAGCAGCCTCTGCCCCTGCTGCTCTGCAACGCTGTCTGGAGTCAGTCGCTGGGTGGTTGAGGCAGAGTAGGTTAAAACTTAATCCAGCGAAGACGGAGGGTTTTTTTGGCTGGGCTGGGGGGAGAGACTGAGGGAATTTCTGCTGCCTGTTTTGGAAGGGGTCATGTTGGCCCCGGAGATTATCCCTGGCGCCAGAAGCCTGGGGGGGTCCGCTTCTGACCTCTTCATTACCAATGGAGCACCCAGGTGGGCCCATGTTACCCAGGTTGGCGCTTCTTTCATCTTCGCCAGGCACGGTGGCTGGCTCCTTATCTCTCCCAGTCCCACCTGGCCACTGTGATCCATGCACGTCACCTCGAGGCTGGATTACTGTAACTCGCCCTACGCGGCCTTCCCCGCGCACTGATCCGAAAGCTGAAGCTGGTCCAGTATGCAGCGCCCAGCTTTGACAGGTGGGTGATTATTCAGATCATATCACCCCCCTGTGCTGTCATGCCGCTTCGCACTGGCTCCCAGCGGAGTTCCTGGATCGTTTTCAAGGTGTTGGTATTGACCTTAAGGCCTTTACGCGGGCATGGGCCCCTGGCCATACCTACGTGCGGGACCGCGATCACCCCTTTATGTCCAATACTACAGGCCACCGCGGTCGGGCAGCGGCAGAACTGGCTTGTGATCCCAGGCCCCGGCGCAGGATGCTGCTGGTTCTCGACCTCGGGCCAGGGCCTTTTATGGTTTCTATTCCCTGCCTGGTGGAATGCTCTACCTCCAGCTGTCCGGGCCCTGCGGGACCTTGGCGAGTTCCTCAGGGCTTGTAAGACAGAGCTATTCCACCAGGCTTTTGGAGGGGCTGGCCGCGGTTCCACTGCCCCCCATTGAAACTGAAATCAAAGCTGCATGTCTTTTTCTTTTTCTTCTTTCTTCTTTTTTCTTTGTTGGCCTTTAGATCGGGCGCCTGTGTGTATGTGTTTTACACAATCTTGTTGTTTTAATGTATTTATTGTTATTAACTGCTGTTGAGTTTTAATGGGTTAAGCTTTTATGTTGTATTAATCTGCTGTTTGGAAACAGCCGTGTTGTGAGCCACCTCGAGCCTTTCGGGGATGAGGTGGCCTATAAATTTAATAAATAAATAAATAAATAAATAACAGTTAAGGGAGATTTCAATCATCCTGATATTGGCCTTGCTGACAATTTCATGCTCCAGAAGGTAGAGAAGGCAACAAGAGGACTGGCTATTTTAGATCGGCTCCTAGCCAACAATGATAACCTGATCAATGAGGTCTAAGTGGTAGAGTCCTTACGTGGGAGTGACCTTGTTCTCTTGGAGTTTGTTATACAATGGAAAGGGGATGCCAAGTCCAGTTGGGCACATGTTCTAGACTTTAAGAAAGCTGATTTCAGTAAACTTAAAAAACTACTGGGTGTGATCTCATGGTTAAGAATACTAAAAGAGAAGGGAGTACAAGATGGATGGGAGTTTCTTAAAAGTGAGATCTTGCAGGCACAATTTTCAAACAGTTCCAATTAGGAGAAAAAATAGGAGGTGTCTAAAGAAACCAGGATGGATGTCTAAAGAACTCTTAAGGGAGCTAAGATGTAAAAGGGACATGCTCAAGAAATGGAAAAGGAGGGAAAATACTAAAGAGGAATTTAAACAAATAGCCAAGACAAGTAGGGAGAAAGTAAGAAAAGCTAAAGCTCACAATGAGCTCAGACTTGCGAGAGATGTTAAAAACAATAAAAAGGGATTTTTTGGTTGTGTACTTAGCAAAAGGAAGAAAAAAGATATGATAGGGTCACTACAAGAGAAGATGACAAAATCCTAATGAGGACAGAGAAAAAGAGGAACTACTCAACACTTTCTTTGCCTCAGTCTTCTCCCAAAAGGAAAACAGTGCTCAGTCAGGGGAAATTGAACAGGAGCTGCAGTAGGGGAAATTCAGCACAGACTAAATAAAGAGGAGGAGAGGGCCCCGCTCGTTTTAAAACTGAACCTGTCCTTTTGCATTGTGCTGAACATTGGGAAAGGCGCAGCTTCATTTTAGCTCCGGTGGCTAGAAATCCCATTGTTTTGGGAATGTCATGGTTGGAGGCTCATGATCCTACTATTTGCTGGGCTCCATGCATAGTGCATTTTACTGATTCCCCATGTGGGAGCCACATGCAGGAAGGGGATCCATCTGAAACTTAGATAGTTCCTTCAGCTCTAGAGGTGACCCCTCCACTGGACTTGCCCGGTGTGCCCAAACCCTATTGGGATCTCTCCAGTTTTTTGAGGAAGGGGAGTGCAACCAATTGCCACCCCATAGAGACACTGACTGTAAAATCAACTTAGTTCCGGGGCCAAGCTCCCAAAGGAAGGATTTACAGGATGAGTCTGTAAAGGATTCAATGGTGTTGATGGTGAGGTAACCTTGAGTGCATTCCACAGCCCGGGCGATGGGCCAGATGCATCGGCGGAGACTTTATCTTTGCGCGGGAGATGAAGCCTCTGTTCCCATGGGAAGCAGGAAGGGGGGATGGGGGGACTGGTATTATAACCTGTGCTTCTGGCGGGAAGTGTCATTCCTGCCACTGCGTGTATTTGAGCTTTTAAGATGTCTTTAATAAAATGGGACTTTTTTTACCCAAAAGCCTTTTATTTCTGCTTCTATGGAATTCCTTACATTGTGGCAGGAATCCTAATTCATCTATACTCCTGTGTAGTGGACCTCTTTGTCTTTAAGCGTGGAGAGGTTGAATGTTACTGCGGAAGGTACGGTAGCCCCTGTGCAAAGAGTGGCCTCGACCTTTCCCCTTTCTTGATCTGGAGTGAACCAGCAGGGAGAACGGGCTCGCGAGGTTTCTTTTCCCGCCCCTCGTGATCAGCACGAAGTCTTCCTCTTTTTTACTCCGCTGGAACGACGGGACGGACGACCACTCATGGGGACTTCCGGCGAGTCGCTTGGGGCGCCGTTCATGGATCGAAATGCCGTGTGATCGGATCTCTACCCGCTCGCTTCGTGGGATTAAGCAAACCTTCAGATGCAACCTGTCATGGAGGGAGACGGGTTTGACCACCTTTTCATAGCGCAACCCAGGAATCCATTGAATCGATTCCTGACTCGTATTTTGCGGATGCTCCTAAAGAACCACCGTGGCACAGCACTGGGGCCCGCCCAAAGGGACACCGACTAAACTCTGAATTGGGAGGGGTATCCGTATTCGCTTCCCAATCGGACTTCTAATCCTGGCCAGCAACCGCACCTTGAGGTGCCTTCGGGAGCCACTGGTGGCTACCGGGGCGGCTACGGTGCCCGGATACCTCGCTTCCAGACGCATTTTAAGAGTCCGAAGAAAGCCTGCCTTTCCCAGCCGGATCGCTTCCTCTCCCATCGAGAGGACTGGGATGAGGAAGTGGGACGACCAAGTAGACTTCTGCCGCATGGAACCGTGGAACGCCAGCTAAGTGGGAGTGAGGAACGGGCACAGTTGCAGCAAGAGCTTAAACCTGCAGAGGGACCGAACAGCAACGCGAAAGAAGTGCTCCAGCTCCGAAGTTGGACCGGCCAAGGACGACTCTAACTACAATATGCCCAGAATCGGCCAGTCCATGACAAAGTCCTGGAACGCTCCAGACTGGATTTACAACGGCAACGCTGAAGCCGCTTCAGGTTCTGCGCGACGCAGTGAGCTTCCTACTGGAAGCCCTTAAACGGGATCGAACTGGCTAAATTGGAACGAGAAAGCTGCTTTTGCATGCTAATTCTCAGGATGCATTGTTGGCTCGCAAGGAGAGGGAGCTGGCTGGCGTTGGAGAGGGAAACTAAAGAGGTAGCAGACCGCAGCTCCCAAGTTGGAGTTTATGCTGTTACTGATCATGCCGGGTGCCAGGGGGGGCTAATGACGGTCCTGCCACCCAAAACGCCAGCTGCACCATTCGCCTGACCCGCTCCCCGCATAACAGCTGCCTGCTCCAACCTGCCTAACCCGCTAAGATCCACCTCCCCTGTAGCGTTTAAGACAGTCGTTTAACGGCGGGCTACTATCGGCCTCCCATAATTTCAGCCTCCGCTTTGATGGGACTGCTTCCAAACTTCCCTACTTACCTTGCAACTCACAATGCCCACTTGGAAGCACTATGATGATTTATACCGTCTGAGCGAAAAAATACGGACATCGCTCAGTCCTGGATGGGGCAGCAGCCGACTGGTTCAGGTGGACTATTTTGATTTGCAGGATGAGGACTCTCGCGACAGTGCCCGTGATTCTCCGCTTCCAAGCCTTGGTGAGCTGCTTTCAAGATCCAGGCGCTCGGTGAATGAAGCTATCCGGCAAGACTATCAAAACCATCCAACAAGGCGCAACCGCCTGCTTGCAGATTTTGCCCGTGGAATTTCAGGCGGCGCGGCTGCTCGACTTCTCCTGAGAAAGTGGCCTGAACGCATGAAATGCTTAATACTTCAGATGCTGTGGACGGCAAGCTACGGAAACGTCTTTTAATTCGAAGTTCCTCGTATTCATTGCAGATTGGATCCAGTTGGGGTCCCAAGTAGCGCCTCGTTTGGAATATGCTCGCTTCAAGCGAGGCCAGCCCGCGCCCAAAACCACTACTGTGTCCACCAAGTCATTCCAGTCAGCCTCTACCGAAACTCACCTCTGAACGCCGCCGCACAACTGGGATTGTGTCTTTACTATGGAGGGCCAGGTCATCTAGCCAGCCTAACTGTCCCAAGAAACAAAACCAACCGCCCAGCCTCCACAAGACTAGCCTGCCAAACCACCACGCAGGTCAGTTTCCATCTACCGCCTCGCTCTTTAAAGCAGTTACCGGTTGGCTACTCCAGAGGAGGGGAAGCAGCTGTTTGCCTTTCTTCAGCCCCCCCCATGGACATGGGCCTCGACTCCTGACGCTGTGAGTGAAGGCAGCCCCATTACTGTTCGCTACATTTCTACCAACCCCGCTTAAACACACTCTCGCATTATAGCCTTCGGCCCTTGTGGATTCGCTGCTCCCATTGCTTAATGCGCCCCAGGTGGCGGAGGAGCTTAGGTCTCAATCGAATTCCCCTGGTTAAGCCTACATACCTTTCACCCAAATGGACGGTAGCTCCCTCGGGAACGGCGGACCGCCCAGTATAAACACAGCCGTTCTCCTCCGGTTACCGTAATCATTGGGAGAAGATTAATTTTATTTTGGCGCCAGTGGCCAAACACTCTATAGTTTTGGGCATGCCTTGGTTATTGGTTACATGAACCAAAAATTCATTTGGAAAGAAAGAACTTGTAATTCATCACCGGATCCTCCCTGCGGTGAACACATGAATTGGGAAGAAAACTCCAACGCCTTCCCGGACACACTCCTCCCCGGCTTCCTCAGTGATTGTTCCCCATTCTATTGGCATCCCACCTGCATATCATGATCTAGCCAGAGTTTTTCAGGAGCAGGAATGCTACCAGTTGCCACCCCACAGAGACACTGACTGTAAAATTGTCATACAACCAGGGGCACAACTACCTGCGGTAGAATCTACCGTGATGAGTCCTTAGCCAGAGGAGAAGGAACTCGTGCCTTCTAGACAAGAACCTTGCCGTCGCTGGGTTCATACGGGCGGGCTACCAAACAGCACTCCACGCTTGCTCCCGCTTTTGTTTGTCAAAAGAAAGATGGGTCTTTACCGCTTTGCACAGATTATCGAGGTCTCAATGCGTCTCCTGTCCAATAAATATCCTTTGCCTTTGATCAAGGACCTTTTAGATGCACTCGCAAAGGACGATTTTTTACTAAATTGGACTTTGAGAGAAGCTACTACAGAGTCAGAATTGCTGAAGGCTATGAACACTCTGATCATGCGTTTAACACAAAGTTTGGACAGTTTGAATATTTAATAATGCCATTCGGGTTGGCGGGCCCCCCGAGCTTTGTATGGCCCTTATCAACCTAGTTCTCCATGATTTACTGTACAAAGGAGTTGTTGTATACTTAGATGACGTTTTAATTCCTCACTCACAAACCATAGAAGAGCATGAAATGTTGGTTCGAGGCAGCGTATTGAACGCTTGCTTGATAACTCTCTCGCTAAACTCCTCCAAATGCTGTTTCCATCAGACTTCCATTGGACTATTTGGTTACCGGATCTCAGCCCTGAGGGCTTAAAAATGGATCCTGCTAAAATTGACGAAGTCCTCCAATGGCTCAAGCCCCTCACCAACCGCTAAAGAACTCCAGTCATTTCTTTGGTTTTGCTAATTTCTATCGTGACTTTATAAATTCCAATTCGGCTGAACTAACTCTCCCACTCACAGACCCTCTACGCACTAAGGTAAGGATCCACTGTCCGGCCAAGCCTCGGGGCCCCCTTTCCTGGTCTGAGGAATGTCAAACAGCCTTCAACTGTTAAAAATCTGCTTTTACCACTGAACCTATCCTAAAGCACCCTTGACCCAGATCTCCTGCCAGGGTTCACGTGGATGCCTCGGACAAAGCACTTGGGGCAGCCCTGTTGCAGAAAAAAAATAAAGATGGTAGGCTGGTTCCGCGGTGCTTATTTTGTCTAAAAGTTCTTCTGGTGCTGAACTCAACTGGACTGTGGAGACAAAGAGATCGCGGCCATCAAAGTAGCACTTTCCACTTGGCCACTGGCTGGAGGGGGCTAAGCACCCCTTTCAAGTTTGGTCGATCATAAAACCTGGCAGCCTCTTTCCACCCCCCCTCAAGATGTTCACGTAAACAACCACGCTAGTCATTTCTTTTCTCAAGCTTCTCTTTTACAGTCCATTTTTTTCCCAGGGAAACTAACAACCAAGCTGGACGGGCTTCCGGGCCAATTGGGAGGGGGGGTGGAGCTGCCTTAACGGCATGACATTCCACGCACTGTTCTTTCCCTCCCAGTTGGGTTGGCTTCGTCACCCGGATCTCAAACGTCCATTCTCCACCCCCCCCCATTCCCAGTCTCGCTCTCCTTTCCTGGGCGCGGGAACTGGAGTGAGGCGGGCTGCACGAGCCTCCAGCAAGCCGAAGGAGACTCCCACCATGCTTGGAGACGGGAGTTTGGCGAGGGGGAATGTTGGTACGTGCCTCCTGTAGCAGGTTCTTGAGGCTTGCCACGCATGCCCGCTCAGCTGGACATTTTGGTTTTTTGAAAACTCTGCATTTAGCCCTACGGCAGTTCCTCGTGGCGCTGCGGAATGCTAAAGACATTGAGGCATACATTAAAGGCTGCTCGGCTTGTGCAGAAGCCAAGACATTCATTCCGGAAAGCCCCATGGGACTGTTGGAAACTTTCCCGCCGTAGCTCTCCCCTCGCCTCTTGGGAGGTCATCTCTATGGACTTTATTACAGACTTGCCTGAAAAGTCATGGCAACACAGTTTTATGGGCGGTGGTAGACTTATTCTCTTAAGCAAGCCCATTTTTTTATTCCATGCTTCCATCCTCCTCCGGCCTCTAAGTTGGCACGGCTGTTTATTCAACATGCTTACCGCCTCCATTCCGCCTCGGCATAAGGTGGTCTCCCACCGCCGCCCCCAATTCATCTCAAAAGTTTTGGTTGGGGTTGTTGGGGCTTCAGCTCGCCGCCATTTCCTACCACGCTCAGTGCGACGGCGAGACGGAGAGAACTAACAGAACCCTAGAGCAGTATTTATGTTGTTACACCAAACTACTACTCAAGACAATTGGTGCGAACTTCTATTCCGCTTTTATGGAGTAATGCTCTATAACAATGCGTTCATAGTAGTACAAAGAAAACCCCTTTGAAATTGTGTCTGGTCGCCTCTTCCTCGCTAAGCCACAACTACCCGCAGCGCGCTTTGACCCCCCCAGAATTTCATCAATGGATTTCATCATCCCTAGCCGAGGGATGGAAGTCGGTCCAGACCGCCTTACAACAAGCAAAGGGACTCCTAAAATCGTAGGCGGATAAACACCGCCGGATTTCCTCTGCGCAGGGCTCCTGCGTATTTATCTACAAAAAAATCTTAGAGACGTCGCATAAATTCTTCTCCAAACTTAAGCAAAGAGATCAGTGGGACCTTTTCAGATTACTAAAGTGATTAATGATGTCACCACCTCGCTTAGATTTTGCCTAACTCTTCTTTAGTAACATCCATCCTGTTCTCTCCATTCCAGCTTCGCTCAAGGAGCTTTCCACCTTTCTCCAAGCACAAAACCTGGGGAAGGGAATCTTCTTTAGGGGAGGCAGAGTGTAAAGGATTCAATGGCGTTGATGGTGAGGTAACCTTTGAGTGCATTCCACAGCCCGGCCGATAATGGCCAGATGCATCGGGCGGAGACTTTATCTTTAAGGGCCGAGATGAAGCCCCTGGTTCCTACGTGGGGAAGCAGGAAGGGGGGATGGGGTGACTGGTATTATAACCTGTGCTTCTGGCGGGAAGTGTCATTCCTGCCACTGCGTGTATTTGAGCTTTCTAAGATGTCTTAATAAATGGACTTTTACTCCAAAAGCCTTTTATTTCTGCTTCTATGGAATTCCTTACAGAGTCCAACCGAAGAAATGGAATTACGTGCTTTCTTGGATAAGAATCTAGCCAGAGGTTTTATTCGCAAAGCAACCAAGAGCACTTATGTGGCGCCTGTTCTGTTCGTTAAGAAAAAACATGGTTCCTTAAGACTGCACCAATTATAGAGGATTAAATGCTATTTCCATATCAAATAAATACTCCCTGCCGTTGATTAAGGATTTGCTTGATGCCCTGCGTTCAGGACGACTTTTCACGAAACTGGATTTGCGTGAAGCCTATTATAGGGTGTGGATTGCTGAAGGTTTTGAACATCTCACTGCGTTCAATACTAAGTTTGGCCAATATGAATATCTTGTTAGGCCATTCGGATTAAATGGAGCTCCAGGGGCTTTTATGTCTTTGATCAACGATGTGCTTCAGGACTTACTGTTTAAGGGGGTGGTGGTGTATTTGGGTGATGTGCTTATTTACTCCAAAATGGAGGAAGAACATGTCCAGTTAGTTCTTACTGTCTTACAATGTCTTCTTGACAATTCGCTATTCGTCAAGTTACCCAAATGTGCTTTTCATCAGACCAAATTAGACTATTTGGGCTATCAGATCTCTGCAGAAGGTCCGGAAATGGATCCTGCCAAAGTGGCAGCAGTGGTAGATTTGCCAGCTCCTTCATCCTGCAGGGATTTACAGTCCTTTCTTGGCTTTGCATACTTCTATCGTGACTTTATTCCCCAATTTGCTCAAATTGCTCTGCCTTTGACAGACCTGTTGCGCACCAAAGGCAAGGGACCGTTGGCGGCGAAACCAGGAGCCCCTCTTAATTGGTCCTCTGAATGCCAACATGCGTTCCAACAGCTAAAAATTCTTTTACCACTGAACCGATCTTAAGACATCCTGATCCTACACTCCCATTTGTGGTTCATGTGGATGCCTCCGACAAAGCCTTAGGTGCCGCACTCCTGCAGAAAAATAAAGATAACAAACTCGTTCCGTGTGCTTATTTGTCAAAGAAATTAACTGGTCCCGAACTAAATTGGACTGTGGGTGATAAAGAAACAGCGGCCATCAAAGAAGCCCTTAGTACGTGGAGACATTGGCTGGAAGGGGCGTCTCATCCCTTCCAGGTATGGTCGGATCATAAAAATCTGTCCGCCCTGTCAACAGCTACCAAAATGTCGGTTAAACAACTTCGGTGGGTGGATTTCTTTTCCAGATGCAATTTCACAGTTCACTTTTTCCCTGGAAAAACTAACAGGCTGGCGGACATGCTCTCCCGCCTTCCAAAGGGGGCGGATTGCTCTTTACGCGCCATGCCACGCGCAGTGTTAACTCTCAATTGGGGCTGGCGGTCACCAGATCTCAAACCCGATCCAGCTACACCTCCTGTACATCCCTCTACCCATCCTGACATTGTCATGCCATTTTTGCAACTCCTCCGGGAGGCGGGGAGCCAGCCCATCCCAGAGGATGACGTTGACCCTGCATTGGTTTTGAGGGATGGGGTATGGAGAAAGGGTGACCGCAGGAATGTATTGGTGGCGGGCCATGATGCCAAGCCGGCAGGACATTTCGGATTCTTAAAAACCCTGCATCTCTTATGCAGACAGTTCTGGTGGCACACAATGCGCAAGGACATTGAGGCTTATGTGAAAGGGTGCCCGAAAAGTGCAGAAGCCAAACCGATCGCTGGGAAACCTCACGGTCTTTTGCAGCCAATTCCACCTGCAGCCAGTCCATGGCAGATTATCTCGATGGACTTCATCACGGATCTCCCAGAAAGCCATGGCAACATGGCATTGTGGGTGGTGGTAGATCTCTTTTCCAAACAGGCATATTTTGTACCGTGCTCTTCCATTCTGTCAGCTCCCAAATTAGCAAAGATGTTTGTACAACACATCTATCGCTTGCACTCCGCCCCAGCTAAGATAATTTCAGACCACGGGCCCCAATTCATTTCAAAATTTTGGAAGGCATTTTTGGGGTTGTATGGGGCGGCCACCTGCGGTGGCCATACCACGTGCAAACAGATGGCCAGTCGAAACGCACAAACAGAACATTAGAACAATATTTGCACTGCTACGCTAATTATCACCAGAACAATTGGTCTGATTTGTTGCCATTCGCAGAATACACCTATAATAATGCAGTTCATAGTAGCACGAAAAAAAACGCTGTTTGAAGTGGTGACAGGGTGATCCTTCCCTCTGTTTCCCTTATTGGGATCCCAGCCACTCCACCCTCCGGATTTTAATGAGTCGATGCAAACCCTGGTGGAGGGCTGGAACTCCATCAATACAAGTCTCCGTCAAGCGCAAGAATCCCAGAAAGTGCAGGCTGATAAACATCGCACAGACTTTCCTCTACAAGTGGGGGAATGGGTGTATTTATCCACTAAGAATCTTAGAGATGTGCACAAATATTCCAAACTTGGCAAGAAATTCATTGGGTCCTTTCGGATTATACAGGTTATCAATGATGTCACTGCTAAACTTGAATTGCCAAATTCATTAAGAAATATTCATTCTGTGTTTCATTCCAGCTTGCTCAAGTGGGCTCCAGATTCCAATGCCTGGCATGGCCCTCCGGAACGCCCCCCTCAGGTTATGATTGATGGACACAAACATTACGAGATTGATGCTGTCCTGGATTCTCGTGTATCCCGGAATTGCCTGCAATATCTTGTCTCGTGGGTGGGATACCAGTCGGGCCACAATCAATGGGTTAATGCTACTGATATTATTGCTCCTACTTTAATTGCTACCTTTCATAAAGCTTTTCCTTTCAAGCTGGGGGGATGTTTCTTAAGGGAGGCGGAGTGTAAAGTTGCTGCTTAGCCTTGGAAGTTTCTCTTCTGACAAGGTTGGCGGGACGCCCAGAACAGGGAATGTTTCTCTTATCTGTATCTCCTGTTTCTTTTGCCTGTCTGTGTGAAACTGTTTCAAGGAGGTTTTTGGATGGGAACTAAAGGTGTTTATCTAACTTTGGCGGGAACTGGCCATAAAAGAGGCTGTTTGAACGGTGGAGGGGGGGGGGTCAGTTCCCGCATTGCTTGTGATCGACTTAGAATGCCAGCTCAATAAAGAACTTGAAAAGTTACTTTTGGCCTGGACTTTACTGGTTCCTTACACTAATCTTATCTCTCTTTTTTGATAGAATAACAAGTTTGGTAGACAAAGGGAATGCTTTAGATGTAGCATACCTTGACTTCAGTATGGCCTTTGAGAAGGTCTCCTCCTGATGTTCTTGCAAGGAAGCTAGTAAAATCTGGACTAGACAATGCTACTGTTAGATGGATTTATAACTGGTTGACTGACTGAACCCAAAGGGTGCTCACCAATGGCTTATCTTCATCCTAGAAAGAAGTGACTAATGGGGTACCACAAGGTTCTGTCCTGGGCCCAATGCTATTCAATATTTTTATCAATGACTTGGATGATAGAATAGAGGGCATGCTAATCAAATTTGCAGATGGCACCAAAATAGGAGGGGTAGCTAATACCCCAGAGAACAGAGTCAGAATTCAGAATGACCCAGACAGATTAGACAGCTGGGCCAAAACAAACAAAATGAATTTCAACCAAGAGAAATGTAAGATACTACACATAGGCAGAAAAAAATGAAATGCACAGATATAAGATGGGTGACATCTGGCTTGACAACACTACATCTGAAAGGGATCTGGGAGTCTTAGTAGACCACAAACTGACCATGAGTTAGCAGTGTGATGCAGCAGCCAAGAAAGCCAATGCGATTGTATCAATAGGGGTATAGTGTCAAGATTGAGGGATGTAATTGTACCTCTCTATTCTGAATTGGTTAGACCTCACCTGGAATATTGTGTGCAGTTCTGGGGACCGCAGTTCAGGAGGGATATTGACTGGCTGGAGCGGGACCAGAGGAGGGCAACCAAAATGGTCAAAGGTCTGGAATCCATGCCCTACTTAGAGGGACCTGGATATGTTTAGTTTGATGAAGAGAAGGTTAAGGGGGGGGGGACATGACAGCCATGTTTAGATATTTGAAGGGATGTCATGTTGGTGAGGGAGCAAGCTTTCTTCTGCTCCAGAGACTAGGATCAGGAGTAATGGGTTCAAGGTGAAGGAAAAGAGATTCCATCTAAATATCAGGAAAAACTTCCTGACAGTCAGGGCTGTTTGACAGTGGAATGCACTACCTCGGAGAGGGAAAATGGATATGCTTAATCAGAACTTCCTGACAGTCAGGGCTGTTCAACAGTGCTTCAGAGGGTGGTGGAGTCTCCTTCTTTGGAGGTTTCTAAACTAAGGCTGGATAGCGATGTGTCGGGAGTGCTTTGATTGTGGCTTCCTGCATGGCAGGAGGCTGGACTGGATGGCCTTTGGGATTCTTTCTATGATTCTATTATCTATTCCTGCTCTGCACAATGTTACTGTCTTATCTTATTCTTTCCTGTCTTCCCTGCTGCATCTACACAGAAGCAACAGTGGTCGATTCTGCACAACATAATAATACCAGGTTACATTCAGTATTTAATAATCTGGGTCTGTTTTATTCCAGTTTCACCCTTCGCAAGGGTGTCCATTTCCATGAAGGAATGGAGTTAAGACTGGGAGGAAATACTCCGATTCCTTTCGCACAAGCCTGGCTTTTTGTGTTTTTACCATTCAGATGCAGCACGCATGCTCAAATATCCCCAGTGTGCTGCATTCTAATTGGCTCTTCCCGCCCCCCCAAAGGCAATGTTTCTGATTGGCGGATCCACAGCAATCACAGGAAAACCAAGCAGGACCCCCGCTTTTCTCTAGCTTAGGAAAGGAGCCAGTGCAGTGAGCAACATGGTAAGCCAGGGGCGAGGGGGAACTGCGCCCGGGGCACGCATGCACCCTGCACTCCTGCTTGAGGCCCACTCTACCCTGGAACATCCCCAGAACGCCCTCTTCACACCCCGGCCACGTCTCCACACAGGCACGCACCTGGGGTGTCTTGCACCTCCCCCCCCCCCACTGCAGCAAGCTCATTGTGCTACACAAAGTAGAAACCTTTGACCAATACTGGGCAGAGCACTATGTCCCATCCACATTTAAAGGTGTGCAGGAAACCACAGCATGAGACGCTCCCCCCACCCCCACCCCCACTATACCAGATAACATTTGACTGGTCTTTGGGGTTGTCATGGAACGAGAGCACCCTGCCAAGCAGGCGCTTCCCCACCCCATTGGGAAGGTGAGCCCGGAGCTGCGGGGCTGGGTCTCCAGGCTGTGGCTCAGCTAGAGAGCAGTGCTTGGCTAGAGCAAGCTGGAATGGGGCGAGTGCTTGTGATTTCCCACAGGAGCTCGCTTGCCTGGCTCCTGGAAGA
The DNA here is from genome assembly GCF_021028975.2 of Sphaerodactylus townsendi. NCBI lineage: Eukaryota > Metazoa > Chordata > Lepidosauria > Squamata > Sphaerodactylidae > Sphaerodactylus > Sphaerodactylus townsendi. Next base: position 9,645,700 of record NC_059432.1, read on the forward strand.
GCCGTCAGAGGGCAGAAAACTTGCTTGGGGAATGTTTTGGAAAGGGCGGGCCACAACTCAGCAGAAATGAAACTGACATGATGTAAGGTGGGGAGATCAGGCAGTGGAGTGGGAGAAATGAATTGGTTTTGCTCCCTTGGCATTTGCATGGAAGCAGGTTCAACGTGGGATTTTGAACCAAGATCACAATTTTAGCAGTTTTTGAAAAACCCGGGATAAGGGAAATCTCGCGGAACAACCCTGTTTTAGGATTGGGAACCATGCACACCTCTTGGCCAAACCAGCATATTTCCCTTGCTCCACCAGGGATATTTGGACCGTGAGGAATTGACCACACTGCAGCCCTTTCCCACCCTCCTCATTGTGGGATCATTTTGATGGGGGAACAGCCTAGGAGAGAAATGCTGAGCCAGGCCTGACATACCAGGGTGACTTTCCAGGGTAGCTTGGTGGCTGACGCTTTTCTGTGTCGACTTGCCATTGCAACTGAGATTCCAGACGGCCCTGGGTGGTCCATTTTACTTTCACCCCTGACGTGCCCTGAAGTCTCCCCGGATGCTCTCATCTGACCCTCACAATTCTCCGCCCACCCGCTTTGAATCTGGTTTATTTTGACAAACTGGGAGAGTGCCGCGTTTCACAGATGCACAACCTACCTACCTACCTATCATCAATCAATCAATATCAATCAATCAATCAATCAATCAGTTTTAATTGGCATATAATATTGATTAAAATCAGTAAAGATAAAATAGGATAAAAACAATTCTTAAAACCAGATGCTATACAGCATATCAAAAATAAATCATCAATTTGTTTCCATAATTACATATAAAAACTTGGCCACTGCTTCACATTGAGTCAGATTATTATTGTTCAGCAGGACAATTTTTTGTCAGACCGACATTTCAGTATACTGTGATGTTAGAAATGGCAGGCATTTCCTCTGACTAGAAATACCTTTCATACCTGTCTTTACAAATGTATTCTGACAGTGAAGAAGTCAGCTTGAAAATGCAATCCTACTGCTACTTCCGTACGCTCTCATCAGAATGGGGACCATAGAAAAAACTTTGTCCATAACTTTTGCCCTCTGGCTCTCTTCCTTTCATGCAACTGTGAGACACTAACCTGCACGACATATCCTGAGATGCACTTGAAATTGGGGGGTTGCAGGGCACCATCTATAAGAACATCCCCAGACAAGCCAGCAGGATCCTTTCGAGCAGCCAGAACATCGAGGAGACTGCGGAGAAGAAGGGTTTCTCTCACATTTGTCTGCTTGCTAGAACATCTTCATTTCTTTTATTTATTTATTTATTTACTTCATTTATACCATGCAATTCTCTCCTTTGGGGACCAAATTTGGCTTATATCTTTCTCTTCTCCTCTCCTCCATTTTATCATCACAACAACCCTGTGAGATAGGTAAGGCCAAGAGTGTGTAACTTGCCCAAGGTCACCCAGTGAGTTTCCCTGCCACAACCTGGATCTCCCCAAACACTCTAACCTAGGAGTGTCAACATGCAGCTCAGGGGCTGGATCCGGCCCCTCAAGAGCTCATTACAGGAGCTCATTTGGCCAGATCAGGAATGGTTTGTGTGTGTGTGTGTGTGGGTGTGTGGGTGGGTGTGTGGGTGGGTGGTGGTGTGTGCTTCAGTGGGCTTGCGGGCCCAATAAGCCCTCTCAAGATGAGGCAGCCGCTCCCCCCACAATGTCAATCTGGGTGGGGAACCCTGCTGGGGGTTCGCCTGCCAGTGCAGCCCCTCGCCCCCTCGCCCCCTTGTCCCCCAGCCAAGTCACATTGATGTTATATTAGATCAGATCCTTGTAAGAAATGAATCCAACACCTCTGCATTAACACACCACAATGGCTTTCCCATCATTCACTGGGGCTGATTTTGCACAGTACAAATGCCCTGTGCTATATCCGGGAGTGCAGTTGCCACGGGGCTTTTTACCCTGCTGTTGACTTTGCACTGCTCCCCGGCCCTCCTCCACTTGCACTGTGAGGTCTTCCGCAATGTCTTCTACACATGTGCAGACAACCTCCGTTCCTGTGTTCTGACTGGTGGACTCTCCCCCCCCATTCCCCCACTCACTTTCACCAATTTAGTTTCAAATGACTCTGCACAAAACAGGCACTGGGAATCGGCGCCATTGCTCCCCCCTGGAGTCTAAAATTCCTGCATGTGCAAGGGAATCACGGTACCTCAACCCCCCCATCTAAACTCCTTGCATGTGCAAGGGAATCACCGCCTTCCTTTTCGCAGCGCCTTCACACGCCACTTTTTTGCATGGTTTTGCAAGGTTTCTCCTTCCGTGGTTTTTATTCCACTGCAAGCAGGGGAGGAACCCATTCATTGAAGGGGTGGGCCAGAGAGGCGAGGCAGGAAAAATGGCCTTGTTCTGAGGAGTTTTCATGGCAGCAGAAGCCACCGGAGCAACAGAGGGGCATTCAAAAAGGTCCTTAACTTTTGCAGTTCTGGAAAGTCCTGAAGCAAAGCCACTGCTGTGGGGTGGCTCCGGGGTGACAGCGTGGCAGACGTGCTGCAGTGCCAGGAGCTGTGCAAAACTGCGCCAGGGCATTCCTCATGCCAACAACAGGGCATTTTCAGCATGCAAAATCAGCCTGGGATTACTTTTAACCTAATGAGACTTGAGGACAATAGCTGTAAAGCCCCTCAGTTTGGCTAACCAAATGCTAGGAAGTTTCTTAACCCAGTCATGAACAGTTGGCACATTAGATGGACTCTTACTCTGCAGAGCCCGACTTTGTGAGGCACTACGTAAGTATCAATCAATCATGATGCAGTGTACTATAAATAATTTTTTTTATTATTGGTTTTATATACCACCTCTCCCCCGAAGGGCTCTAGGAGTGCACAACATAGAATACAACAATAAAACAAATGGAGCACATAAACAAAATACAAATTATAATAAATCGGCTCCATTAACCATAAAATACAAAACCCATTAAAATACATAATAAAGTTTATATAATAAATCTCATTGCTTCGATCAAGCATTGTGATATTTATTGTTGTTTCAACCAGACCTTGAGGTTTTTAGAGGCTTTCTGCACAGCAGAGGCAACCTAGGTTTGACTCGTGTCTGTGGAAATCGTGACCTGAGCTCGACTCTGCTGTTACTCTGCACAGCAGCTGGGTTGTCTCTCCGGAGCCGAGTTCAGAGGGCGGGATTACCTCCTCACGTCTTTCGCTCCTCATTCCCGATTGGCTGCCGTTCTATGGCAGGAAACATGAGTGCGGGTCCCTTTTTTTTATTTTGCCACCCCTGTCAGAACATGCCACCAGAAAGGAGGGAGGGAGGGAGGGAGGGAGAGAGGGTGGCAGGGAGCGTGTTTGATTGGCCAACCCACAGAGATGTGGGATAAATGTTACAGTTTCTGGCTGTTGCTTCGTGCACGAGAAGGGTTTTTTTTAAAGAGTGCCCTCTCAGCAGTGAACAGCCATGCCCCCAAACTGGGTACATCCCATGTATCAATTCTGCTCTATGCAGATGACGCTGTCCTTCTCTCTCAATCCAGAGTTGGCCTCAGATGCTTAATGAAGCGCTGTGTGGATTACTGTGAATCCAACAGACTGACAATAAACTATGAAAAAACCAAGGTATTGGTCTTCTCTAGGCGCTTTAAGAAGCTCACATTTGGAGCCAATGAAAAGCACCCAAAAGGTTAAAGTGCTATAAATACCTTTGGCCTCTTCATTCCTCCTCTTTTTTAACCTTTCATGGGCAACCCAGAGGAAGGCCAGCTCTCCTAGCTAAGCATCTAATAGTATGTCAGCACTACTCACGCTTTCTTTTACAGCAGTAGGCGCTTTCACTCCTTTATCCCTCCTGCCCTCTAAATTTTTTCAATGCCAAAGTCTCCTCAAGATTGCTCTTTACGGAGTCCCAATTTGGATCTTCAAGCTATTAACTACCTCCTTGAATTTTCTTCACTCCAAATTTTTTTCACAAGATAACTGGACTCCCAAATTAGCATTGCCCTATGCAGCCCCCCCTTTGTCTGGAGTTATTGGCTCAAAACTCGTTGGAATCAGCCCGCTATGGCTGAGGACTTTTAGATTCTGGCTGCTAATTCATGTTTCTCTCCGGACCGTGAACTCCCTGGTCCACCTTTCTGCTCTCTTGACACCCATTCCAACCCCCTCTGGTTTTCCATAATTGAAGACAAAATTGCATCTATCGGACTGTCAGGTGGATTCACTTTGCCTCCTTTGTCCTATTCAGAAGCTTATAGGAAATTAAAAGGTCAACTATTGGATAGAGAGTTCTCCACCTGTAATCACTGCAGCCAAGAAAAAACGTAGTTCCCCTGTATTTCTCTCTCCCATTTGAACGGGGCCACCTTGGCACACTACCTGTATTGTTTAATAAAACTCCTGTTCAAAGGAGAGCCATAATGCTCGGCCAGGTTCAATCAGTTATGCCTTTCTGCCTTGTTTACATGGCAGATTTAATAGTCAATCAAATCAGTGTTTATTAGCCTTAGGCCATTTACACATACAAAGGTACATCAGCCAAAGCCCTCCTCCCCCTCAGATTACAAAAGTATAAAACATGTTATGAGAGTTTTTCAAGCATTAGAGTACAGAAGCAATGCAGTTATATAACATTAAACGGAATATCATAAATTTAGTTAAAACAGGGATTATAATTTTTAGGAATCTTTAACCACCTTTTATTACAACTCCTAGCTTTTGTGGTTTTGAACATCAGTTGAACTTTCTCTGATTTTTGCTGCTAGAAACATAAATATTGCTACTTTGGATGTAACCTCAGCATACACATCAGCCATCAGAAAAGCAAACTTTCTCCCTCCTCACCTGCCTGTCAGGGCCTGACAGGATATCATTGATATATTTGTTACTGGGATAGCAGGAATAAAATGGACAAATGAAGTGTGTAGTGTATTATGTCCCTCACACTGATTTTAAGCTACATCTACATACCGTGAGCTCTCTTTGGTACTTTAGCACAGCAAATCTCCCCCCAGTAAAATGTTCTGATTTAAAGCGCCTGATAATATCTCAGGGAAGTGAATGATTTTCTTAGGTTTGCTTCCCTTGAGATTTGATAGATATTGTTGCATAACATTTGTTCTTTTAACACTTTGAGAGAACCATGGGGAGTATTTCTGGATGGCAGCAAGTTGGATTTGTCTCTTGTAGAGCATCTTTACTATAGAGGCCAGTCACGAATTTTTTGCTTGACGTCCCATATATGGAATGTAGTTCTCCAGGTCAGGAATTTCATAGAGAGCTAGTATGGGAGAAATTTGGTCCTTCCCACCTATTTGTTCTCATCATGTGTCTGTAACTCAGATTTACTTCAATTGGTTGGGCTTTAGGAGGTTGCCAGGGTTTTATAGTACAGAAGTTATTCTTACATGGGATTCTAGTCCTGATGGAGGGTAGTCCCACTTCCATCTCGGAGCAATGGGGCGGTAGGGTGGGGGGTGGTAGGGCCAAAATTTTTTCTCAGAAAGATATTTCCTTCTTGGACTGTTTCCAGTTTTCCTACTGTGGCGATGTCCCAACCCCAGATTTCTGTCTCCGTACAGTACAATCATGCTATGCCAGCACTTTACTCTGAAACACTTTTAAGAATTGGAGGAATCAGTAGGCCTCCTTTACCAAAGAAAAAATCTGGAAGTAGCCCATTGGACAGACGAAAGTTGCGCTTGGAAAATTTTTTTTTCCCCTTATTTGGGCCCTCCAGGATAAAGAATCCTGGAAGGTTAGTCCTAAATATTTATATAGGGAGGTTTGCTCGACCATCTGGTGCTCTATTTTCCAGTTTTGTTTCTTATTTCTGCTTCCAAATACAACTATTTTTGTCTTGCTGCCATTAATTTTTAGTTTATTGATGCTTTTGCAGTACATTGCTAATCCTAGGACAGCATTCAAGCTTCATTTTACCTATACTTTCGGTGTGATTGGACATGACAGCCATGTCAAGCCGGCATATAAAGAGTATTGGTATCTGTCTCCCTTCCAGAACTGGAGGGAAAAAGTAGGGTCTCCCATAGATTGTACACAGTCATTTATAAAGAAATTGAATAAGAATGGGGCTAACAAGCAACCTTGTTTTACACCCTTCCTCAACTGAATTGAATCTGTCAGTTGGCCCTTATTTCCTACTCTCACTCTTGCTGTGATATCTGTGTGTAACTCTATCAGAATAGCTAAAAGCTTTCTATCAATATTTGTCCTACCTAGTTTTTGCCACAGGATCGACCTGTCAATAGAATCAAATGCTGAGGATAGGTCAGCAGATTTAATAAGCAAGAAAAGGCTAAAAGATTGTGCCCATGTAACGATGGCTCAGTTGAATCTCTGGCCCACCAATTACTTCACTGTCTCAGATTCAAGGAAATCAGATCCAAGTATGTGAATCTCACTCCCTTACATTTACCCGACCTCCCCGATTTATTTAGATTACACTACTTGTTGGACAACCCTGATCCTTCTCTCTGTATGATAGTGGCAGACTTTCTCCTGGAAATTACTAAATGCCAGTAGATTTCCTTTGTCCTAACATGTATATCCTATGTTGTATATGCTTTTTAATCTGTTTTTATTATTGTTTTACTGCTGTCTATGCCAATAAAGGCTGGCTTCTTCTTCTTTTTTAAAGAGTGCTTTTCGCCGCCACGAGTCTCCCGATCTGCACATGGCCAAAATAGTATGCTGTGATTGGCTGGTCAGGAGTGTTGAGGTGAGGGAGATTCCGCACTGTGCTGGCTTCGGCTTGAGTGCAACCCGGGTTCGCCAAAAAGTTGTACCTCCCAGTCGAGCTCGAAAATTTGACAGGGGTGGGGGGGGGAGCAGAGACAGACATGAGTCGAACTCTATGGCTGTGCGGAGTACCCGAGTCGGACCTACATCAAACTAAGGTCGAATCCTACAGTGCGGAACTAAGGTCAAATCCTACAGTGCAGTGTCTTATAAGTGAATGAATCCATCAACAATGATACAAATTTCTTATCTAAACAAAAAAACATATCTTGTCATTAATTCTGACCCTTAACAATAATGCCGAGGAATAGACATCAAATTTCAATTTCTCCAGGTTCAGAATGGAATTCCTAGTGTGCAGCCAAAGGCATTTCCAGACCAATTGCTAGAGAGCTTATTTCTTAAAGCAACTCCTTACCACAATGGTTATTCTGATTCAGTCTATACTGAATGTTATGTGCACTCAGCAGTCACTTTCGTGGAGTTAATGGGGCTTCCTCCCAAATCAGTGTGCCACTTTAATGGTATTTTGGTGTTAACAACAAATAACTGCAGCAGAAACACAACTGGGCCATTCCAAATATACTCACGATGATTTGCCACTGCCAGTTGGACCCAGAATAGCATTCATGCCTGGCTTCATAATTCCACTAGGAGGAAAAGGAATGAAAAGGGATTTACAGTTGTTATAATGTAAGGAATAAACACAGAAAGTAATATATATATATATATAATTGGTAATTAATGCTTTATATACTCTCTTATTGCTCTTTTCTCTCTTTTCTCTCTCAGTGTATAAGTTAACTACTACTCCAACAATGCTGAAAAATTAAATGTCATAAAGGCAAAAGTGTGAAAACTGCAATAAGAAATGCCAAACTGCATAGCCCACTTACCTAGTAGGTACATCAAGAATGGATGCACCTGTGACGAAAAGGTCGCAAGATATACTAACCCCAAAATGTAGAAAACAAGTCTTAGAATAAGTAGAACAAAAGCTTGTGCCCTGGGGAAGGGGTTCGAAAGGAGTTTTTAAGTGGGCACTGGAGAAGAACAAAGTGACCTTTTCAACAAACAGGTAGAAGAGGTGGTGGGTGATGAGTGGAAAGTTGCAAACAATACCTGGAAGTGAAAGACCAAATATGGCATAGGAAAAGGGGCAGTCAGAAGCCAAAAACAATACCTAGGAGCACAACCCAAATACGGTACAAATATATATACGATTGGATAAATACACTAGTCTATAAACTCTTGGTCATTCCTTAGTGGGGGCTAAAAAGAGGGGAAACGCCCACAGGGCAGAAGGGAATATAGGCTTGTTGTTTGTGACTATCTGTGCACATCTCTCCTAATATGCCTTCAATAACATACTTTCAAGATCTGGTTTCATGGGTTTAGATTCTGCCAAAAAAGAGCATGCAAACCAGCGTAGGAGTATAAAACCTGAAATTAGCAATATGGTTCAAATACTTAGAGATGCACCCCTCACTTTCAATGAAAGATAGTGAGCAGTATTGGTCAATTTCAGTGACATAATAGGGCACAGCACAGAAGCAGCAGGGGATCACGATACTGGAAGGATCCACCAGGGATGTCAGCTGTGGCACAACCATCACTGCCTTCAACTATAGGGCTGGTTGAGCATCTCCATTTTATAGGCCCTGCAGAACTGAGTTCAAGTCCTGCAGGGTCCAGGTTGAATTCCACCAGGCTGGTGTCAGAACTTTGGTTAAGGACAGCCAAACATGTCTTGGGTACAAGATGACTACAGCTCTCTTTGGGGAGTATACTGGAACAGGAGGTCCTGCAGATACTGTTTAGAACTTTAAAGGTCAAAACCAAAATCCTGACCCTGATTTGATACTCAAGTTGGAGCCAGTGCAACTGGCAGAGCACAGGTTGAATATGTACTGTACATGGGGTCCCCATGAGGACCTGCTGGCAAGCCCCGGATCGTTAGCCAATACTGGACTCAGTGATTTCAATCAAAAGCGTTTATTGACAGATAACAGCATGACCTTAGAAGTTCTAAAGACTGATTTCTCAAGCACCCTTTTATGCCCACCAAAGGGGCCCCCTTCATCCCCCCAGAGGTATCAAAGCGAGGCCTTACAGAACAGGAATGTGAGACCCTGAGTTCTCAAGGCCACAGAAAGGGCGGTCTGCCCACTGGTGCTGGGGTGCAGTCTACATGACTACAGGTTGCAAAGCACAAAGGCAGCCAGGAACTGAAAGTAGAGAGGATCCGTTACCATGGCAGACCCCAGGATGTCGTTTGATGTCAGGTGACAGCCTGACGCTCTCGCACTGCCGCATTCTTCACCAGTTGTAGTTTCCAGAGAAGTCTCGAGGGTAGAGTGAGTTAACTGGGAGGTGACTGTGACTAGACCAGGGCAGGACAAGTAGGGGACCAGCTACCTAATTTGCAGAAAGTTCGTGACCTGGCCCGCCACTGAAAGGGAGGCCTCCGGGACCATGCCCAGACCCCTGGCAGGTGAAGCTGGTACCCATTGAACCCTGTCAAGAGGAGCTAAAGTCTCTTCTCTGGCCCTTCCTAACCATCCCACAAGTCCTCCTTCTTCACTGCATTCAGTTACAGCCAACTCTGGCTTCACCACTTCACCTCAGCTCCCAGGCACGTGGCCAGCATGTCTGGGATGAAGAGTTTGGATGTATACCCTGCCTTTCTCTCCTGTAAGGAGATTCAAAGAGGCTTACAAACTCCTTTCTTTGCTGGGGTGTTGTGGGGTTTCCGGGCTGTATGGCCGTGTTCCGGTAGCATTTTCTCCTGATGTTTTGCCTACAGGATCCTCTGAAGATGCCAGCCACAGATGCAGGTGAAAGGTCAGGAGAAAATGCTACCGGAACACGGCCATACAGTCCGGAAACCCCACAATGTCCCAGTGATTCCAGCCATGAAAGCCTTCGACAATACATTGAACATCCTTTCTTTTCCTTTCCTCACAACAGATATCTCACGTATGGTAGCTCTATACCTGACAACCATTTTAAAGTGCTAATTTATTCCCATTTTATTACTTTTAACTGTATTTTTTTAAATATATATATATATTATACCAGTACACTAAACCAAATTGGTTTTTTATTATTTGGCACAGAATCAAATTTTTAAATATAAAATATGATACATAAAACAAACGTAGAACTTCCTATAAAAGATAGGTATCGTCTCCAATCTGTCTAATCTGCATGGTAGGATACCTATTGCTGTATCATTTTGCTTTTAACTTGCTAAACAGATCTATTTTTATTGCAATTTTATATTGGATTGTATTTTTGCATTGATGTGTAGGGGTATTTGTTGTTGTTTGCTCTGGCTGTTTCTTTTTAAAAAAAGGAATCTGAAGTGATTTGAGCCCCTTGGGGTCAACCGTCAGGTTATGTGATCTGTTTTCTTGCTGCTGAACTATACTTGAGACTGAAGAATGTGTCTGTGTAAATCTTGATCTATTTATGCCTATTAAAGGTTAAAATAAATAAATAAATAAAACAGATATCTTGTGAGATAGGTGAGGTTGAGAGAGTCCTGAGAGAACTGTGACTAGTCCAAGGTCACCCAGCAGGCTTCAAGTGAGGAGTGGGGGAAACAAACCTGGTTCTCCAGAAAAGAGTCAGTTGCTCATGTGGAGGTGCGGGGAATCAAACCCAGTTCTCCACATTAGACTCCACCATTCTTAACCACTCCACCACACTGGCTCTCACCAACAGATATGGCTGGATGACACCCGGCCTAGCCCGTAGCTCCAGACTAGCTGGGAGGGCAGGGGTGTATATAGGTATTAAGGAGCATTGGGGAGGGGGCTGCACACACAAGAAGGTGCTGGGTTGAGACCCTCCCCCCTGGTGCTGTCCCTGATTCTGGAGACATGAGGTCAGCCACTAAAGGGCTCTTCCGTGTATCCCGGGATCCAGCAGCTATGGCAGCTCTGACCTGCCTCAATCCAGCTGTCTGGGGATCATCTGTCTAATGAACTGCCCAATATGAAGCAAGAAAAGTGCATGAATTCTCAATCAACTTGCAAATTCAGCAAGGAAAGAGGGGTGGTGGGCATTGCTGCCCTTCCAGGCTGGCAGAGCAGACGTGTACCCACACAAGCCAGTCAGTGTGGTGAGGGGAGCCCTGTTCTGTGCATGGGGGCAAGTACACAAAGCACAGAAATACATTTCCAAGGAAATTTAGGGCTGGGTTTTAACTGAGATCCGGAGTAAGGCTGGAAAAACTTGGATGCAAAATACCAATTTGCTGATTCAATTCAGCATGTGAATATATATTTTTTTTCTCTTTCATCTGCAACACATCCTTTTCAAAAAGTTCTCTAGCTGTTAGTTCTATCTTCCCTCTTACTACTACACAAGCATCAATTTTGGTAATGACACATATACTTACTACACATTCTGAAGGATTTTCTTCTCCACCACTGTCCGCTTGCACAGGAGCCCATGAGACTGCTTGATGGAATACTGGATGCTGTGGAAACTCACAACTGACCCCCGAGGGGTCCGGAGAGATGCTCTGGTTGGCACTGAACGCAGGAACGTGCCCGTGGTCCCTCCTTCATCCCCAGTGGTTCGGTAGGCCAAGCAGGTTGCTGCTGGTGCATCTTTGCTACGGGTGACAGACTCGATGGGGCCAACACTCACAAAATCCTTGAAGTTATCAACACTTCCCATCTGTACAAAGTGCCTGAAAGATTAAAATGTTTTGAGTTCACTTTTGAACAGAATGTTTGCATCTAAATTTTTAACAACCACTGTCAGGAATTGAACAACCATCAGAAATGCCCATAAAATCGAACACCCAGAAGCAAAGGTCTCCAAACCTGGATGCTATTACCAGGAGGCCCTCCTGGAGCCACCCTGAAAGTCTGGTGCCTCTATCTTCAGAAATGTGCAGCCTGCCTACACACTCAGAAATTCCCCATTGGCTACAATGGAGCAAAGTCACTGCAAAACAAAGAATCTTGGGCAAATTTCTTGGGGTGCCTGGAAGGGATGTATTTTTAAAGCTAGTGATGCCAAATTTTCAGGGTATCATCTGTTAACTATTCTTATGATGCCACCCAAGTTGGGGGAAGTTGGGTTCAGGAGGAACAAAGTTATGGTCCCTCAAATGGGTAGCCCCCATCTCAGGTTAGTTCCCATTGAAAACAATGGGGATGGGGGCATTCCATTTGGGCGTCCATAACTTTGCTGCCCCTGAACCAAACATTGCCAAACTCAGGTGGTATCATCAGGGCAGTCTCTGGATGATGCCCTGAAATCATGGTGCTGCTAGCTTTAAAAATGCGCTCCATGCAGGCCGAAAAAACACCAAAAATACCCCCAAAGGCCCAAATATCTTGCATTCGCATTTGTTCATATTTGGGCAGGTCATAATCGGACCATTTTTGTCCGAATGTGCCCAAATTTGCCCAGATTCCAGCAGAATCTGCTATTTGTTTCATCTGAATCTCCAACCCTCAAAAGTAATGCAGTTTCAGGGTGGGGGAGAATCCGCCGCCAAACAGCATCACTTTCAATTTTGTTTTGAGCGGGGACCCCAGATTCTCCCTTTAAGGTAGATTTAAAAGAAGAATCTGAGCTCCCTAGTTTAAACACCATTGAAAGTGATGCTGTTTGGGGGTGGATTCCAGTGGAGGTGTTTTGTGAGAGATGATGCTGACATTTGTTTGGTAAATGTTCTGCTGGGGGTGATTTGTGAGAGATTTACATGCTTAATACCCACTTGCACTGGCTTGGAGTTGTTTCTCAGGCTAACAACCTACCTCATAGGGTTGTTGTGATTAGGAAATTAGGAAAAGAGTTGGTGGGGAGAGAGCCATGTATGTTTTGCTGGGAGTGGGAGGTGTTTTGTGAGCGGGTACAAAAAAATCATTGTTTGGTCATGGTGGGGGAGGGTGGCCGCCCATACGCCGGGCGGGGGGGGCCCCCACCAAACTCAGATTTTGTCCCCGGGCGGCAGTTTGCCTAGGTACACCCCTGCCAGCCTCTATTCAAAAACCTCCAAAGAAGGAGACTCCACCACTCTCCGAGGCAGTGAATTCCACTGTCCAACAGCCCTGACGGTCAGGAAGTTCTTCCTAATGTTTAGGTGGAATCTCTTTTCCTTCACCTTGAATCCATTACTCCGTGTCCTAGTCTCTGAGGCAGCAGAAAATAAGCTTGCTCCCTCTTCGACATGACATCCCTTCAAATACTTAAACATGGTTATCATGTCACCCCTGAAACTACTCTTCTCCAGACTAAACATCCCCAGCTCCCTACGTAGGGCATGGACTCCAGACCCTTTACCATTTTGGTTGCCCTCCTCTGGATCCGCTCCAGCCGGTCAATATCCCTCCCGAACTGCGGTGCCCAGAATTGTACACAATATTCCAGGTGAGGTCTAACCAATGCAGAATAGAGAGGTACAATTACATCCCTTGATCTTGACACTGTACTCCTATTGATACAACCCAGAATCGCATTGGCTTTCTTGGCTGCTGCATCACACTGCTGACTCATATTTAGTGTATGGTCTATTAAGACTCCCAGATCCCTCTGGCATGTAGTGTTGTCAAGCCAGATGTCACCCATCTTATATCTGTGCATTTCATTTTTTCTGCCTAAGTATAGTATCTTACATTTCTCTTGGTTGAAACTCATTTTGTTTGTTTTGGCCCAGCTGTCTAATCTGTCTAGGTCATTTTGAATTCTGACTCTGTTCTCTGGGGTATTAGCTACCCCTCCTAATTTGGTGTCATCTGCAAATTTTATTACCATGTCCATTATCCAAGTTGTTGATAAAAACATTAAATAGCATTGGCCTCAGGACAGAACCCTGTGATACCCCACTAGTCACTTCTTTCCAGGATGAAGATGAGCCATTAATTAGCACCCTTTGAGTTTGATCAGACAATCAATTAGAAATCCATCTAATAGTAGAATTGTGTAGTCCACATTTCACTAGCTTACTTGTGAGAATATTATGGGGCACCTTGTCAAAAGCTTTACTAAAATCCAGGTATGCTACGTCCACAGCACTCCCTTGGTCTACCAAGCTCATCACTTTATCAAAAGGAGAGATAAGAAACCCATGTTTTTCAGAAACCCATGTTGACTTTATGTGATCACAGTATTCCCTTCTAAGTGCTGGCAGACCGTCTGTCTAACAATCTGCTCCAGAATCCTCCCTGGTATTGATGTCAGGCTGACTGGACGGTAATTATTAGGGTCCTCCTATTCCTTCTTTTTGAAGATGGGGATAACCTTAGCCCTCCTCCAGTCCTCTGGGACTTCTCCTGTTCTCCAGGAGTTCTCAAAGATTATAGCAAGTGGTTCTGAGATTACTTCTGCCAGTTCTTTTAATACCCTGGGATGCAGTTCATCAGGCCCTGGAGATTTGAATTCGTTTAAAGTAGCTAGGTATTCCTGCACTACCTCTTTATTTATTTTGTGCTGCATTTCTCCTACTGTATCTTTTGTTTCTTTTTCTCCTGGATGTGCAGTGTTTCCTTTTTGGGAAAAGACTGAGGCAAAGAAGGTGTATAGTAGTTCTGTCTTTTCTCCATCCCCTGTTAGTATTTTGCCATCCCCTCCATGCAGTGACTCTATCCTATCTTTTTTCTTCCTTTTGCTACAGACATAACCAAAAAAGCCTTTCTTGTTGTTGTTTTTAACCTCTCTGGCAAACCTTAGCTCATTGTGAGCTTTAGCTTTTCTGACTTTCTCCCTACACATCCTGCTTGTTTGTTTGAATTCCTCTTTGGTGATTTCCCCCCCTTTCCATTTCTTGTTCATGTCCTTTTAAAATCTAAGCTCAGTTGGAAGTTCTTTAGACAGAATGAGCAGAAGAATGTCCATGTGTAGGGTTGCCAATCTCCAGGCAGAGTCCGGAGATCTCCTTAAATTACAGCTGCAGGGATCTGTCCTCTTGGAGGAAACAGCACCTTTGTAGCGGGAACGATGGGGCATTGGAGGACACCGCTAAAATCGGCCCCCCTAAAACCCAGCCCTCTCCTGGCTCCACCCACACGTCTCCTGGAATTCCCTAAACTGGATTTGGCAACCGTATCACGGGGCTAGGACCCATTGTCAATAAAATTAATTAAATTCTCCTATTTCTACTATTAAAGTCTGTTAAAATCTACACATTTCAGGATTTTACTTTCCATGTGGATGTTTTTATTTCAGCTTGGAAATGTCACCCGAGAGGTGATGATGAAATTGACAGTTCAGCTTTCATCTTTTCCGTGACCTTTTTAAAGCAAATCCTGCCATTACAATATAGAGATGTTTATCATAATTTTTCTCTAAGCAGCTGAAGATGGCCCACAAGATTCTTCCCTCTTGTACTGTATCATCACAACAATCCTACAAGGTAGGTTAAGCTGAGAAAGAGTGGGCTGCCCAAGCTCGCCCATTGTACTTCAATGACAGAGTGGGGAATTTGAACCCAGGGCTCCCAAATCTTAGTCTGATATCTGAAACACTGAACTACAGTGGCTCTCTGGCTTATTTTGAGCAATAATTGGAAGAGTTACTGAGACAGCATCCACACATCATTTTGGACACTAAAAGTTCTACAGGGAATACTAAATATGCTTGCCGATTCAGAGGATTCATTTGCTTTGGTGCCTCTGCTTTGTGGTCTGTTGCATTCAGCAAACTCTGAGGACAGGGACAAAAGCTGAACATGGGAGTTTTGTAGCCTTGATAGACAAGAAAAGGACTTCCCTTGGATCAAATTTTGTGGACTACCAAGGTGGATATTCTAGATATAAGCAAATCACGCAGAATATAATCCTCCCTTCTGCTGCTGTCTTTAGTTGGACTTGGGACACAGGTTTAGAGCCCAGCTCATAGGCTCAGCAAAAGCTTTGCATTTGAAGTACACATTACTGGCCGAATTCCCACTGAAAATTTAATCTCTAGATACAACCAAGTTTAAAAAGAATCGGCACCTTTTCATCCAGGTTCCAACATCCTCACTGCAGCATGTTTCTAGTGAAGCCTGCTGTCAGGGGTGCAATTGTTAAGCTAGCAGCACCAAAATTTCAGAGTATCTTTAGGAGACCCTCCTGATGATACCACCCAGATTTGGTGTAGTTTGGTTCATGGGGGCCAAAGTTATGGACCCTCAACTGTGTAGCCCCCATGTCCTATTAGCTCCCATTGGAGTGTTTTTTTTTTTCAAAAAGGTGCATATACAAGCAGGTCCAGGAAAATTCTGTGATGGGTGTGTGTGTGTGCGTGCGTGCGTGCGTGCGCCAAAAATGGGACTGATCTGTGTTCCATGTGAGATCTCAAGGGAACCTGGATATTTTGGGTGACTATCCCAGGATTAATCGCTAGCGAGGAAATCACCACTGTCCCTCCACAACAAATTCTCTGTTTGTCTTTTTTGATTTAATTTAATTTAATTTAATATTTAAAATTTAAATATTTGCTTTTTACTTTATTTCATAGCAAATGAGAAATAGTGAATAATTTTATGGTTTCCATGGAATGCTTTTCATTTTGTTATTCTGGAATTTGTATTGTTTTATTCTTTGATCTCCTATTGGCTATGACCATAAATAAACTGAATTCAATCATTACTAGAATGTTGTGGGTTTTCTGGGTTGTATGGCCATGTTCCAGTAGTGTTTTCTCCTGACATTTTCCCCTACATCTGTGGCTGGATGCAGGTGAAACAACAGGAGAAAATGCTACTGGGACACGGCCATATAACCCGGAAAACCCACAACACTCTAGTGATTCCAGCCGTGAAAGTACATTAAGTCATTGCTGTCTCAAAGAAGGAGAGCATAAGACTCTTCAGTCTTCAGTTATTCGGCTCTTCAGTCTTTAGTTTAGTTGTTCAGCTCCCTGGTCCTTCCAGTGCTGGACCCCAAATCCTCTGTGCGTTCAGCTGCCTGCCAAGGCATCTCTCATGGAGGCACTGAGCCATGAATCAAGGCAGGGAGAGTTTGGTAGTTCCTCTGCATCATGTCCACCTACCTCCAATGATGTCCAGAAGGTTCCTTACTGCTTCTTTTGCTGGGCTTCTGACCTTCAGTTTGGTCTCTGCTTGGGTGGCTGCTGGAAGGTCTCTCTCCCAGAACAGCAGCTACTGTCCCCTGAGTTGCATAAACTTCTGTTTGAGGAAGTCTCTTGTGTGAGCGAGCTGTGGCTGGGAGTGTCAAATTACTGCTGTCGTGCAGTTTGCTCCTGGGGTCATTGGAGGAAAAGTCACCGTCAAAGAACTGGAAAGGGCTTGATTCTTTGGGTTCCTCTTGCAGGATCAACATGGACTTTGGGAGACCTCTTGAGAGACCAGAATGAGTCAGAGGTGATGTGGAAAATAGAGAGTGGTGCCTTTGCATGTGGGGCAGGGTGGGGGGGGTGTGTCCCCAAAATAGCCACGTCTACTCTGGGATGACTCCTGTGGGTCGCTGGCATGTTGCGGCTGGTCCTGCCAGAACCCCTCCCAGTTCTTCTTGCTGCTGCTTGATTCTGAGGTCTGTCTTTGACTTTGAATTAATTTATGAACTCAGCAGAATTAATTTGTCCTTAGAACCTCTTTCTGTGGTGGAACAAGCAGGCATGATAGAAGTTAGAACACCAAACTAGTATCTGGGACTCGGAGACTTGGGTCTCAAACCTCGCTCAGCAATGAAGCTCACTCGGGGACCCATGTAGCCTGTCATGTAGTCTACTGCCTACCTCACAGGGTTGCCGATGTGAAGATGAACTGGAAGAAGGGAGAACCCATGTACACCGCCCTGTGTACTATGAAGGAAAGTTGGATAAAAACATCTCAAAGAAGAAAAAAGAAGAAAAAAATCAAAGCGTTGAATAAATCCTGTGTTGTTACTTTCTGATCCTGACGTGCTTCCCTGTGGTGTCATCAGGGAGATCTATTGTAATCAGATAAAAAACACTCATCCAATAAAAGCAAATCATAAAACATATATAAACAAATACAATTCATTTAGAATAATTTTTAAAAATAAGATCAAAAATCTTAGGAACCTACAATCTGAAAAAATCTTTTAGAAAAAATAAGATATTTTGGGTGCTGTGTGGTTTCCAGGCTGTAAAGCCTTCGACAAAATAAGATATTATTTTAGAAGATTCTTTGATAATTTAACCTTAGGATGCTAGCATTAAATTAAAATAACATGTAACTGAACTGCGATTCTTCTTACCTAATGTAGCATCCTAGTGGCACCTTGAGCAATATTGTTCAATGAAATTTGCTGCTAGTTTCCTAGGGTTAAATGATCAAAGAACCTTCTAAAATCTGCTATGAGGTTCACAGGGGGACCTTGGGCCAGTCAAACTCTCTTTCCTACCTCCTAGGGTTGTTGTAAGAAGGTTGCAAGGCAAAATGAGATGGAAGGAGACCCTTGCAGACCATCCTGAACTTCTGGGAGAAAGGCTGGGATGTGAATGGAGGGACACAGAAATAAGCTGAAATTTGATCTCAACATCAAGAAAAAGCATTTGATCTCCCTTTTTACAGAAAACAGGAGGCTAAAATTTGCTACGTTTGCTTCTGCAGTGCTGACAGGGCCACAAAACCAGGTGGGTGGTTATGAAGGTGAGGAGGAGGAGCTTGCTTGAGGTCACAGATGCATCCCCGGATGGAGGTGAAAGCAGGAAGAGCACCAGGAACCACCAGTCTGAATCTGCCAAAAATTGAAAGAGGGATATTTTATGAGGGGAAATTAAGATGATGAAATACCCCCATAACATCCCAGCTAGCTTTCTGTTTCTCACTAACATGCTCTGAGTGAGCAAACACAGCCTCTAGTCTGGATCCACATATGCAAGAGAATTCTGTGGGGTCTCCTGCTGCCCCTACCTCAATGGGCCTTTCCCCACTTTCCTTAAGCCCCGCGCTACTTGAGGAGAGTAGCGCGGGGTCCCTCGGCACTCCCCACTGAGAGGGGCGGCGACAGCGCAGCCGCCCCGAAGCTGCTGCTGTCGTGCCCCTCAGCGCGCAGCATCCCAGGCGCTCTTCTCAACGGTGCCTTTTGATGGCCCTGCGCAGAGCGCGGGGTCGTGGGGACGGCCCGGCACGCGCCTAGGATGCTGCGCGCTGAGACCAGCGTGGGGCATAGAGGGGGACGACGGGAGTGGGGAACGGCCCATTAAGAGCAATAGATTTGCCTCCCCAGTCAGCCAAGCCTCCTAAGCAAGACATGCAAAAAAAGGATCACCCACATTTCAATATTTTGTGGCAAACCATCCACAGGGATACCTAGTGATCAGCCCTCTGGCTGGCAGCACCCCCCCTCCCCCAAGAATGCAGCAAACTGAATGGCTGATCCACGGAGCTGGATGCCCACCTTCCTCGGCCACTCTTTGCACTTTGGCTGGCTCAGCATGACTCAGCAGAAATGGGAGCAAGCGGAGTTGGTTTTGTCAGCCCAGCAGGTCACTTCTGCATTTCATTCTAGCCTCGAGGCTCCTGGCATCACTTCTGACCCTCTTGCGCCCGTGTCGCTATTGGCCACTCAGATTCTCCCTTTAAATACATGTCAAAGGGGGTGGATTTAAAAGGAGAATCTGGGAAAATTTAGGGGGTGCCTGCTATCAGGGGTGCAATTGTTAAGCTAGCAGTGCCAAAAATTCCAGGGTATCTTTAGGAGACTCTCCTGATGATATCTCCCAGGTTTGGTGAAGTTTGGTTTAGGGGGTCCAAAGTTATGGACCCTCAAAGGTGTAGCCCCATCTCCTATTAGCTCCCATTGGAAACAATGGGGGAGGGGGCACCCCCTTTGGGAGTCCATAACTTGGACCCCCTGAACCAAACCTCACCAAAATTGGTTGGTATCATTAGGAGAGGCTCCTAAAGATACCCTGAAATTTTGGTCCTGCTAACTAACCTAAAACCTGCACCCCCTGCAGGCCAAAGACTGAAAAAGCACTTTAAAAACACAAACGGGGGGTGGAGCTTCGGACATGCAATGGGGGAGATTTAAACTCGGGAACCCCCTCCTTTACCTGTGCCCTTGCCTGGAGGTTTGGAGGTCAACACCTCAACATATCATTTCCTCTCCTTGTCCCACCCCTGAAAGCTCCCAGGATGCCTGTCACCAGCACCAGCCAGGCATCTCTAGGTTAGCATGTCAGATTAGGATCTGGGAGACCTGGGCTCAAATCCCTACTTGCTTACTACATGAGCTTCAGCCAATCATTCTTGTCCTCGGCCTGTCCGACCTTGCAGGGCTGTTTTACGGATAAATTGGAGAACATGGAGGGCTGTACATACTGGCCTCTGGCATTCCTTGGAGGAAGGGCAGGATAAAATCAGGAATTTAAAATGAAAATTGAGATTCCAGGGCAAACCAAGCAGTACTGTTCCACATTATGGCTAGACAGGGAGAAAAGCATAGGAGAAAGAGGAATCCCTCTTTTTCTTGCTTAGAATGTATGTCCTCGTGGCGGCCAGCGTGTCTCAGTCTCCCGTGGAGATCTGTGGATAAGAAACCTTTTAAGAACAGCTAGTACTCAACAGCCGCCTAAGAAATAGTCGGGTAAACAAACCTAAAGGCTTTGTGTTTGGAGGCCGGGGAGCTGCCTCGCCTCTCCTCGCCCAGCCCTTCCTTCCTGGGGAAGGAGCTGGAGAAAGCCCCTGGTGGCTTCCTGCTGGGGCAGGCTGATTATGTGCAGAAGGAACGTGATATGGAAGCAGCGTTGGCTCCCTGAGAATAAAGCCTTGTCCGGCTATTCAGAGTTAGTGGAGTCTGGCCTCAGGGGACTTGCTTCCCCAGTAAAAGAACAACTTGTTTCTTTTCAGAGTCAAACAACTTTAATATTCTGTAATATTTAACACCAACTTGATAAGGACAACAGAAAAATGTGAAATTCTTATTCTGGTTCTTATTCTGATTTAATTCAGTTTTCTTATTCTGATTTAATGTATTCTGATTTTATTCAGTTTAGCAGTCTTGGGAGGCCTTTCCTGCCAGTATCAGGCCGGGGCCTGGCCCCTGGAGGCCCTGTGTCATGGGGTTGGGTTGTGACTGGTCTTTCTGCTGTGGTGCTTTCCCCCTGCAGGTGCCTTATCTTGGTCGGGCCTGGCCTTGAGGTCTGAGGGAAATGGTCAAGTGGATCCTGCACTGTCTTGGTTCACACGGTGGGGTGAGGGGTAAACCTTTGCAACATATTTTCTAGCGTTCTGAGCTGGGAGCTCAGAACAGTCTTCTGCTTTCTACCTGTCTTAAGCAATAAAACCTTTGAACTTTCAAGTGTTTCATTGTCTATTCAGGGGAGTTCTGACATTAAGTCTGTTCACTCAAAAAGTTGCCAACTCCTGACCCACCCACCACATACCCCCGAGCAAGAGGGGGTGGATCGTCCGGGCCACCCTGGAGGCTGGAGCCTGGGCTACACAGAGCAGCCAACCCCCCCGGCTGGAGCCTGGGCCGCACGTTGTCTGGAGCCTGGGCTGCGTGACACCAGCTCAGATAAGTGGGTGCGGGGGTGTAGCTACCATGAGGCGTGGAGCATGGGGGGCGGGGGTGTAGCTACCATAGGGTGCACCATTTTGCCCAGTTGCGCCTCTGTTTGCCAAGGATCTCTTTCCCTTGCAAAATCTATAAAACAAACAATGTCTGATTATAAAACTGTTCAAACCCTACCCTTTCAGGTTTTTAGACAGCTGTGCACATTTGCAGTGTTAGTAGCTCTTCGTGGGTGAGAGTTTATTTTTCTAGCAGGGAAGGCAAAAGGAGGCCTTCTTCTTCCTCTGCTGCCTCCATGTGCTTATTCAGTGGGGTGCTCCAAAGGTGTAGATGGTCACTTGATCATTGTGCCCCCCCACACCATTTGACTTCTTGCTTTGCTGCCCCCCAAAGTCATATTTTTTTTTACCTGGCCCCGGCTGGTGAACTTTGAGGTACTAGTAAAATACAAAATAGATCACACAAGTTCGATGCCTGCTGTCCATGACTTAGACCTGGTCTATACAAACTATTTTAGGGTTGCCAATTCCAGCCTGGGAAATTTGGGGGAGATTTGGAGATGCTGCCTGTGGGAGGGGGATTTGGGGAGGGATTTCGCCTAGAGTTTATGGTATAGTTCTCTGAATCTTAGAATATCTACTTTCAGCCTTAATTCAACCAGGGCCATTTGATTAGCCAATCTTTCCAATTGTACTTCAAAGTCATGCAAGGGAGGGGAGGGGAAGGGGGCCTGGCATCTACACATGGCCCGCCCACCCACCCTACTAGAGGGAGTGGGAGGGGAAGGAGTGGGAGGGTGGCATGCATGGGAAGGGAAGGGAGGGGTGGCATGCAAGGGAGGGGAGGGGGCCCAGCATCTGGACATGGCCCATTCACCCTAGCAGAGGGAGGGAGAGGGAAGGGAGGGTGGCATGCAAGGGGAGGGGAGGGAGGGGAGGAAGGGAGTGAGGGGCGGAATGCAAGGGAGGGGAGGGAAGGGGAAGGGGGCCTGGCATCTGGACATGGCCCACCCACCCTAGTGGAGGGAGGGGGAGGGGATGGATGCAAGGGAGGGGATGGATTTTTGTTGGCTATTTTTGATGGATTTTTCTCGTAATTTTCTCACCTCTAGATCTATTTTGTTTATTTTCTCCTCAGTTTTTCTCAGCCTCAATAGATCCATTTTTGTCTCCTTAATTTCATTTTCCAGTTTTTGAGGAAAAATTTCCAATTCAGAGAGTTTAAGTTCTAACTTACAAATATGTTCCACATTTTCTTTTTGCATCGCCGACATCATTTCCAGCACTTGATCTACTTTACTGTCTGGTTCCGCTTTGTCTGTGACACCATTCTTCCTTTTGTTACGAACACAAATTGCCTTGATTTTAGTTTCCACAGGATAAACTTATGTTTCGATCAGCCGGTTTTATTATTTCCTATTTTCTTACATATCTGTAGCTTCTTTCTGTCTCTCTACTGGACGTGTCCTGGAGCAGCCAGCTCATAGGTGCAGCAGAGTCCACAGCATAACCGAAATTCAAATGGGAGGAGTTGGAAGGCTTAAGGATGACATTCAACTACAAAACATACAGACTGACATCAGTGTCCCAGGCACAGGAATTTTTCAATAAATTACAAGAAGAACTTAAAGAAAATTCTAGTATATAAGGTTAGTAAGTTACTTTAGTGCTTTTTATGTAATAATTTTTATTTATAATTTATTGAAATTAGTAAAACCAATACAGGGATATAAAATTAATATCCTGGAACAAAAATGGACTGAATTCTCCTCAAAAAAGAGAAAAAAACCTTTCATTATCTGACTAAAAAGAATGCATTTTGTGTTGGCCAGCCCTAAGAAAAAGAAAGAGGTGGCAATTTATGTACGAGAAAAATACTACCCTGGCACTCAATAAGAAGACAAAAATGTGCTGAAAAACTTGACTTATGCACAACTATATATGTTACAAGATATTTGCAGCTATTCTAGCTGGAAGGATAAAATAGGTATTAAAGGAAATCACTGGGAAAGATCAGAATGGCTTCTTACCAGCTAGATATCTTAGAAATAACAGAAGAAGGAGAAGAAGAAGAAGAAGAAGAAGAAGAAGAAGAAGAAGAAGAAGAAGAAGAAGAAGAAGAAGAAGAAGAAGAAGAAGAGTTGGATTTATATCCCCCTTTCTCTTCTGCAAGGAAACTCAAAGGGGCTTACAAACTTCTTTCCCTTCCCCCCTCACAACAAATACCCCTTGAGGTGGGTGGGGCTGAGAGAACTCAGAAGAACTGTGACTAGCCCAAGGTCACCCAGCTGGTCTATATTGGAGAGCACAGGCTAATCTGAATTCCCCAGATAAGGCTCCACAACTCAAGCGGCAGAGCAGGAATCAAACCTGGTTCATCCAGATTAGAGTACACCTGCTCTTAACCACTATGCCACAAACAAATTAATAAGAATGCAGTAATTATGTTTTATGATCTTGAAAAAGCTTTTGATAACTTAGATTGGAATTACTTAACACCTTTACTCAAACAGGTAATAGGGCTTGGTAATTTTCTAAGTTGAGTAGAATCTATTTGCTATTGTCAAACTTCAAAACTTAAGATCAATGGTGAACAATCCCAGCAAATCCAAGTTGAGAAAGCAACCAGATAGGAGTGTCCTTTGTCTCCCCTACTATTTGTATTTATAGAAATATTGGTTCAAATATAAAAACAGATACATCAATTAAGGGAATTAAAATCGATAATTTTGAATACTAAATAAAAGCCTTCACTGACGATCTAGCTGTTATGATAGCATATTTTATAAAATCATGGGATCCTTTGAAATCCACTATTCAAAATTTTAGTGCAGTTACAGGATGGAAAGTTAACAAACAAAAATCTAAAGTAATGACATTCAATATGACAAAATTTGAACAAGAAAAATTAAGTGATTTGACTAATTATGAATTAGTTAACAAAGTAAAATATTTAGGGATCAATTTGACTAAACAAAATATTTTACTTTTTTCAAATAACTATATTCCTCTTTGAAAAGACATTAAAGATATATTAAGAAAATGGGAAATATTAGAACTATCTTTATTTGGAAGAATTGCAGCAGTCAAAACTAATATTCTTCTGAGAATGATATTTTTATTCCATACAATCCCTATAATACCAGTCAACTTTTTTTTTCAGAATGGAAGAGAGACATTTTACATTTTATTTGGGGAGGCAAAAAGGCAAGAATAAAATATAAAAATCTTATTGATAGGTTGGATAGGGGTGGCCTTAGTTTACCTGATTTAAAAATGTATTACCAAGCAGCTGGCTTTATATGGTTTACAGACTGGATGATGCTTGGGAACAGAGAATTACTAAACTTAGAAGGCTTTGATTTGCACTTTGGTTGCCATTTTTATTTATGGTATGCAAAGAGAATTTACAAATCATTATTTTAGGTAAGCTATTCTAAAAATTTGGTTAGAATATC
Source organism: Sphaerodactylus townsendi (assembly GCF_021028975.2). NCBI lineage: Eukaryota > Metazoa > Chordata > Lepidosauria > Squamata > Sphaerodactylidae > Sphaerodactylus > Sphaerodactylus townsendi. The sequence continues at coordinate 9,670,386 of NC_059432.1, forward strand.
AGAGAAAGAATATTTTGAAAATTCCAAGTTGGATCTCCCCTCACGAAGCTCTCACACTAAAACCAAATTTCGAAGCAAAATATTTAAAATATGAAGATCTAATTTACTGGTCTAATGATACATGTAAATTAAAAGAAAGACATGAAATTATAATATGTAAACAACAATGCCAATGGTTCTTGTATCTTCAATTGAAAAAGAAATTTAGACAAAGTTTCAAAAGAGGCTTTGAAAAGAAAGAGTCTGAACTATGGTCAATCTTATGTAAAAGCAACCTTTTTTGATCAAGAAGACATATAAATTGCTATTGGATAGGGAAACATATGAAATTATTAAAGAATCCATGATTAAATGGTCCCAGGACTTAGAGAGACCAATTGACCTAGACAGCTGGATAAGAGTCTGAATCAAAAACTTAAAATTTACCCAATGTTCTGATTTGAAAGAAAATTATTTTAAGATGCTATATTGTTGGTATCTTTATCCTAGCAAACTAGCTAGAATGTATAAAGTTTCTTCTGAAATATGTTGGAAATGCCAAAATGCTAAGGGTACTTTTCTTTGTGTATGGTGGAATTGTATAATAGCAAAGGAGTATTGGCTTGGGATCCATGATTTGATTAGAAATATTTTGGGTTATCAGGTGAGCTTTCTGCCAGAACAATTTTTACTAAACATTTTACATAAGGATATCAAGAAAGATGATGAAAAAATATTCTTATATATGGTAACTGCTACTAGAATGTTATATGCCAAAGACTGGGAAATGCAATATGCTCCTGATTTGAATGATTGGTTTTCCAAAATGTTGGATTTTTTAGTTATTGATAACTTATCAAGACTTAAAGCAACAGAATTTAGATACATTTAAGAAAAACTGGAGTTCTCTGACAGACTTCTTTCAGAAAACTAAAGAATACCAATTGATGGAATATAATTTATAAGATAGCTTTAAATTCTATCTAATTTTAAAAATTTATATCTTTACAATTTTGTATTTTTATCCTTTCCTTTAGATATAATTAATAATTCAAAATTTGATAGCTGAAAAATTATTTTTCTCTCTTGATGAAATGTGAAATTTCTTCTTTGAAAATCAAAATAAGAAAACCAATAATATGTAATCAAAATTATGTTATGATACTTTGATACATCTGGATGATTATTTTGAGATGGTTTAGAAAAGCATATTGTTAAATGTAATTTTAGCTGGAAGTCCTTTCTTTTCTTTCTTTTTTCTTATTGGATTATTTTTAAAATTGTTAAGTTTAACTGTATTAAGAATTGAATCACCAATTACGTTTCTACTTATGAGAAAAAAAAGAGTATGGTATACCATAAAGTTTATGCTCTGAAGCTGCCAAGGGAACTGAGGGCAGAATACGACTGAGGGTAGAATGGACCACTTCAGACTTCAGGAAGATGCTTCCCAGTTGTCTTCTATTAAGCCTTTAGTACAATGGATTTGTAGGATCCAACCCAAGGTCTGTGCAGGAGAGGCCAGCAAATAGGGATGCCTGACACTCCTGTGAGGATTTGGGGGATGAGGGCCAGTGTGCTGGCATCAAGCTGGTGTGCAACATCACTTTGAGGGGAGAAAAAAGGGAAGTGACATTATGGCATTATGGCATTGGGTGCTCTAGAATTCACCAGAACTCTAAACCATAGAGTTTTTAAAATAAATCCTAGTATTACCCCCAACATCAAATCTGCCTTGTCATGAGGAAAGGTAGGATATAAATATTTTTTAAAATGAAATATAAAAACCATGACACCACTTCTGATTTTTTCCAAGAGAGATGCTGCCCAGTGGTGCAAAACCAGACCTCTCGGTGCCCCCATTTCCTTCTGGCTGACTGGTGTGCAATGGAGCAGAGACCTGACATCCCTATGAGCAACAATAGCATTGCCAAATTAAAAAAAACCCAGCACTTTTGTGCCTTAACTGCAGATGCCCCTGCAGTGTTAGAAAAAGCTGTTTCACTTCTGTTTCAGAATTTTACAACAGGTTGGAGAGACTTGCTGTTTCTTTCATGACAATTTAGTCATTTCTGTTTATATGGACCAAATGTTTTGCAAAGGAGGCTGGCCGTTTTGTGTGTTTAAATAAATTACCTTTTAATGGAACCTCTCCCAGCAGGATGTGAGCGTTGACTCAACATGCAGTTTTGGAGTGGCAACTGCTGAGATTTTCAGGAGCAAAGTCCAAGCTGCACCTGCTTAACATAGGAAAATGCCCACAACTTGGCTTTGCATGACTGCAACGGGATCCTTCACTCTCATGGAGAGCAACATGCATGAAAAATGGAAGAACATTCAACGAAAGAGGCCGCAGCAGAGGCAGATCAATGCACACGCCATCTGGGGAAAGTGAGCCCAAAATATCCCATCATCAGCATATCGATATAATCCCCAAGTGTGGTGTCTGCCAAGAGATACTTCAGTCTGCAGATAGGGGGCATGCTGACCCCTAATAGTTTCAGTAGACTCAGGGTCTGCACAAAAATCTGATTTTTTAAAAAAGTAAGCAAGTTTACATCACTCAAAAACAAGACAAAGAGTTCTTTGTGTTACCGCCCAGGAAAATAGCCAAAATATTTTCCTGAGTCGAGTTACCTGACTACACTGGCTCCAGGTCAGGACACAGAGACCTGTGTGGTTCAGAAGCCTCCATAAGGCTTGCAACAAACATATATATGTGATTGTGCCAATGTTATATGGTTTCCCTCTTGCCTCTGCCCCTTTTAAGATGTAATGAAAGCCCTTTAGTGTTGAATTTACTATTTGCCCATTGTCTAGGTTTATACTCTAGCTAGGTTTTCCAGTTGATTTAAGGTTTTGTTATTGTTAATTTAGGATATTCTTGCCTATAAGTATATGTGCTTGTACTCTTTAAGGTTTTCTCTAAGGTTTAAGTTTAGAAATGTTATTTTTGATATTTGTGTTTGTTAGTAAAAGCAAAAGCCTGTAGAAGCTGTAGAAGTTACCCTTGGAATTAGTTTAGACTGATCAGGGACCTGTAGCCTGCGGTTTTCCATGGATCTGTTTCCACTGGACTATTTGCCATCATGGCCCCGCCACCATGGTCAATTGCAGGGGCTGATGGGAATTGTAGTCCATGAACATCTGGAGAGCCGCAGGTTGCAGACCCCTGGCTTAGACCAACACCCAGCCAACTCCTCAGCAAAGACTGTGCAAATCAAATCTGGTATTGCAAATCAAATCTGATGACAGCACCCATGGCTTTGGTTTTGCAAATCAAATCTGATCACATGTTCCAGATGTCCCAGCTGGGTTGGAACGTAGTCGGGACCCGCCACCATTGGACAGTTTGAACTTTCTTTATTGTGGTAGAACTGAGGCTGGAGCTCCCAGGGTCAGTAATTGAAGGAAATAGCCCGCCTGATAACAGAGAGGATAACTGCGCGCGTAGCAGGCCCAACCAATTCTATTAATGGACCTTCTCTGCTCTCCTTTCAGCATCATTGTAAAATATCGCGGGAAGACACTTGACAGCTTAGATTTCAGAGTCCCATTCACAAAAAAGTTGCAACTGTATCTCTTCTTTGTATTGATGTTTCTTTATTGGTGTTCTGTAAGGGATCTGCCCTCTTACCTGCCCGCTTTACCTGCCCCTTTGCCCCTTTTGATGTGTGTGTATAAAAGTTCTAGCTGGCCATTAAGGAAAGCTGATTCCTCTGCCCTCGAAGCTGTAGCAAAGTCCACTTGTGAATAAAATACTTTGCTTTGAAGAACACCGGCTTCCTGCGCCTCACTACGTTGCCTGAGCTGAAATCACTTAATGTTACCCGAGCAGCAGCAGTAACATTTGCACATGCACAGAGAATGCACCTACCTCTGTCATCTGCCTCTGATGCTGGCCAGCCCAGGGCAGTTGCTCCAGACTGCCCAGATCTGGACTGCAGGAGGCAACCTTGATGGCTGACCCCAGAGTCACTCTGGGGAGGCCTGCCAAGATCAGTACTGGGGGGGGGGGGGGGGCAGCCTTGACTGGCAACTCCAGACTTGCCTGCTGGGATTAGAGCCATGAGCCAGGATGTGCATTTGTGTGCGTGAGGGCTGTGGGTGAAAATACAACAACAGAACACAATAAAAATGAACATTACCAAAATTATTTTTTCAAATTTCAGATGTTACCCATCTGTATACAAGGAAAAAAAGCTGGAAGCCATGGCAAAAACATGAATAAGTTCATATGGACTGGCAAGAAACCAAGACTTAGATTTAAAGTTCATATTAGCCTGTACACTCCCACACACGCCAGCTGGGTGACCTTGGGCTAGTCACAGCTTCTCGGAGCTCTCTCAGCTCCACCTACCTCACAGGGTGTTTGTTGTGAGGGGGGAAGGGCAAGGAGATTGTAAGCCCCTTTGAGTCTCCTGCAGGAGAGAAAGGGGGATATAAATCCAAACTAAAAAAAAAAAGAAAGAGAGAGGAGGTAGCTGTACCCCATATTAAACTGTTAAAACTATTGAAATATTAAACAACTGGGCTGGTCTGGATAACAGATTAAAAACTGAGAACAAACAATATCAAATTAGAAAGGGCAGATTTGGGAGATGGTCTACATAATTCCCTAATGGATTAAGAATTCAATAAAAAGAAATGCAATATAAAAGCCATATAATCAGAAGTGGACTTTGGGAATCCACCCATAGAGGAATAAACACTCCAATATCCCCATTAATGTTCCTCATAGAGGCATATTCAATAAGCCTGTGAACCCATTACTCCTGGTCCTAGTCTCCAGAGCAGCAGAAAACAATCTTGCTCCCTCACCAACATGACATCCCTTCAAATATCTAAGCATGGCTCTCACCTCTTAACTTTCTCTTCACCAAACTAAACACCCCCAGCTCCCTAAGCCTCTCCTCGTAGGGCATGGATTCCAGACCTTTTACCATTTTGCTGTCTCCCTCTGGACCCTATTTCAAGTTTAATAAATAAATACAATAATACATACATATCCTTCTTTGAATTGTAGAAAGTCTAGAACTGTATCGCTAATATTCTAGGTGAGGTCTGACCAATGCAGAATAGAGAGGTACAATTACATCCCTTGATCTAGACACTGTACTCCTATTGATGCATCCCAGGATCACATCGGCTTTCTTGGCCATCACATCACACTGCTGACTCACATTCAGTTTGTAGTCTATTGAGACTCCCAGATCCCTTTTGCATGTAGAGTTGTCAAGGCTGGTGTCACCCATCCTATATCTGTGCATTTCATTTTTTCTGCCTAAGTGTAGTATCTTACATTTATCTCTGTTGAAATTCATTTTGTTTGTTTTGGCCCAGCTCTCTAATCTGTCCAGGTCATTTTGAATTCTGATTCTGTCATCTGGGGATATTAGCTACCCCTCCTAATTTGGTGTCATCTGCAAATTTAATTAGCATGCCCTCTAGTCCATTATCCAAGTCGTTGATAAAAAATATTGAATAGCACTGGGCCCAGGATAGAACCCTGTGGCACCCCACTAGTCACTTCTCTCCAGGATGAAAATGAGCCACTGATGAGCACCAATGCTCATTCTAAGGTATTCTATGTCCACAGCATTCCCTTCATCTATTAAGATTGTCACTCTGTCAAAAAAAGAGATAAGATTAGTCTGGCATGACTTGTTTTTCAGAAACCCATGCTGACTTTTTGTGATCACAGTATTCTCTTCTAAGTGCTGGCAGACTGTCTGTTTAATGATCTGCTCCAGAATCTTCCCAGGTATTGATGTCAGGTTGACTGGATGGTAATTATTAGGGTCCTCCTTTTTGAAGATGGGAATAACATTAACCCTCCTCCAGTCCTCTGGGAATTCTCCTGTTCTCCAGGAATTTTAAAAGATTATAACGAGTGATTCTGAGATTACTTCTACCAGTTCTTTTAATACCCTGGAATGTAGCTCATCAGGTCCTGGAGATTTGAATTCGTTTGAAGTAGCCAAGTGTTCCTTTCTGACGAAATTTCCCCTTTATTCCCTGCTGAAAGCCCCCCTTCCTGTTTCCCAAGAATCTGTGAAAAAACAGTCTTTGGAGCCAAGGCACCCACTATCTGATCGGTGGCAGATAGTGAGAGAGCCACCTGGCTTCCTGCCCCATGACATAACAGATGTAATTCTTTTCCCATGGGACAGAGGTCCCAGTTGAAGCCTTGTTTCCTACAAAGCGTGTGGAGCCATAAAGTAGAGTCCAAGGAAAGAATGCAGAGATGGCAGTGGTCACATATATATTTTGAGCAACATTGATTGTTACTTTAGGCAGTTACATGGAATAGGGAACGCATCTTTATCTCACAGATAACATCCTCCTAATAGTTGTTTATATGTGTAAAATAAATAAAAAATTTCCTTAAAAGATCACCAGCTTCCATTACTTTTTTTTTATCGAGCTCCACGAATAGGATAAACAATTCCCTATCAAGTTCCCCGTCAGCATGTAATAATTAGCCATGCTGGTAGGGGCTGATGGGAATTGTAGTTCCTGAACATCTGGAGAGCCGCAGGTTCCCTACCCCTGATCTAATGCATCCACATCCCCATTTCTACGCAGCTGTAAAGGATTCAACGGTGTTGATGAGAAGGGCAGCCGCCTGGCCTTGAGTACATTCCACAGTCCGGCTATGGCAGCCAGCTTCTCCCGCGGAGAATCTTATCTCTGCGATGGAGATGAGACCTCCCAGTTCCTGCCGGGGAATCCGGGAGGGGATGGGTAATGGACAGAGTTATGTCCCGTGTTTCTGGCGGGAGATCTTATTCCTGCTACCGCGCAGTACCTTGAGCTTTCTAAGATGTCTGAATAAAACGGTCTTTTACACCACAAAGAGCTTCCTGTTATTTCTGCTTCTAAGTGGAATTCCCTTATCATTGTGGCAGGAATCCTAAATCATCTATATTCCTAGTACAGTGGATCCTCTGGTGCCCTCGGCATGGAGAGGTTGGATGTTTCTGGGGCTGGTGCTGGTGAAGCCCCCCCAAAGAGGGTCTTCACACCTGTCCCTTCTGGATCTGGAGGAACCGGCGGGAGAACGGGTCTCGCTGAGACTCTTTCCCGGCCCTCGTATCAAGCACGAAGTCTTCCCTTTTACTTCGCTGGAACGAGGGACGTGAAGATCAATTCACATGGGGACTTACATGAGTCGCTTGGGCGCTTGGGTTCAGTGGATCGAGCGCCTGTGGACCGGATATCTACCCGTTTTCGTATGGATTACAAAACCTCAGATGCAACTCTGTCACGGAGGAGACGGGCCTCGACCACCTCTTCATGCTGGTAAAACCCAGTGAGTCCATTGAATCGTATTCCTGGACTCGTATTTTGCAGTGATGTTCCCAAAGAACCACCGTGGCACAGCACTGGGGCCCGTCCAAGACCACCGGTGACACTTGGGAACATACCAGGGATTGGGAGGGGTATCCGCACTGGCTCTTCCGATTCTGACCCTGATCCCCGGACCAGTGGCTTGCACCTGAGATGCCCAGTGGAGCTTTCACCGGTGGGCATCCATGCCTCGCGTCCCAGACGCATTTAGGGTGAGCTCCTGAGAAAAGCCTGCTCCTCTCAGCCGGATCTGTTCCCTCTCCCAATCGAAAGAGAAAGCTGGGATGAGGAAGTGGGCCGCACTGCTAGATGCCCAAGAAGCATGGGCACCGTGAACGCCAGCTATGGGAAGAGGAACGGGAAACAGCTGCAGCAAAGAGCTGAAAACTCCGGGCAGAGAGACCGGGAGTGCAGCTTAAAGAAGTTCCAACTCGAATTGGACCGCATGCCAAGGATGCGCCTACCAACGGCACAATATGCTCCTGTAGAATTGCTCAGTTCATGATAAAGTCCTGGGAACACTCCAAACTGGAACTTACATGCCGCCAACGTGGAGGAGTGTTCAGGCCTTGGCAATACTCAAAGTGAACTTACTTACCGGCAGCTGTTCAACGGGATCTAACTGGCATAAATTGGAACGTAGAGAAAGCAGCTTTTGCATGTGCGCATTCAGGATGCATTGGACTCGCAAGGAGAGGGAGCTACTGCCTTGGAGAGGGAACTGAGGGAAGCAGCAGACCAGGCGCAACCTGCTGTTGGAGTTTACGCTTGTCACTGGTATGATCGGGTGCCCCAGGAAGTATCTGCTGGGTCCAGCCACCTTCCAAGGACCGGCTCCTGACCGGAACACCCTCAGCTTACACCGGGCGCTGATACCTCCAATCGCATTCGCCCCCCTGCGCGTAACCGGGCTGCCTGTGCCCGCTTCAACCATGGCGCAGACCGCCGCCAAGCGGGCTTTCTGCCAAGGGCCGTGGAAAGGGGTTACTACAGACCTCCAATACTCTGCCCGCTTCGATGGGACCGGCTTCCAAACTTCCCTACTTCATTTTGCAACTCGATGTGCCTGCACATGGGAGGACTATGATGATTTATACCGGCCTGAGCCCGGTTTCAAAAATACTGGACATCGGCTCAGTCCTGGATGGGCAGCAGCCGACTTGGTTTGTGACTCTTTGAACTCTGCAAGATGAAGATTCTCGTGACGGGTGCCCGCGATTCCTCCAAGCCTTTGAGGGCTCGCTTCCAAGATCCAGGTGCGGAAAAATGAAGCTATCCGCATTCATCAAAACTATCCAGCAAGGCAACCGCTCGTTTGGCAGAATTTGCCCGTCTGAATTTCGTGCGGCGCTGGCTGCTCAACTCTCCAGAGTGGCCTGAGCGCATGAAAATCGCTAATACTTCTCAGATGCTGTCGACAGCAAGCTGCGTGGAAACAGTGTTTTTAATTCGGGTCCCCCGCATCTATTGCTGATTGGATTACATTGGGATCCCAAGTGGCATCTCAGCTTTGAGTATCGCCAGTGCCGGAGGCCGCCCCACGCCTCAAGCCGCCACTGCGCCCCACCTGCCAAGCTTCCAGCCGCCCCTACCGAGACCACCTCCGAGCTGCCGTCGCCGGCTGGGATTGTGTTCTTTACTATGGAGGTCCCGGTCACCTAGCCGCCAACTGCCTCAAAAAAAACAGAAGCTAACCACTCCGGCCGCTGCGCAATTCCCATCTGCCAAGCCACCGCCACAAGAATCTGGGGCCGCCCCTAACGCGGGTCTTGCTATCTAAAGCAGTCATCGGCGACCCGGAGGAGGGGACGCAAGCAGTTTGCCTTTCTTCAGCCCCAATGGACATGGGTTCGACTCCAGACGCCGTGAGTGAAGGCAGCGCCCCATTACAATCCAAGCGCTGCTTGGCCAACCCCGCTTAAGGCATACTCGCTGTGATTATAGCCTCAGCCCTTTGTGGGATTCTGGCTGCTCCCATTGTTTAATGCACCCCAGGTGGCGGAGGAGCTAGGTCTAGACCAAATCCCTCTGGCTAAGCTTCCATACCTTCACCCAAATGGACGGGTAGTCCTCGAGCCAAGGGACCGCCCGAAGTTCAAAACGCAACCTGGTTCTCCTCAGCCAATGCACCATTGGGAGAAAATTCGTTTTATCTCTGGCGCTTCAGTGGCCAAACACTCCATAGTTCTTGGGCATGCCATGGTTGTTGTTACATGAACCAAAAAATTCCTTTGGAAAGAAAGGATCTTGGAATTCACTGACCCCTTCCCTAAGCGGGGAACACATGAATTGGGGAAACTCGACTTCTCCTGACACACACACCCCCCTGGCTCTCATCAATAGCGATGATGCTCCCGCATTCCACCGGCATCCCACCCATGCGCACCGGTGATCTAGCCAGGGTATTTCAGGAGCAAGAATGCGCAACGTATCAGTTGCCACCCCATAGAGACACTGGACTGCAAAATCAGAATACAGACAGGGGCTTAACTGCCCAAGGTAGAATTCTACCGTATGAGTCCCAATCGAGGAGAAGGAACTTCGTGCCTTCTTAGACAAGAACCTCGGCCAAGGGTTCATATCGGGCGGGCTACCAAACACACACACATGCTGCTCCTGCTTTGTTTGTAAAAAAGAAAGATGGGTCCCACGGCTCTGCACAGATTAACAGGTCTCGAATGCGGTCTCCTGTCCAATAAATACCCTTTGCCTTTGATCAAGGACCCGTTAGACGATTGGGCAAAGGACGATCTCTTTACTAAGTTGGACTTGAGAGAAGCTTACTACAGGGTCATCAGAAATTGCTGGAGTTGGCTATGAACACTTGACTGCATTTTAACACAAAGTTTGGACAGTTTGAATACTTAATAATGCCATTCGGGTTAAGTGGGTAACTCTCGGCCTTTTTATGGTCTCCTTATCAACGTAAGTTCTCCGGTATGATTTCCATTGTAGGCCAAGGGTAGTGGTATACTTAGATGACGCTTTTAATTTATTCTACAAAACCATGGAAGAGCATGAAGCATTGGTTCGAAGTATTGGAAACGCTTTGCTAACAACAACTCCCTCTTTGCCAAACTTCTTTCCAAGTGCTGGGGTTTCCACCAAACCTTCTATTGGACCTCATCTCGGTTACCGAATCTCAGCCCGAGGGCCTGGGCAAATGGGATCCTGCTAAGATTGAGGCGGTCCTCCAATGGCCGGCTTCTACCAACCTAAAAGAACTCCAATCTTTTCTAGGTTTTGCTAATTTCTATCGTGGACTTTATACCCCAATTCGCCCATTGAACTGACTCTCTCCTCTCACAGACCTCTTACGCATCTAAGGGTAAGAGATCCACTGTCCGCCAAGCCCGGCCCCCCCCCTTCCTGGTCTGGGAGAGTGTCAAACAGCCTTTCAGCTCTTAAAGTCTGCTTTCTACCACCTAACCTATCCTAAAGCACCTCTGGACCCTGGACCTCCTCCGGGTTGTGGTTCACGTGGATGCCTTGGACAAAGCGGTTGGGGCAGCGATGTTGCAGAGAAATTAAGATGATAGGCTGGTTCCGTAGCTTATTTATCAAAGAAATTCTCCGGTGCTGAACTCCAACTGGGACTGTGGGGGATAAAGCAGACTGCTGCCATTAAAAGTAGCTCCTCTCCACTTGGCGCCACTGGCTGGAGGGGCTAAACACCCTTCTTCAAGTTTGGTCTGATCACAAGAACTTGGTCGCCCTCTCCACCCCTCAAGATGTCCGCAAGAAACAACTTCATTGGGCCGACATTTTTTTCTCTCGCTTCTCTTTCACGGTCCATTTTCCCCGAAAACCAATAAACTGGCTGATGCGCTACTCACGCCTACCCGGGAGGGGTGGAGCCGGGCTTAATGGGACATTCCACGCGACTGTTCTCTCCTCCCAATTGGGGCTGGCTGTCACCCGATCCTCAGACATCCACTCCTCCTTCATTCCACCCATTCCCAGCCTGGGCTCTCCTTTCCCACGTGGAACTTGAGGGAGGCTGGGCGACGCTGAAGCCTCCGGCGGAGGAAGGCGACTCCCAGTTAAGGGCGCTTTGGAGAATGGCGGCCTTACGGCTGGGGATTGTTGGTATGTGCCTCCCTCCCTCAAGCAAGCAGGTTCTCTAGGCCTGCCACGCATGCCTCGGGCCGGGCTGGACATTTTGGCTTTCTAAAACTCTGCATTTGGCCCATCGGCCACATTTGTGGCGCATGATGCGCAAGGGACATTGAGAGACGTATATTAAAGGTGCTTTGTTTGCAGAAGCCAAGACTGTTCCGGAAAGCCCCATGGTCTGTTGGAAACTCCTCTCCCCGTGGCCTCCCACTCTGGGAAGTCAGTCATCTCCATGGGATTTTATTACAGATTTGCCAGAAAAGTCATGGCAACACGGTCTTGTAGGGTGGTGGTGGACTTATTTTCTAAACAAGCTCCATTTCTCATTCCATGTGCTTCCATCCCTCCGGCCTCCTAAGTTGGCCTCGTCTGTTCATTCAGCATATTTACCGTCTACACTCCGCCTCCGTTATAGTGGTCTCCGACCGCGGCCCTCAATTCATTTCTAAAGTTCTTGGAAAGCTTTTCTAGGGTTGTTAGGGGCCAGCCTCGGGCGGTTGCCGCCTCCTACCACGCTCAAAGTGACGGTGAGTCGGAGAGAACTAACAGAACCCTAGAGCAGTATTTACTCAAAGCTTGTTACACCAACTACCACCAAGACAATTGGTAGCGAGCTCATTCCGCTTATGGAGTATGCCTATAACAATGCGGTTCTATCATAGCAGTACAAAACCCCTTTAGAAATTGTGTCTGGTCGCTTCCTTTCCCACCGCTGTCGCGAACTACCTCAAGCGGAAGCATATTGGATCCTCCAGAGTTTCAACAATGGATTTCATCCCCAGCTTCGAGGGGTGGAAATCGGGTCCAGACTGCCTTACAACAGGCTAAGGGGACTCCCAAAAGCTGCAAGCGGATAAGCACCGCCGGATTTCCTCAAGTGCGTGTGGGCGCTTGGGTGTATTTGTTCAACCAAAAATCTCAGAGATCGTGCATAAATTCTTCCAAACTAGGCAAAAGATTCGTGGGACCTTTTCTTAGATTACTAAAGTGATTAATGATGTCACTGCCCGATTGACGGTTGCCTAACTCTCTTAGTAACATTCTATCCTGTCTCCATTCCAGTTTCTACTCAAGGAGGCTCCTGCTTCCAATGTTCCTGGCACTGACTCATTGGAGAGACCCCCCACCGACTTATTATTAATGGCTACAAGCATTAATAAATTGACGCCATCCTGGACTCTCGCTTTAATCGCAAACGCTTGCAATATTTAGTCTCTTGGGTGGGATATTCCTCTGGGTATAATCAATGGGTTTATTCCGAAAATATTGACGCCTTCGCTTCTTATTTCTCTCTCTGCTTTCTTTCCAATCCGCGCCTTTCCAAGCACAAACCTGGGGAGGGGTCTTCCTTTGGCAAGGGGAGGCAGAGTGTAAAGCTGGATTCAACGGGTGTTGATGCAGAAGGGCAGCCATTGGCCTTGGAGTACATTCCACAGTCTCGGGCGTAGGGCCAGCTTCTCCTCAAGGCGGAGACCTTTATCTCTCAAGTAGGGAGATGAGACCTCCTCGCTCCCATGGGAATCCGGGAGGGGGATGGGGATGGACAGAGTTATAACCTGTGTTTCTGGCGGGAGATCTTATTCCTGCCACTGCGTGTACTTGAGCTTTCTAAGATGTCTGAATAAACGGTCTTTTACACCAAAGAGCCTTTTATTTCTGCTTCTATGGAATTCCTTACAGCAGCCTTTCGGCCCAGTAGAGACCCAGCGGGCTTCCATCGTTCTCACTCCTGGAGGCTGACATGCCTGACCTGGAGATCTCCCGGGATTGCAACTGACTTCCAGTCCCCAGAGACCAGTTCCTTGGGTGAACGGCAGCTGCTGTGAAGTCTGGGGTCTATGGCATTGTCCCCCACTCAGGTCCCTCTCTTCCCCCAAACCCTGCCCTCCCCACTCTCCATCCCCAAATCTCCAGGAATTTTCCAACCCAGAGGGAGCAACCCTGCAGCCCTTCTCCTCACTCCAGAGACATGGTGACTGCTGAAAATCCAGGTGCTCTTGAGGAGAGACAGCCCTGCATGCTCAGAGGACCATTGGGCAACTACCTATGGCTGGCTCTGCCTCGCCCTTGCCCCAACGGGGAAAGTAAGAAGCACAGGCAGGGCAAGACAAGGCGCTGGGGGACAAGAAATCTTTCCTGGAGGGGCCTCCTCTCTCGGCGAGCCTCAGGGAGTGTAAGGGTCTGTTACCCCAGTCAATCACAAGTCTCCAGAATGTGCCGTGCCACTTCCCCAGTATCAGAGGTTTCCGGGGTGCTCTCCTCGTCCGAGGATGGTGCTTCCTCCAGTGCCAGAGCCCCCTGTGGGGAAGGCTGGCGTCTGGCTCCCTCCTTCGGCTCCTGCTTCTTCTTCTTCTTCGGGGTGGCTGGTGCGGTCTTGGGAGCAGCTTGAGTGTGCTGCTTCTCTGGGCAGGTGATCCGGCTGGTGTCCGGCTTCTCCGCAGTGGAGGCACAAACTGAGGCGACAGCGGCGAGCGTAGACGGTCTCACCAACCCCTGGACTACAGCAGGCCCCGGTGCCCCGGGCGGGGTGGTGGTGGCGGGGGCTCAGTCCCCTGCGCTGCTTAGCTCGTCGAACTTCTTTCAGGCGAGCTTCTGCATCTCCGGCCAGGCAGATCTGCCCCATGAGGGTGTTGGGATCCCCTGACACCAGGGCCCACTCTAGGATCTCCGGGTTCAGGCCATCTTTAAACATGTGGGTAAAGATCCACTCAGGCCAGTTTCAGCCACCAACCTGAATCCCTGGCGGATACCTAACCCGGGCCTTCTCCTCCAGCCCAGGGAGACCATGAAGCAATCCAAGTTGTGGAGTTTGGGGGCATCCTCTTCGAAAGGCCCACTAACCAGGCCATTGCTTCCCCCTCGAGGAGGGCCCTGATGTCATACACTCGCTCGGCATTGTTGGCATACTCATCGTCCATCATCCACATGTACGCTCCCACTTGGACCAGAAAGTAGGGCAGGTTCTCGGGGTCCCCGTTGAACATCACCTTCAGCTCCCTTCTCCTCCTCGGTCTCGGGGCTAGAGGTGCCGGCCCCGCTGGAGCCGAGGTCCCACCAGTGGGCACCACACCTGTAGTAGCACCACTGTCTGCAGCGCCTGCCTGAGCCATGGCCTGACCCTGTAGGTTTTGAAGGGCCAGGTCAGTCATCTGGCGCTGCATGGCCCTCATCTTGTGGCGCATCTGGTTGCGTTCCCTCTGGAAGGCGTCCCTCTCTCGCTGGAGCATCTCGGCCTCGTGCCGCCATCTCCTGGCCTCCCGGTCTCTGCCACGCTCGAACTGGAGACCCCATCAATCACTGGCCCTAAGGGTGCCCTTGCGCTCCCACTCCCAGTGTCGGGTGGGGCCCACCAGTCCCAGCCACGAGTCCTGGTGCCCTGGGGAGCGGCCGATGCAGTCCCATCCAAAGCCCCCAGCTGGGATTTCCAATCTACAATCTGGAGCAGGGATGAAGATATCCCTCGGGGGTGTGTGTGTGTGTGTGTTCCCCACCAGTAGCTCTGTCATTGTGGTCCTACCCACTGTCAGATGATGTTTGGTTCCCTTTCTGCCCAGCCATACTGCGAGTCTGGGTGTAGGAAGCGGGATCCAGTAGTTTTGGCTAAATGAAAGGGTCTGTTGCCCCAGTCAATAACAAGTCTCAAGGATGGTTCAAGAGCTTTATTAGAACTGTGTTAGCCCAACGGCCAGATAGCCAAAACTGGGGTTTGGCTCTCTGGCCCCTGGTATATACCTGAAGTTTGACTCAACCCAGTAGCCCCCCCCCCTCGCCTTCCCATAATATCAGCATGTGAAAGGACAGTGAGAAAGAGACATTGTTTTTGGGACAGGCTGTCACTCCCTCAATGAGGCAGATAAGGAGAAATGGTTTAAGCACTACTGCTAGTGACTGGCAAGCGAAGGGAAGAGGCCCCGTGGCCTCGGGCGAGGAGAATAACCAGGCCATCTGCATCCAGGCTGCCTACGTGCGAACTGCCAGGCCGAGTGTGGCACAGGCCTGACAGGGAGGAAACAAATCGGAACAAGGTTTTTTGCCCCAACATGCTTCCGTTCCCTGCTTGTGCCAGGATAAGATTTCTTGGCCCAACACGTTCCAGCTGCCAGCGCATGGCAGCTGCCCCATGGGCAAGATACGCAATGTATCTGGTACATGGCAACCCATTGTCACGTGGCTCTTTTGGTTGATGGTAAATACAGCTCTCTCTCAACCATGGCATGAATCAAACTGAGTTCAAGAGCTGCCCCCAGTATGAAGCCATTTTTAACAGCAATTCGCTTCCCTTCAGGTTTAAGGCACTGGAATCCAGAGGCGGATCTGCCAGGGGACAGGGGTTGCACACTGCACCGGGCGCATGCCTGCCCCCCCCAGAAAATCATACTCCCCCCACTTACCTGAGGGCAAGCCCTAAGGTCTTCTGGGAAAACGGGTTGTTTTCAGTCTCAAGTGAACAGCTGCTTTTTCCAGCCTGCGCTTTCAAGGCGAACTAATATCCGTGTGTGGGCAGGGCGCCGCGGGGGGGGGGGGGCAGAAAACGCAGAATGCACACCAGGCGCAGTATGGTCCAGCTACGACCATCTGTTTTCTTCCAGTTCTGTCAGAAACCAAAGTAACACCAATAGGGATGGATTTTTGACCAGTGAACGAATCCAGAGCCCGTTGTGATGTTGGCCTCTCCCTCGACTGCCTTGTCACTTGGGTGTCAAGTCCAGGTTGAATGATGAATGATGTCGTGCCTGTTGACCTCCTCTCAATAACCAGACTCTGGGTTTCAGAAATCCAGTTTCTTGTATCAGAGTAACATTCACCTACAAAGCAGCCGTCGATATCCCCAGCTAAGCGCCCCAACCCCTAACGCTCATCCCCAAAAGTGAAAGCGTTCTCGGCTGTGTAGCTCTTCCAAAGTGAGAGCCCTGAGGGTGTTGCCTGGCTAGGCTGGGAAGAGCCATTGCCATTAGTCTCCAAACAAAACACAAGCACAAGCAAGGGCCTCTTTGCTGCCACAATCTCCCAGACTACCCTAGATCAGTGGTGGGCATGTGCAAACAGAGTCGCCCCCCTCCTCCCCCCACATCTAGGCTGGCCTGGGCCTCTGGGCTCGATTATTAGCATTAAACCTATGACCTAGTTTTGGGGAAGCAGTGTAGGTAACCCTGTTAAGCGCTGTTAAACCCCACTGATTTTCATGCGAAGGACTAAAGCATGATTCTTTACCTGGGAGTAAGCTTGGTTGCTGGCAATGGGGCTTGCTTCTGAATAAACCCTCCTAGGGTTGTGATTCACCTGTTGGAAGAGTTGCACAGTTGCTTCAAAGCAAAGCCACTGACTACCACCAAGCTTACTCCCGAGTAACGCATGCCTTGGAGCCAACCGTTTTTTCTAAACTAAAACCTCAGTATTCAGGTGATATTGCCGTGTTGGCATTTTGCAATAAAAGGTGGGTTTGGAGTTGCAATGTGGGCACTTGGTCTTGAAAAGGTTCGCCGCCACTGCCCTAGATGACCATGGCAAGACACAAGGGGGCTGGGGGCTTGACTTCCTCTTCCCCTCCCCTTCCCAGTTCACCTGGGTCCCAGCCGGTGGAAATTCCACAGCGGCCACGGCCATGTTGCTCACCAACCCGTTTGCGAGAGCGGGTCCCCACCCCACCGTTTGCGAGAACGGGTCCCCACCATCATGGGGAAATGCTTCCAATGGAGGAAACACTGACGGGTCCCCACCATCATGGGGAAATGCTTCCAATGGAGGAAACACTGCAGGTGCCACTGAGAGTCCAGGATTTGAGACACTTCACAATGTGTACTGCTGTTGTCCATGACGAGCGCGGGGACCTTTGCAGGGGCTGCCAGTTGTCCAGTAGAGGTGCCTTTTCCCACAAGCTGCGATGAAAAACAGGATGAACACGTTGGCAACTGTAAGCGAGAAATGTTTCATGTAAGAGAAAAGGGTTGTTCCTGCATCCTCTTCAGCGCATATGTATAGTATTAGTACTTATTTCCCTCATTCAAAAATTGCTGTATGCTACCAAAGTATGTTGCAAATCATTCACTAGGTGTTCTTTCTAGGATTCTTAGTAACATACTATACATATGCACTGAAGAGGACGCACATGCACTGAAGAAGATTAGCGAAATCACACTTCAGCGCGCAGGCGTTTTGCTGCTGCTCCTTTGAACTTGCACCATTTGGTGGCAGGTGGCTGTTTCTTGAACCGGTGCCTTTCCCATGTTTTCCATTGGACTGTGAATGAAATATTTATAGAATTACAGTCAGGAGAACCTTGTGGACTCATGGAATCATTCCTGATTATGTTATTTTGTGAATATTGCATATATGCACTTTAGTCATTGTTGGTATTAACACTTCCTTGTGCAATTCCTGTTGTGTGGCAAGTTTTGGGGGGTTTGGCCAACCTTGTTCCTTGTTTCTTGTTTAGTCTTGCCTTCATTCTTCCTTTCCCCTGACAGCAAAGACCCATCCAGCCCTTAGGGTGGTAGAAATGCCAGCCCTGGGGTTCTGAACCAGTGCTAAAAAACACAGTGCAAATTTTTTATATTTCTTTTTTTAAAAAAAAGGTTGTAAAAGAAGAAAACATATTTAAAATGTGCAGTGAATAGAGAATCATAAAGTGCATTTCAAGATAAACAATGAAACACCAAAGTAGACTTACTTACTAAAAGAAATGCTGACTAGAAAATACGATAGAAGTCCTCAGTGCATACACAAAGTTCTTCAGGCAAAGTAGAGGCTTTGGCATGTATATCACTGATCTGGCATTTTCAAAACGGCTGTGGAGAGCTCTTAGGAACCTGGGCAGGGTGCGGAGTTCGTCCGCCTGTGCGTGGAACAGGTCCACGTACCAATCAGCTGTCGCTCCCTCCAGAAGGGCTCCAACATCATGGACTCGCTCTGTTTCACGACAGTATGGCTGACCATAATCTTGCACATGGGCATCCACTTGAATTAGGAAATACGGTAATAGTTGTGGCGATCCATGGAAGCGCACTGTCATCCTCCTCCTTGCGGGCACTGGAGGGGGCACGGGCACAGGTAGAATCTGGATTTGCAGGACAGGAGCTGCCAGTGGCCATCAGGACATTCCCCGTCGCTGCAGCGCCTCCCCCTGCATTTCCACCCACAGGCTTGTGGATCCTCTGGGCTCTGGCTTGCAAAAGTTCCATTTCACGCTGCATTTGTTGGAACTTTTCCTTGCGCTTGAGCTTTTCCCATTCCCAGGGGTCCGCTGCTCCCAAATCCATGCCGGATTCTTTATTTGATGTTCCCGCGGTTGCCGTGCACACCGTTGGGACTGGCCACACTTGAGCCCTATGTCTTTCTTTCTGGTTGTCTTGCTGCTGGGTGCTCTCGTCTCTGATCCGGACTAGTTCTGCCGAAATGGATCAGGACTTTAGCAGTTTTGAAATGAGAGGGCAATCCCACCACAGGGCTACCGTCCATTGGGAGAACTGGATGGGATGCTGCAATGGAAATAATTCCAGTCCAAGCCTCTCAACTACACTGGGGTGGATAAAACAATGAGTGCAACCAGAGTCCACTAAGGCTTGCACCAACATTCTGGTATTTAATGTATTGCCGAAGGCTTTCACGGCCGGACAGGTGTTGTAGAGCTTTGAAGGTTGTCTGTACTTAGCTTCTAGAAGTATTCAAAGTTAGCCTGATTTGTGGCTGGCATCTTCCAGAGTGATCTGGATAGAATCCTCTATCCCATCCCATCCGCATCCCTCTGGAAGAGATGCCAGCCACAGATGCAGGTGAAACGTCAGGAGAGAATGCTGCTAGAACACGGCCAGACAGCCCGGAAACCACACAGCACCCCAATTCTGGTATTTTTTGGCTGATTGGTAACAGTTAGTGACAGTACAATGGGTTTACCCCCCAGCCCTCACCCCACCCTCTTCAACTGTTGCTTCCATAGCTGATCAGGCCGTTGGCAAGTAGCTCCCCTCCCCCTCCGAATCCGCAAAGGAGGGGTTGACTTCCATGCCAAGTTTGGAGCTCTTGGGTTTAGCTTTACTTGGCTTAACACTGGGGCACTTGGCAGGTGGTGGGGCTGCCGTTTGAGGAGCCAGTTCAGCTGGGCAGGTAGCTCCCAGATGCCCACAATGGAGACATAGCGCCAGTCCTCTTCTGCGGGCATAAGCTGATTCTTCAGCTGGAGGTGCTGTATGGGTGTAACAAACGGAGACCATGCAATAGAATCTTCTTGAAAAACAGAAAGATCTTTATTAAAAATGGCACGATTCATTCAGAATCCTTGTGAGAACTGATTAGCAGAGTTCAGACAGACATCAAGAGAACTTTGGCCCTATAGATGCTTTCACACACCAAACCAGGCCAGTCTGGGAAAAGTGCCAAGCAGAGATAAGACAAACAACAGGTGGTAGCAGTAACAGCATTCCATTCCCCTCTTCACAACGGGCTGGTGGTTTATGGGCACCGGGAGCTCCAGCTGGAGTCGTTGGGTGTCGCTGTTGGGGTGCCGCGGGCTTGGTTTCAAAAGATTTTACCACGGTCATCTGGCCAACAGGATCCACTCTTCCAGATTAGCTGGGTTGCCCCCCATCAGGGCCCATTTTCAGCGTTCCGTATTCAACTGCAGAGCAATCTACAACTTGGGTGTCCCCCTTCACTATTCTGAACCTTCTTCTGGAAATGGGAGTTAGATTCTGGCTGCTCACAGTGGGACGGGGGAGGGTGTAGGACTTTTGGAAAGGATCTCCTTTCATGTGGATCTCCACCAAAGACTTTCCACCTTTGACTTTCTGGGCATCAGTCAGCCCAGGACTGCCCACACTAACTTATCTGACCGCTCTGCTTATCTGCTCTGCTGGTCTGCCTGGGAAACCTCCTCAGTGGCCACTTCTAAGCAACCACACAGCCTTCAAGTCTCGGTTTCTGTTGGTAAAAGGCAGGGGGAGGGGGAGGGCCCTTTACATGGCTCTTTTGGCCTTTGAGGGAGGACCCACTGCTGTCAGGCCTGGCAGCGACTGCTAAGCCAGTGTAGTGTAGTGGTCAGGACTTTAGACGAGGATCTGGGAGGCCTGGGTTCGAATCTCCCCTTAGTGTAAAGGATTCAATGGTGTTGATGGTGAAGTAACCTTGAGTGCATTCCACAGCCTGGCGATGGCCAGCCGGGCGTGGAGACCCTTATCTCATGCTGGGAGATGAGGACCCGGCTCCCATGGGAAGCTATGAGCTGTGGGATGGGTGACGGTGTTATAACCTGTGCTTCATGGAAGTGTCATTCCCTACAATTCTCATGCAGTACTTGAGCTTCTACGTCTTACCGTTCTGGACTTTACTTCAAAAGCCTTTATTTCTGCTTCTATGGAATTCCCTTACATTGTGGCAGGAATCATTTACATCTATATTCCTGGTGCAGTGGACCCTTCTGGTGTCTTTGGACATGGAGAGGTTGGAATGTTTCTGCGGAAATGCGCGTAGCCCCCAAAGAGGCTCCTCAATCTTTCCCTCTGGATCTGGAGGCACCGGCAGGAGAACTGGCCTCGCTGGTGGCTCCTTTCGCCCTCGTATCAGCACGAATCTCCTTACCCGTTGGAACTTAGGACGGACGCATCACTCATGGGGACTTCCATGAGCCGCTTGGGGCGCTTGTTTCCATGGATCGAAGCTTCGTGGATCGATTCCCAACGCTTCCTCGTGATTGCTACCAGATGCAAACCTGCCGCGGAAGAGATCGGCTCTGACTTTACCTTTCTGGCGCGGCAACCCAGGAATCCATTGAACGGTTCCTGGACTCTCAGATTTCAAGGGATGTTCTACGTGAACCAACGCGGTAATAGCACTGGGTTCTCCAAAGGACACCGGACTAAACCTGAATCGGAGGTATCCGCGACCGCTCTAATCGGACCCCTGATCCCGCCAGCGCATCGCATCTGCGGTGCTCTCGGGAGCTAACGGTGGCTACGCTACGGGTGTTCCGATGTCTCGCTTCCAGATGAAGAAGAAGAGTCCGCGAAAGCCTGCACTCCCAGCCGGATCTGTTCCCTCTCCCTTCGGCGCGAGACCTGATGAGGAAGTAGGAAGACTCAAGTAGATGCCCAGTTTACGGGACTGCGGAACGCCAGCTATGGAGGAGGAACGGCACAAAGTTGCAGCAAGATAAAACCTGCAGTGAGGGACCGAACGGCAACGAAAGAAAACCAACTCGAGTTGGAGACCGCGTTAAAGATGCGCCTAACTAATATGCTCCAGAATTCGTCAGTCCATGATAAAGTCCTGGAACACTCCAGACTGGATTTACAACGGGCAAACGCCGAAAAGCTGCCTGCGGCCCTGGCGCACGCAGTGAGCCTTACCAGTTCTTAAACGGGACTAACTGGCTAAATTGAATCCAGAGAAAGCTGCTTTGCATGCTAATTCAGGATGCATTGACCAAGAAGGAGAGGGAGCTGGCTGCGCTGGAGAGGGAGCTAAGAGGCAGCAGACCAGAACCCCTAAGTTGGAGTCTATGTTACTGATCACTGGTGATAGCCACGATCTGGGTCCTGCCACCCACCACGTACCAGTACCCCGGATTCCGCCCCCCCCGGCATAAATAGCTGCCTGCCTGAACCCAACCCTACAACCACTCACCCCAGCAGGCACCCGGCAGCCGCTTGAACGGGCTACTATTGGCCCCTCGATACCAGCCCTCCGTTTTGATGGGACCGCTTCCAACTTCCTCACTTCATTTTGCAACTCAATGCTCCACTTGGAAGACTATGATGATTTATACCGGTCTGAGCTGCTGAAAATATCGTGGACATCGCTCCGCCCTGATGGGCAGCAGCCGACTGGTTCGCGGACTCTCTAGATTTGCAGGTGGATGAAGACTTCCTCGCACGGTGCTCCGTGATTCCTCCAAGCCTTAAGAGCTGCTTTTCCAAGATCCAGGCCGGTGAATGAAGCTATCCGCACTATCAAACTATCCAGCAAGGCAACCGCCTCGCTTGCAGAATTTGCCTTGAATGCGCGGCTGCTCGACTTCCTCCTGAGTGGCCTGAACGCATGAAATGCGAATACTTCTCGATGCTGTGGACGGCAAGCTATGGAAACGGTGTTTTAATTCGGTCCTCGACCATTATTGCAGATTGATCCAGTTAATCCCAGGTGGTATCTCGCCTTTGAATACGCTTCGCTGCCGGGTATCGGGCCAGCTTTACCTAAAACTCCACTCACTCGTGTCCACCTCAAGCCGCTCCAGCTGCCCTGCAATTTAAACCACCCTCGAACGCCGTCGCCGACTGGGATTGTGTCTTTACTCATGGAGGGCTAGGTCATTCCAGTCACTAACCGTCCTAAGAACAAAACCAACCGCCCAGTTCACACCCCATCTGCTGCCACCATCGCAGGTCAGGCCGCTTCATCGGTTCGGCTCTAAAGTTGCCATCGACATGCACCCAGAGGAGGGGAAGTAGCTGTTTGTCTTTCCGGCTTCCATGGACATGGGCCCACTTCCCGACGCTGGTGAGTGAAGGCATGCTTCCCATTACCGTCCAAGACTTGGCCAACCCCGGGCTAAACACACTCGCGATCATAGCCTCGCCCTTGTGGATTCTGGTTGCTCCCACTGCTTACCGCGGCCCCAGGTGGCAAGGAGCTAGGTCTGGACCTCACCCCTGGCTGCTTTCCATACCATTCACCCAAATGGATCGCAGCCCCTTTGGGAACGTAAGGACCGCCTAGCACAAACACAGCCGGTTCTCCTCCTCCGCTATACCGTAATTTCATTGGGAGAAAATTAGTTTTATCTTTGGCACCAGTGGCTGCAAACACTCCATAGTTTTGGGCATGCCTTGGTTACTGTTACATTGAACCAAAGTTCATTTGGAAAGAACGGATCTTAGAATTTACTGACCTCCTCATCACATGAACTGGGGAAACCCAACTTCTCCGACACACCCTCCCCTGGTTTCTTCAGCCGCATTGCTCCCATCTTATTGGCATCCCACCGTCCCATCATGATCTAGCCAGACCTTTTCAGGAGCAAGAATGCGATCAGTTGCCACCCCACAGACACTGGACTGCAAAATTGTTATACAACCAGGGCTTAACTACCCAAAGGTAGAATCTATCGCGATGAGTCCCAATGAGGAGAAGGGAACTCGCGCCTTCTGGACAACCCTGTTCGGAGTTCATAATGGCGGGCTACCTAAACACACACACGCTGCTCCCGCTTTGTTTGTAAAAGAAAGAGGGTCCTACGGCTTTGGTAATAGATTATCGAGGGTCTCAATCACGGGTCTCCTGTCCAATAAATATCCCTTTGCCTTTGATCAAGGACCTTTAGATGCATCTCGGCAAAGGGCTTATTTTTACTAAATTGGACTTGAGAGAAGCTTACTACAGAGTCAGAATTGCTGGAAGGCTGGCGAACACTTGATCATGCTAACACAAAGTTTGGACAGTTTGGAATACTTGATAATGCCATTCGCTATGGTCTCCCTCGGCTTCTTGTATAGCGGCCCTTATCAACGAAGTAAGTTCTTCATGATTTATTGTACAAGGGAGTTGTGGTATACTTAGATGACGTTTTAATTTACTCACAAACCATGGAAGAGCATGAGACATTGGTTCGAGGTATTGGAAACGCTATTCGACCAACTCTCTTTACAAACCTCTCCAAAATGCAGTTTTCACCAGACCTCCATTGACTATTTGCTACCGGATCTCAGCCTCGGTGGCTTGAAAATGGATCCCAAATGACTAGTCCTCCAATGGCTCCGCCCCGCCCAACCAAGTAGGTAAGAACTCCAATCTTTCTTGGTTTTGCTAATTTCTATCGACTTTATACCCCACCGCTGAACTGACTCTCCTCTCACAGACCTCTCACGCACTAAGGGTAAAGATCCACCGTCCAAGGCTCCGCCCTTCCTGGTCTGAAGAGTGTCAAACAGCCTTTCAGCTCTTAAAGTCTGCTTTTACCACCTAACCTATCCCAAAGCACCTGACCCAGATCTCCCGCTTGTGGTTCACGTGGATGCCTCTCGGAAAAAGCACTTGGGGCAGCTCCTGCAGAAAAAATAAAGATGGTATTGGTTCCGGTGCTTATTTGTCTAAGAAATTCCTCTGCGCTGAACTCAACTGGACTGTGGAGATAAAGAGATCATGTACCAAAGTGGCACTTCCACTTTACCACTACTGAGGGGAGCCAAACACCCCTTCAGGTTTGGTCGATCATAAAAAACTCTGGCAGTCCTCTTCCACCCTCAAGATGTCTGCAAACAACTTCATAATGTACTTTCTCGCTTCTTTACAGTCCATTTTTTCCTGAAAACTAATAAACTGGTTGACGCCAACATTTCAAATTCGAGGTGGAGCTGCTTCCACAGACATTCCGCCAAGACTGTTCTTTCTCCCAGTTAGTTGGTTGTCACCCGATTCAAACGCTTCGGGCCCTCCTCCACCCCTTACCCTAGCCTCGCCTTCCCTTTCCTGAGGGAACTCAAGAGGCGGGAAGGTACTCCAGCCTTCAGCGAAGAAAGGGACTCCCAATTATGCTGGAGATTGAGTTTTATGAGGGGACTGTTGGTAATGCGGCCTCCCCTCCGCAAGCAGGTTCTGAAGCTTGCCACGATGCCCGCTCGCTGACATTTGGCTTTTAAAACTCTTGCATTTAGCTCCGCCGCAGTTCTGGTGGCGCTTAATGCCATTACTGGAGACATTATATTGCCCAGTTTGCAGAAGCTAAAACTATCCCGGAGCCCCATGGCTGTTGCAACCTCTCCCGTGGCCTCCTCACTTTGGGAAGTCATCTCCATGGATTTTGTATTACAGATTTGCCCGGAAAAGTCATGGCAACACGTTTTATGGTGGTGGTAGACCATTTTCAAAACAAGCCCATTTTATCTCCACGCGCCCATCCTCCTCGCCTCCTGCTGCTGGTACCGCTGTTCATTCAACATATTTACTCGCCTCCTCCATTCGGCTTCCCATAGGGTCTCCGAACGCTGCCCCAATTCATCTCAAAGTTCTGGAAAGCGTTTTGGGTTGTTGGGGTCACCGCCTCTACCACGCTCAAAAGTGACGGCGAGGACGGAGAGAACGGCTGAACCTCTGAGCAGTATTTACGTTGTTACACCAACTACCACTCAAGACAATTGGTGCGGAAGCTATTCCGCTTATGAGTACTTACAACAATGCAGTTCAAGTAGTAGTACAAAGAAAACCCCTTTGAAATTGTGTCTGGTCGCCTTTCCACCGCTAGCTACAACTAACCAAGAGCAGCTTTGGACTCCCCAGAGTTTCAAATAGTGGATTTCATCCCTAGTCAGGGATGGAAAACGTCCTGCATCGCTTACAACAAGCAAAGGACTCTAAAAACTGTATGGATAAACACCGCCTCGGATTTTCCTTCATGCAGGGGCTCCTGGGTGTATTTATCTACAAAAATCTCAGAGGACGCATAAATACTCCAAACCTTGGCAAGATTTTGTGGACCTTTTCAGATTACTAAAGTGATTAATGATGTCACTGCTCAGCTTAGATTTGCCTCCCAACTCTTTAGCAGTAACATTCATCCTGTCTTCCATTCCAGCTTGCTCAAGGAGGTCTTCAGCTCGACATGTCTGGCACGCAATTCACTGAGAGGCCCCTAAATCGACTATTATTGATGGTCACAAGCACTAATAAATTGACGCTTATTCTGGACTCTCGCTTAATCGCAAACGCTACAATATTTAGTCTCCTTGGGTGGATATCTCCTGGGTATAATCAATGGGTTTATCTCAAAATATTGAGGCCCCCACCTTATTTCTGCTTTCCAAATCACATTTTCCCAAGATGTAAACCTAGGGGTGGAGGGGGTCTTCTTTAAGGGAGGCAGAGTGCAAGGATTCAATGGTGTTGATGGTGAAGCAACCTTTGGAGTGCATTCCACAGTCTGGCGATAGCCAGCTTCTTCGGCGGAGACCTTATCTCTGCGCTGGAGATGAGGACTCCGCTCCCATGGGAAGCAGGAAGGAATGGGGTGATCGGTGTTACAACCTGTGCTTCTGGCTGGAAGTGTCATCTCTTGCCACTTGTACTTTGAGTTTAAGATGTTCACAAAATGGACTTTTACTCCCAAAAAGCCTTTTATTTCTGCTTCTATGGAATTCCTTACACTTAGCCACTGAAGCTCCTGGGGTGACCTTGGACCAGTCACACAGCAGAAAACACAATTGCCACGAGGAGAAATGGAGGTGTTGAGAATGCGCAAACTGCTTTGGGAGAGGTTGCCGGGGAGGGGCAGGAGGGACAGTTGAATTTGGGGCATGTATGTTGGTCAGTAAGGGGTTTGGAGACCATATGAAGAAAAGTTGATGCTGGGTATGTTTAGCCTGCAGAGGAGGCAACTGAGAGGTTAGACGATAACCATCTTCAAGTACTTGAAGGGCTGCCAGGAAGAGGATGGGGTGGAGAGGTTTACTGAGGCCCCAGAAGGTTAATCATGTAAGGAAAATAATTGAGTTGGCGGCTGACTATAAATTAATGAATCAAATCATTTTCAGTTGCCCCAGAAGGCTAGACCAGATTCAAGGAGCCGAAATTAAAGCAAAAGAGTTTTCGGCTAAACATTAAGAAGGGCTTCCTGGCCATCAGAGCGGTTCCTCAGTGGAACAGGCTTCCTCGGGAGGTGGAGGGCTCTCCTGCTTGGGAGGTTTTTAAGCAGAGGCTAGACCAAACCTGGACATTATACGGCCCGCGGGCCACATCCGGCCCGCTGGATGACCCTGACTGGCCCGTATGACAGACCTGGGCATTGTACGGATGTGGGGCGCTCCCGGCCCGGGGAAGAAGATACCAGCAACCTCAGCCGACGGGGATGCCCCGCCCACGCCACGCCCCCGGACTCTCCTGACCGGCAAGGTCCAGTCCCGGCGACGGGGGAAGCCCCACCTGCCCCAGAATGCACGGAGCGCGGAGGCCGGAAGGGGTGGGCTGCGCCCCAGGAGCCGCTGCGGATTGGCTTGTAATGCCTCACAGGGGATGAAAGGGAAGGGCAGGAGAGGTGGAGGCTGTGCTGAAGAGAGGGCAATGGACTGGGTGGCAGAAGAAGCAGAGCGAGCCTGAGGGATTTCCGGGACAGGCCGGGTTCGTAGGATTACGGGCCTGCATGGGAGAGGGGACGAGGAGGGCTAGACGTGAAGGGACAGACCCCCACCCCGCTCCAGGGGCTCAATTTGAGTAGCCGCCCCACTGAGAACAAGGGCGAGGAAGGCTTGGAAGAGGGATCCTCGCTGGACTGCTCTTCCCCAGAGTAATCCAGAATAGGCAAGGCACTGGCCCAAAGCAGCACGGAGAGGGCAGCGGTCACCCAAAGGCAGCCTGATGAGAAAAAGGGGGGGAGAGAAGTTTACAAACTCGGGAGTCTTGCAGCGGCACGGCACAGTCAAAAGCGCAGGGAGGCAGAGCAAAGCGCGGCTCATCCGCTCACTCACGTTCCGCCAGAGCAAGCATGGTCTCTTCCGAGGTATTGGCTCCCCTCGCCTATCTCGCTGGAGACCTTTTGTGGCCGGTGGGGCTGGAGGGCAGCCTGTGTTGTGGCAGGGCATCTCCGAACTGATATTTATATTGGTAGGGGCTGCTCGTATTTGCCGGCCTGGGGGAAAGTCCAGCTTTGAGAAAATTGAAGTCGTGTTTATTTGGAGAGCTCTGGGAGGCCGGGGCATTGAGCTGTGCTGGGAACCATGGGAGTGAGATCACACGCCTTAGCATCTTTGCAACGGGGATCACCCCAAGCAACAGAGGACTGCCCTCCTGCGTGACTCATGGAGAGGGATAGATCCCGCCAGGTTCCCTGCCAGCGTGGAGAGTGACAGAGGGGAAGCTGGAAGTAACGCACCAACCGGGCCAAGAGGCAAAGAGAGGTCCGTTTTTTCACGGAAGTAGGTCTCTCAATTGTTTGTAAATTGTAATCCATGTACAACAATCCAGGGGAAACAGAGGGGCATACTGGGAGCGAGCCTAGCCCTCCAGCATGTCCTGTAAGTGGGATCTCTTTGGATCAGATTCAGCATTAATCTCACCTATCCAGTTAACAATTCTCTCTCCTGATGTTCTGTCACACTTCCATGTGATCAAAAAACAGAGCCTAGAAAGAGGCTGTGGTAGCTATTTTAATATTTTCAGTTATTCACATATTTACACCCTGCTTTTCTCGCTAATGGGGACCCACAACATCATTCTCCCTTCCTCCATTTGACCCTCTCAATAACAACCTTGTAGAGTAGGTTAGGTTATGCTGACAGAGAATGACTGGCGTTAAGGGCCCCAATGTGCTTGCATGGCGGAAGGGGGATTCAGTGGCCACCCGTGGGACAGAGAAAAATGCAAATCAAAACAAGCTCTTACACCTTAGCTACCGGCAAAAACAAGAAAAATGTGACTTGCAAAAGTGCTCTATTTCCTCCAGCCAGTGCAGTTGTGCAGCAAGCATCTAATGCTCAATCAACATAAATGCTGGAACAAACCAAATGTAAATACATGTAATATGCAAACATATCATGAGACACAAATACAGAAGGACAAAAAATGGAAATTGACACAAAGAAGCCAGTCTGTATGTATGCTGCAAAAGCTTAAAGTCTAACCCGCTTGTCAAAACAATGCTATTTACTGCTTTTTAATGTAAAGAAATACAATAAATATTATGCAGAATTGAGTTCAGCCTTTTGGCCTGGCCCTCCACAATATTTTCTGTTCCTTATGGAAAAAACAATTGCCCACCCCTGGGCTAGACGGTCACCTGACAGCAAGGCCGACTCCATTCCTTAGGCAGACGAGCCGCTGCTCCACTCTTGTGTTGGTTTCATACATGCCACACAAATGCCAGTTTGGAGTCAGGAAAGAATTTGCCTCCCAGCCAGATTGGCCAGGGATCCTGCAGGGCTTTAGGTTCATTTGCCTTCCTCGGGGATGACGGAGCCGGGGCCCCTGTGGGAGTGCGGGGAAGCCGTTGAGAATTTCATCCATTGTGCAGCAGGCTGGACCAGAAGACCTTTCAGGTCCCTTCCAGCTCTAAGGTTCTATTTTGATGGTGGGTGGGAATAAGAGAAACAAGCAAGAAAGGGGGCAAGAGAGGCAATGTAGTATTTTTAGGGAAGGGAAAGAAGAAATAGCGGCGTAGATCCCTACCTGCAAGTCCTTGCAGGTTCCCCAGTTGTTTTGAAAATCAGTTTAAAGCTCAAAGCAAAGAGATCACCTGGCCCCTCCCTAGGGATGCCAGGTATCCCTTGACAACCAGCAGGAGGAACTACTGGCAGCCAGGAAGGCCTCACTGGCATCATGCGCTGGAAGTGGCATCATTGTGTGGCTGGCAATGTGGGGACACTCTGGTATTTCAGCAAAAACTCTATGGTAGAGGCCAGTTCTCCACAGAAGTTCTGCCTGAGGACCAGAGCATCCTCCTGTCCTGTGGTACTTGCCAGAAGTGAAGCTGCTGCCTTCCTTCCTGGTGACAGTGTTGCGTGTAGGCCTCCCCTGCTGCCTGGATGCAAAGGGTGGGCAGGGGGCTCCCCACTCCCCGTGGGGGCCAGCAATCCTCCCACTCCCCCCTTCCCCGGGCCTGGCCTCTCGGCCATCTGCTTCTCTGCCTTCCAGAGCAAGCCCAATCGCTGGGTGACCCTGGGCCAATTCCACATACCTGACCCCAACCCAGGCTAGGGTTTGGATGGGAGACCTCCAAGGACCCCCAGGGGAGTGGTGCAGGGGCAGGCAACAGCAAACCTCCTGTGAAGGTCTCTTGTGGAACACAATGCGGAAGTCAGCGACTAACTTCAAAATGCCACTTTCGAGCGAACACTGAGAATGACTTAGTTAAAGTGCTTGGAGGCTGTGGTTTTATTCTGACGCTCTAGACCAGCCCGTCTCCTCACTTGGAAACAGCCCCGAGGCTACAGAATCCATGAAAAAAGAGGTCTCCCAAAAGCAGTTTTAAGTCAAGACAGACACAACATCTCTTCCAGTGTGAAACTGGAAGTTATGTCACTGAATCAGGAGTCACTCTAGGATCCCAATGAAATGGTAGAATCTGAAGGTAAAACCTAGAAACCTAATATCCCAGAATGTTACAGGTGTGGGTCCCAAGCACTGGAAAGTGGTTTTGGGGGGCAACCACGTGGCCTCAGCAAAGTATACTTTGATCTTTTGTGATATCACCCCTCAATCTTTGCTACCGAAGTTACCCTAAGAAGATAGCCTCCACTTAAATTGGGATTAGCTGGAAACACAGAGCGAGAGCGGGTAACTGGGATGGATAACAGCAGAGGAAACCGACCACAAGAAAGGCAGACTCCCAGGGATGGGGCCAGATTTAAGAAATGATGGGGACAAGCCCAGCTTTTGCTGTGGCCTTCCATCCCCTAAAGACATCTCACGGGCCTCCGGTGCCCTATGAAAATGTGGAGGCAGAATGTAGTTGTCACATGAGCTTGAAATGTTACCAAGAACTACACAAGAAGCTGTTGAGCCAATGAAAAGAAGGTGTTTTATTCAGAAACAAACAAGCAATGCAGTTCCGGGTGGTCAGGCAGGGACCTCTACTGGCTCACTGTCAGGAATGCACCTTAACATGCGGTGGAGGGTGTTCGTGTTGGCGGCGCACTGCAGAGACCGTGAAGTGCTGCCTCAGCGTGACACTCCCTTGGATACACACACGCAGAGGCATGTAAAAGCCTCTGACCCTTTATTTGGGCACAACCACACGTACATTTTTCTATTCCACACACTTCTTGGTGACCCTAGGAATGGCGTGATTTCCCAAGTATTTGTGCCAAGCACTCCAGAGGCAGAGAGGTGACCCCTGCCCTGTGGCGCACCACTCACAGGAGCACTTTTCAGTAAATCTCCAAACATTTCAACTGCTCTGTTTGCATCTCTGTTTATTTTGCACATCATTTAGGCTCCTGCTGTGTTAGGAAAGCTGTTTGTTTTACTCCACTCTAAGAAGAAAGAGGAGAAACCACCCGGGGCTCAGCACACGGGCTTCCCTGAAATACACTTTTCTCCTTTCAAGTAACATCATGTCTTTTAGCCTACACAACAACAGTGTGACAGGAATCCAAGAAGGCAGAGTGAGAAATGCAGCAGGGGGTGGCATATTGTAAAGCGAGAGGGAATGTTCCTCTTTCACTGGCAACAACCATTACACAACACAAGAGCAGCCACTGCGGGGTGGGTGGAGCATGGCGCACAATCAGGTCTACGGTACCCAGCAATCATCTCTCTGATACCTGGCTTTAGATGTACACCATGCAGAATATATCCAATACATGACTGACTGAAGCTGCATTGATCAGAGTCAGAATAAATCTACACTAAGTGCATAAAGGTATTTTTTTAATCTGATGTTCACAAGGAAAACACCCAGCAGGGCTCCTCCTCTTGTGCAGGGGATGAGGCAGGGATTAGGGAGGCATCAGAAGCACACAGGAAATCCCACTGCTGAGACTAGCTATGAACCCAGCTTGGCTGAGCACGGCTTCCATGCGTATGGCTTGGGCTATGAACATAACACATGACATGCCAGACCACAGCCTGCTCCAACAATTGGGTTTCTGGGCGCTATGCAGGGATGTAGGTATAGATTTTTTATGGGTGGGTTCGGGGGTGGGGCCACACCCCCACCCACCCCTAGGGCATGGCCACACTTCCCCAAGCCTCACCCCATCCTCAGTGCTTATAAAAGCAGCTCTCCAAGGCCAGGGACGGCAGACTCCCCTGCCCCCCCCCCCCCACTGACTGGGCTCCCAGTCAGCAGCTGGCAGTCCCTTCTGCCCTCCCCTCCAGGCAGAGGCATAGCTAGGGAAAATGGAGCCCAGTGCAAAATCTGAGTTTTGCGCCCTGCTCCCCACCATGGGCAGCTGCTGTGATGCTGGAATCCACCCCCAAACAGCATCAATTTCAATGGTGTTTAAACTAGGGAGCCCAGATCTCCCTTTAAATCCATGCGGAAGGCGATGGATTTAATAGGAGAATTTGGGGAAATTTGGGGGGTGCCTGCTGTCTTTAGGAGACCCTCCTGATGATACCACCCAGGTTTGGTGAAGTTTGGTTCAGGGGGTCCAAAGTTATGGACCCTCAAAACTGTAGCCCCCATCTCCTATTAGCTCCCATTGGAAACAATGGGGATGGGGGCACCCCCTTTGGGAGTCCATAACTTTGGACCCCCTAAACCAAACCTCACCAAACTTGGGTGGTATCATCATCAGAGTTTCCCAAATAATCCCTGAAATGGTGGTGCTGCTAGCCTAAAAATGTGTCCCCTGCAGGCCAAAAACTGAAAAAAACACTTTAAAAATTAAAAAAACCACAAACGGGGGCGGAGCTTCAGACATGTAATGGGAGGGTTTAAACATGGGGAAACCCCCCCTTACATATGTCCTTGGTGCTATGAAACTGCTGCTCAGAAAAGATAGTGAAGAATTCTTTCACATGATCCTTTTTGAGTTTTTCTCATTCTAATGGCTAGTAACAATTCTTAGTTTTTCACTGACAATGAAAATGAGCGCTCTGAAGTGGTAACTCAGGTAATTCAGAGAATTTGGCTAAAAATGTGGAAGGTGACAGGTACTGAAAAGTGAATTTCCCTTCCTTTCTATTTCTCTGATCCATAGATCTTGAACAATGGCTAAAAGAGTACTAAATTAGTTTCTAAAACAAAATATGATTGATTATTGAATGGTGAACATGATAAAACTGGTACAATCCATCAGTTCCTCAAAACAGCACAAAAGGAGCGTTCCATTATTTTATGAGGCAAAGTATCAATTTTTCTCTGGCCACAAGGAGAAAGACAATCTAAATATGGAATATTACAAAACATTCCAGGCAAAACTTCAGAGGGTTAAGAAAAGTTAAAGCAGATGCCCCAGCACAGTGAGGAAGTGCTAAATATCTCGTATAGGAAGGCAAGGACCGAGGGGGTAAAATACAGAAGAATTGGGTCAAATCAGTTCTGCCAGCATGAATTACCCAGATATCCTAATCAAGAGGAAGAAGAAGAGTTTGGATTTATATCCCCCCTTTCTCTCCTGCAGGAGACTCATCTCCTTGCCCTTCCCCCCTCACAACAAACACCCTGTGAGGTGGGTGGGGCTGAGAGAGCTCCGAGAAGCTGTGACTAGCCCAAGGTCACCCAGCTGGCATGTGTGGGAGTGCACAGGCTAATCTGAATTCCCCAGATAAGCCTCCACAGCTCAGGTGGCAGAGCGGGGAATCAAACCCGGTTCCTCCAGATTAGATACATAAGCTCTTAACCTCCTACGCCACTGCTGCTCCAATCAAACCTGGTAAAGTCACTCCTGACAATAAAGAGAGTCTCTGTCTAATAAGTTGACTCCTGACATTAAAGAGGGCGCCTTGCTGGAAAACACAGCACACCTTTCTGAAGGAATCAAACGTGATTCCACAAACACGGGCTCCTGAAGTTCTTTTTCGCTGAAAATCAGGCACGTGGGGAGGATTGGGGGGAGGGGAGGGGAGGGGGGGATTAAGTGTCCCCCCACACACACACACACAAATACACCATTTTCCGAATTTGAAATGGCTCTGAGGAGCCGGTATTTACTCTTTTGAGGAAACATACAAATATTTATATTTTAAACAGTTGATTTGAATGCTTGTTTTTAGGTACCAATTCATCCTTCTATATTATAATAAACAAAAGATTTTTCATGGGTTTTAATTTTTCTTTTTAAATGCCACATATATACCAAGGAATATACAAGAAGAATGTGTATGTGTACGAATAGGTTGTAATTGAGGCAGCAGATTCCCACGGAAGGTTCCCCTTCATGAAAGCAACTTCTGTTTAGGAAACACATCTTGTGCAGAGGCCATTCCCAGTCTTCCAGATGTGGCCAGGATTGCAGTCAATTTAAAACATATGTAAAATATAGTCGTAAACAGTTGTAAAATATAGATCCGGATCAGAAATCCCCCAAAGCCTGCAGGTGAAATTTGCCTTTGGGTGCCTGATAGGACAGAGAAGCTCGATTATGGTGCTTGTGTTTTAGCTTCTCTGGCAAGCATAGCAGGACTGGAACAGCAGATGAGGGGGTTTCAGCATCATGTTGAGATGATAAAGATGTGCTAGAAGTTCATGCTAGGTTGCAGCCGGATGCTTTTGGGCAGCTCCATCTCGGTCAGCACAGGGCAGTTGCTGGTGTTGCGCAAGTTCCTGCTGAGACTCTCCATCCGGGGTGGCCCCTCCCTTCCACTTCCTTCCTCGGGGACCCAATCAAGGTTCTGATGGATCCGATCTTCATGGCTGAGTTCTTTCTACAAACAAGGCACTTTATGCACTTATCTGCATATCTATTAATAGCTTCTCTGAAGTCTTAAGAAAAAATACATTCACAGGGCTGTGCATTGGGACACCTGTGCTGTGGGAAACACCTTCCAAACAGGGTGATTTTGCTCTTTCTTCTGGAAGGATATATGGGAAAGGGGCAGTTGTTCCCGACTACATTCAGGGCCTTCTCGTGGCCCTGGGAGCATGTGGAAAAACATATTGCGATGTGCGATGAGATGCTTGCTGGACGGAGTGTGTTCGGCAAGGACAACAGCATGCCTTTTAGTGCTACCAGGGATCTAGCCCTGACTCAGCAATCAAATATTTTGGCAAGGGGCGAGGAGGCGTGCAGAGCTATGCTTTCAGAGACTGTCTGTGCGCCACAGGAAGAATATAACTCTTACAGAAGGGAAGTCTATGGTCCACTCCGCAAGGGTATAGCTACTGCAAATAGGGTTGCCAGCCTCCAGGTGGGACCAGTTTAAGAGGGTGGACTCAACAGCATTACCCCCTGCTAAAGTTCTCCCCAACCCCCCCCCATAGGCTCCACCCCCAATTATCCAGCGGCTTCCCAATCTGGAGTTAGCTCCACTCCCCCTCCGCCCCTGCTGCAAGAGCCACCGAATCCTGGACTAAGGAGACCTATTTTGTTCCTGTGGTCGAGACTCTTGTCTTTCCTCTTTACCTTGTTTCTCTCCAGGGTCTCCATCTTCTTGCCCACTGCTTCAATCTTGGACACGATCCAGCCAATGGAGGATTCCAACTGCAGCACCCGCCGAAGGAGTCTGTGAAAGGAAGTGAGGACTTTCAGAGCCCACCCTTCAAGGGCTGGCGGGAGGCGGGCAGCCGGCCCAGGAAGGGTCCCAGGGCAGCCCTTCTGCCGGTGGGGCTCCAGGGAAGGCTGACTGCTCGCCCGTGAACGGTCAGGTGTGCCCCCGATAGCAGTTAAGCTCTCGAACAGACATTTCAAGTTGGCCTCGGTCTGTTTATTTTGACTTTATATGCTACTTTCCTCTCTAAGTGGGACTCATAGCAGCTGATCCCCTCCTTATCCTTCCTTCAGCTCATTCTCACAACAATAACCCTGTGAGGTAGGTTATAGCAGTAGTTCTCGTGAGCACCACAGAATCTGCTGATGCCTCTCCTGGCGCCCACCAAGTGGTTTTAGGACCACGGGCAGGGCAAGGTGGGACTTTTGCCCCGGAGGACTCTTCTGACTGGCTGTGGAGGTTAGGAAAACACTGCTTCAGCAGCTGTGGCCCCCACGACACACCGGGATCCATTGGCAAACCTATGGCAGGCTCTGTCTGCCCCCTGGCAACCCTCCTCCCCACAGCGACTCCCCTCCCCTCTTTGCCCCACCAATTCCCCACCGTTGCCACCAGCCTGAGGCCTGAGGCCCTTCAGAAGGAAAACCCTGTTAATACCCACATTTGAAACTCTTCCTCAGACCACGAGCCAGACTGGTTGGTTTGATTGTTCTTTGCAAGGGTATCACCAAAATTGTTGCCCCTGAAAGATTTCCCCAAATTCTCAATTTCCGCATTCAGTGCAACCTAGAAAGGAGATGAGAAAAGTCATTTTGTCCTGTTCAGATTTTCCTGCGATACCATGACTATTGATTTAAAAACCTGCCGCCACCACCAAACTCAAAGGGCCTCTGGAAGTGGCTTAATTGCATTTATGTATTTTATTTATTTCATTTGTACCCCACTTTTCTCCCCAATTAGGGAGCCAAAGCTGCTTACAACATAATTCTCCTCTCACTGGTTTCATCCTCACAACAACCCTGTGAGGTAGGCCAGGCTGAGAGTAAGGGACTGGTCCAAGATCACCAGCTCCCTAGGCTTAAGTGGGGATTCAAATCTGCACCTACCACATCCTAGTTCGGCACCAACCACGACCCCACTCTGGCTGCCCTCTCCGAGTGAACGTTTCTTGCTGAGCCAGCGTGGTGTCGTGGTTAAGAGCAGCTGCACTCTAATCTGAAGAACCGAGTTTGATTCCCTGCTCTGCCACTTGAGCTGTGAAAGCTTATCTGGTGAACTAGATTAGCTTGTCCACTCCAGCACATGCCAGCTGGGTGACCTTGGGATAGTCTCAGTTCTTCAGAGCTCTCTCAGCTCCACCCCCCACCTCACAGGGTGTCTGTTGTGGGGGGGAGGGGAAGGGAAAGGCGTCTGTCAGCCCCTTTGAGTCTCCTTACAGGAGAGGAAGGGGGGCTATAAAGCCAACTCTTCTTCTTACGCTTTCCGTTGTGGGGAGCAGCACCTCTTTGCCCGGCGGAGCTGGCTCTGGGCATTTTGGGTCCCAAACCAAGCTATGAACGTGGCTCCAGAAGACCGTGGGCGACCTCTCCTCAGACCTCCTGCTTCGTCTGCTGGCTGTGATCAGCCCCCCCATCGCTGAACCTTTCAGTGAAGCCCAGTGCCAAGAGGCAGGCACAGAGCTGCGCGGGCCTTTCTGTCCTTCCTGCCCCCCTCAGGTCTCCCTCGACCATCAGCAGGGCCGGGCCTCTCCCCTCCCAATCCTGGCCGCGTGGGCTCTGCAGCCGGGCCAGCACTCACTGAGCGCACCTTTGGCCCTTTAGCCTCACCCTCTTCTCCTCCAAGTCGTTCCTCATCCTCTTCTGCTCCTCTTCATCGAGGATCTGGTTGCCGTCTTGATCAAACTTGGCAAAGGCCGTGGCGATCTCGTGCTCTGCGTGGCCAAGCCTGAGGAGGAGAGAGGGGTTGATTCAGGACCTGCACACGAAGCGTGGCCAACTCTGGACGGGGAAATTCCTGCAGATTTGGGGGTGGGGGTGGAGGCTGGGGGTGTGTGGCATTTGGAGATGGGAGCGGCCTCAGCAGGGGATGAGGCCATTCACCCTCACAGGTAGCCTTTTTCTCCAAGGGTACTGATTCCTGTTCCCTGGAGATCAGATCTGATGCCAGGAGATCTCAAGGCCTGGGACCACGCTACTTACAGGAGCACTACCGTCACACAGATCAGCCTGGGGAGTGCTGAAGTCATGGGGGGAGGAGGAGGGCTCTTTTGGCTGCAGGGAGGCCTTCCTCTGTAATAGCTCCCACTTTATGGAATGCCCTTGAGGTCCGACAGGTACTAGGACCATATACCTTTCGGCACCTGGTGAAGACCATCCTTTCGCCCCTCATAGGAATTTGAACGACCAATACGGTCTACCCCCAGGCCCACTGGGCTTTTTCGGAACTTGTCCTCCACCCGCACCTGGGAGGGGGTGGGTATGGTTTAGGTATGTTTTACACCTGTTTTTGTCTTTGGTATGTTTTGGTTTTAGATATGTTTTTAGGATTTTTTATCTGCTGTTTTCACTGTAATGTGGGAAGCATTTTTGGATTGTTGTAACCCACCTGGGATGTATCTGAAGGGCAGAATGGAAATCAACTTTTTTTTAAAAAGTCCATTCTGGAGGTCGGCAATCCAAAGGGGGGTCCTGGCAGGACAGTTTTGAACTCCCTTTCAGGAAGGCATGGGAACTGATCGCCCACCTGGAACGCGGGTTTCTGGCCCGTGCTGCAGTCATTTCACTTACTCTCTCAGGCTGTTTTTGAAATCCTCAAATTCGAGTTCCTTGGTCCCTGTTTGCAGGGCTTTCTGCACGTCAGAGATGCGCTCCTTTTTCAGCTTCAGCCTCATGAGGGTCTTGTGGTAGCCCTGGAATGAAGGGATGCTGGCAAAAGTTAAGCCTTCTGGCCATCTTGTGTGTCAAGCACACGGCCACAGCATCAGTGCATGGGGAAACCAATGGCAAAATCCAGACACACGGTCCTTCATAGGTGAACTGGGGGTGGGGGTGGGCGGGAGGAACCAGAGACAGCACATTTTCACAGATGGCCCCTTGCTTTTGGAATGCCTTTGCCTTTTAAACAGCAGGCCCACACATTTCTTTTTACCTGGGCTTTTAACTAAGGAGTAGTATCTTTTTAGCTGCTTTATGATCTTCTGGACAACCCTGACCTGGATAGCCTGATCTTGTCGGATCCCAGAAGCTAAGTAAAGTCAGCCCTGGCGAGTATTTGGGTGGGAGACCCCCAAGGAACGGCAGGGCTGCTCTGCACAGGCAGGCAAGAGCAGACCAACTCTGAATATACCTTGGCTTGGAAACCCCACCAGAAGTCGCCAGAAGTCAGATCTGACTTAATGGCACACACACGCAGTCATGTAACTACAGCTGGGCCTGGGCACGCAACATGGGGGTCACGTGGGGGGTGGAAAATCACCCCCCCACACACACACACCCTTCCCCTTCGCCCCACCTCACCAGCCTTGGCAGAAGCTCAGCTAGGCTGCTTTTTCAGCTCCTTGCAGCAGGCTGAACTAAGGTAAATGGGGGGTGGCAGGGGTAGCAGGGCCCCAAAAAGGGGGCCACAGGGGGGTGGGGCCATGCCTCCCTGCCCCCCACTTACCTTAGTTCAGCTGGCCCAGCCAGGCTGCTTTTAAAGCTGGTTGCTCTTTGCAGCCGGCTGAACAAAGGCAAGTGGGGGGGGGGCAGGGGACGCCATTTTGCCCCAGGTGCCATCCCCCCCCCCACACCACTGCACACACGGTCTACTTCTGGTTTGTTTGGTGGATATCTTTATCCTGTTTTTATGTCTCTGGCTTATTTTCCATGTTGTTAAATTATCGTGATGTGATGTCATGCTTTTCTGGTATTTTGACAGCTAAAAGAGGAAGGGTTTCTTCTTGATGTGGAAGAAGGCAATAATGGGAAAGCACCTCTGCCAGACCTTTGCCTTGACCTGCACGGCCCATGCCAGCCCAACCTCTCATGTCTCAGAAGCTAAGCAGGGTCAGTCCTGAATAGTGCTTGGATTGCAGACGACTGAGGAAGTCCAGGGTCTGTATGCAGAAGCAGACAATGGCGATATCCCCACTTCAAATTAAATGCAGATACATCCAGGTTTCAAAAGAATTGGAACTTTTTAATCATGGATTCTCCCTCCCCTCTGCAGCATGTTTTTAGTGAAGATATCTATGTCTATTGCAGATTCAAACAATGCTAGACTCCCCACAGACACACGATCAGTTTAGCAGGTCTATCCTGATTGGCTGTCATGCTGTGTTGGGGCGGGGACTTTTGTGCAAAAAAAGTGCTAACGTGAGCATGTAAGCACGTACGCACAGTGTCCATTTTTTTCTGATTGGCTATCATGCTGTGGCAGGAACTGAACTGCACCCTCGTCTTGTTTTCTTTGCGCAGTTTCGTGCCCGCGTTCTTTCGCCATTTTAAAAGAAAAATCCTATTGAAACACACGATCCCTTTAATAATTTCTCTTTATGAGAACAGAGGCTACTAATCTTATTAGAGCTTCTGATCGAGGAGCCAGAGGATAAACACCTCGCTCCTAAAGTCTTAGCAGTGACTCTAAATGGTTTTTCAAGACTGTCCCTTTGAAGCAGAGATCTGAGGATACGTCAGGACCATCTGCTTATTTACTGGACGGGAAGCCCCCTGAGCTCAAGAGAGCTTCCTTTTCCTTTCAGGTAAATCTGCCTATGGCTGCAGGCGTACATGATAGGGAGTGAGCGTAAACTGGAATAGATGGCAATGTCCTGCCATCAGAAAAATACGTCTGTGATTGACTCCGAGCCCTGGGCCAGTTTGTGGAGCCAGAGGAGGTCCACAAAAAGCACCTCTTTCTCCCCACCTGGGGGACGGGGGCGTTAAGTACTTCCGTGGACACTGAAAACCACGCCAACTCGTAGGCTTTGAATCCACAAACTTTATTCCATGGCAAAGGACAAATTTGCAGGGTTATTCCAGAGCAGCCTCTCCTTCAAGGCAGGGGAGCGGAGTCCAGGGGCGCTGCTAGACACTCGGGGAGTCCTTTCCACAGGGCCCACAGGAGGGGGGGGCAAGGAAGCGGCTGTGGTTTCCTCCTGCGGGATTCGGCTTCTCCCTCTCCCCCCCCCTGTGGAATTAACGTGATTGATAAAAGCTGTGGGAGCTGGTTCGGCCCCTGATCTGGGACCGTCACTGCCCCTTCTGCTCTTGGCCCCTTTCATTGCCAAACCAACTCTGGGCTGCTGGGCAGCATGAGGTGCACTCGGCCCTCCTTGGTGAAAGGCTAGGTGGCACCTGTTGAGATCTCTCAGGATCGGGGCCCCAGACAATGTCCCTACTGCATGTGAGAGGTGAGGCCGAAGCAGGCCAGCGAGTACTGTACTCTCGTGCGCATGTTTCAGTGGTACCCAGTGGTTTCAGTGGTACTGTACTCTTGTGCATACGTTTCCACGTTAACCTCAGCCGGCAAAACAGGAAAAAAGGCTGCACGCACATCGCGTACAGCCCACCGTGCTGTGATTTGCAT
This sequence comes from Sphaerodactylus townsendi, assembly GCF_021028975.2. Classification (NCBI taxonomy): domain Eukaryota; kingdom Metazoa; phylum Chordata; class Lepidosauria; order Squamata; family Sphaerodactylidae; genus Sphaerodactylus; species Sphaerodactylus townsendi. Next base: position 9,711,465 of record NC_059432.1, read on the forward strand.
CACTATCTATGGCAGGAAAATTCAAAACTACATTAGACCCCCACCCCCCCCCCCCCCCATGGATCTGGAGAGGAGACGTGTGTTTTTTCAAAAGTTCACATTCAAGCAGGTTTGGGAAAAACCCGTGATGGGGGGACCCAGGACCGGGATGGTTCAGCTGTGGGGAGTTTGTTCTGAAACCTGGATATTTCGGGTGAGTATCCTGGGACTCGTCGGCAGTGGGGATATCGCCAATGGCAAACCACCCCTGCATGGATTTTGCCCTGATGAGGCTGGCCAGACTAGCCTGATCTCACCAGACTCCAGAAGCTTAATAGCCCTGATTAGATTTGTATGGGAGTCCAGCGTTGCTACGCGGAGGCAGGCAATGGCAAACTCCCTCTGCTTGCCTCTTGCTTCGTGTACTTTTACTGGAATGAGCTAACCTGTTTCAGGATGTCTGAGAGCTGCAATTCATCTTTCTGGTTGGACAGCTCCTCCTTTACTTCTGAGTAGGTGTCATTGATAATAGCCAGGAACATGTTCTGTGAAGGAGAAAATGTGATCAGATGAATCAGACGAGTGTAGCTTAGACACAATCAGCTCCCTCCTTGCTTGAGCAAATAAGCATAAAGGCGTGCCATTTTGTGAAATTTCCTTCAGTTCAGGTTGGTTCCCCCCACCACAGAAGAGACTAAAGTTCTTCTTGGTCAGACCATTCAGTCTCCCAGAGCAGCTACCCAAAGAGCCTGCTCTGTTTGCCCCAGCATCTCACGTTCAGAGACACACGCGGAGACTCCATTTGATTGCCATGAATGATAGCTGCCAGTGAGTTTATCCTTCATGAATTTGTCCAACCCCATTTTAAAGCCATCTTGTGGCATTTGAATTCCATACCAACTGTGCACAGTATCTGGTGCGTCTTTTTCTCTGTTCTGCACCAACAGTTGAACAAATGATTGACCCCAATTTCGAATACTCATGAGAAAGAGACAAATTATTTCTATCTACTTTATCTGCTGACATGTTCTGTTCTCCTTCCTGTTCTTTATCCCTCTGCTCCTATGAAGATACCCGACAGTGAGACACAAAAAACGGATACAGATTAACTGCTTTTTCTGTATATTGTCAGCCGCAAATAGAAAGGCTGATATCAGCGTGTGGGATGCTGTCTGTCTTGCTAATATAGGAGTAGGTGTCATTGGAGTTCAGTAATTCTGCCTCTCACTGTGGATGGTGGGAAAGGAATGGCTTATAGACCCTTGTGTGGAAGCAATTACATTTGTTTTACTTGCTTTACTTATTTATATCCCACCTTTCTCCCCAATGTGAGACTGAAAACAGCTCACATCCTTCTCCTCTCCTCCATTTTATCCTCACAACAACCCTGTGAGGTAGATTGGGCTGAATGGCTGTGACTGGCTTAGGGTCACGCAGAGAGCTTCCATGGCAGTGTGGGGATTCGAATCTGGGTTTACCTGGATCCTAGGGTGGCATTTTAACCACCACACTATGCTAACTAGAACGAATTACAGCCTGTGATCCAAGTAATGCTGTTCTGGGAAATCTCCTGTGGGGTGTTTACAGCACAGCCTGAAGGACACTAAGCACCAACCAGTAGCTTTTATTAGGACTCCATTTAGACTGGCTAAAGGTTGCCCTCTTTAAGAACCAACAAGATTCTATGTTAGCGGGAAGCAATTCTTAAAAAGACTCCTTACCAACAGTACAAAGAAGACAAAGAAGACGTAGGTGACAAAATATATGGGCCCCAATATCCTGTTAGCATTGTCGATGGCATTGTAGTCAAAGTCACCGAGGATTATTCGAAACTGGGTGAAGCTGGCAAAGGAAAGGAGAGCGGTCAGAAGCACAGCTGACTCTGTCAGAATTTCTGCTTTCACCACCCACTCACATTCAAGTTAGACATGTTCCAAGGCTGGAGACAGCTGAAATTCCAGGGCCCCTCCCCAAAAATCTGGTTTCATCATCTCACCTATTTGTTTTAACCTGGGAGGTTCTCTCTGACCTCTCCTTCTCTTCCTGTGGTCTTCATTCTCTTTCTCATACAATCATAGCGTTGGAAGAGACCCCAAGGGCCATCCAGCTCAACCCCCTTCAATGCAGGAACTCTCTTTCCTTGTTTATCTACAGGTCTATCATACAAAACCCCATTTGAACAGGTCCACTTGGCACACTACCTGTATTGCTTAATAAACCCTGCTCAAAGGAGAGCCATAATGCTCGTCAGGTTTAATGTTACACCTTCTGCCTTGTTACATGGCAGATTTAACAAGCAAGAAAAGGCTAAAAGATTGTGCCCATGTAATGATGGCTCAGTTGAATCTCTGGCCCACTAATTACTACACTGTTTCAGATTCAAGGAAATCAGTTCCAAGTATGTGAATCTTACTCCTTTACATTTACCCCATCTCCCTGATTTATTTAGATTACACTACTTGCTGGACAATCCTGATCCTTCTCTCTGTATGATAGTGGCAGACTTTCTCCTGGAAATTACTAAATGCCAGTAGATTTCCCTCCACTTAACACTTATTTCCTGTGTTGTATATGTTTTTAATCAATTTTTTACTATTGTTGTACTGTTGTCTATGCCAATAAAGGCTTGCTGCTTGCTGCTGCTTGCTGCTATCATACAAAAGCTGTGTCATCTTACTTGCACACACATGATGTCAAAACAGCTAGTCACTCGTGTTAGGGAACAGTGGTCTTTAGGCTTCTCTCTTTCACCTCTGATTGTCTCTAGCCTTGAAAACTCTACTGGGTCACCATAAGTGAGCTGCAACTTGATGGCACTTTACACAAACACACATAACTGTGCACCGTTGCTATATTAAACTAATACATATCCCCAACAGTGTTGACCAGAAGTTGTCCAGAATCACAGAGGAGAGAGGAGACATAGCACCTCCCCTCCAGCCTGCTCTTGCAGGGCCAGGGCCGTTGACTCCCCGCCGCTGCAGACACCTGAGCACTTTGTGCCGTAAGCAGGAGACCAGTTTGCTGCCCCACCTATCACAGTGCTTGCCTCGTTGCAGATAATGCACACTGCAGACAGACCACACTCACATGCATTTCACAAAGGTGCTGAAGTTTTCCACTTGGGTCCCAAAAAGAAGGTACCCTAGTTGGGCGTAGGCAAAGAAGACAATGAAGAACATGATGGCGAAGCCCAGGATGTCCTTGGCACAGCGGGCCAGAGTGGAGGAGAGTTGGGTCATGGTTTTGTTGAAGCTGATGTATTTGAATATCTGGGAGGGAGAAAAGAGAGAAGCAAATCAAAGCCCTACCTGACCACAGGTGGAGCTGCCTTCTTCTGAGCCAGGTGCTTGTCCTTCATGGAGACGGTCATCTGCTCTGATCTCTCCGGGGTCTCTTGTATGTATTTGTGGCTACAAAACACATTTTGGGTCTTGTTCACTGTGACTGGGGTCTTGATTGTGCATCATGAACTATAGGGCATCCATATGTATTATACATTGAGGAGTACTTCGCCTGGTGGCTTTCAGTCTAGGAGCTCAATTCAAGGCCCATGTTTTAAAATGTGTTTGTGTGGTGCCCTGTACAACAAATTGGCCTATTTGGATATTGTTTCTGCTCAACCTTCATAGCACTAATTCAATTTTGGGTTGAGCTTTTGCTCCTTTTTCCATGTGACTCTGGGCATTGAGCCTTGTCTCTTCAGCACACCAGGCGGATGCTCTGCCGCTGGCCAGGCATGACGGACGCTGTTCTTATCCTGAGTTGTTATTTATGCTGACACATCCTTGGCCGACCAAGGTCAGCACTGACTGTTCTGATTGGATCCTATGCAGAGACCTGGCCTATCACCTGCAGCCCTGCAAACCCAGAACGTTGGCTCCGGTGAAGGGGATCTTCTCAGTGTGTCAGGACTGAGCCTGTCAGGGCCAGATGGAGCTACTTCCTATGGCGCAACATGGAACTCCTCTTTGCCTGCGCCGAGGCAGGGGAAAGGGAATGTTGGGCTCCGCTGCCGCTGGATGGGGCGCTCCAGCCAGCAACCCCGGCCAGTGTGCTGCCTGCCAATCCACAAGAGACACCCCTTCTCCCAGCACTGCCAGGGCCACCCGTACCTCCGCTACCACCAGCAGCCCCACAACAGAGGCAGCGCCTGAAAGCCCGCTTCGATGGGGTGACTAATGCACGGCCTTACTTCCTGGTGCAGGTGGAAGCACACATGGAAGAGTACGAGGACGAGATCGAGAAGGTGCATGAAGCAGGGGCCCTTCTGAGGGGGGAGGCAGCCAGCTGGTACATGGGACTGGACGAAGGCTGGGCACCTGAGCTGCACTCCTTCCCCCATTTCATGTTGGCGCTGCGGCGGCAGTTCGAGCACCCGTTCCAGGAGGAAAAGGCCCGCACCCGCCTCCAGCGGATCCGGCAGGGGACCCAATCAGGGGCCAACCATGTTTCTGAGTTTCGGCAGCTGGCTGGGGTGAAGGGCTGCATCCCAAGGTGGCCCAGTGGGCCCTCGTTACAGTGGAACTGACTTCCCTGGCGGGGTGGTGCACGAAGGCTGGGAAAGCAGAAATCTGGCTGCTCAAGGTGCAGCTACTCAAGCAACAGAGCAGCCCCCGCGCAAGGCCCCGCCGCCAGCTCCCCGCCACTCTCCACTGGGGGAAGCGGCATCTGGCCACAGCAACAAGGGGGCAGCGGAGTCCCTTCATGCCCACCGCCATCAGCCGGGGCTCTGCCTGCATTGTGAAGAAGAGGCTGCCGTGTGTCCCAGCAAGCGAGCCAGCCCAGTGGGGGCCCCCTTGGGTGAGGCGACAAAGTCGGGGGCGGCCAATGGAATAAGGAAGAAGCCACCCTTCAAGAAAGGGACGAGGTTGCAAGTGGAACCGTGTGAAGCAAGTTCTGCCTCGGAAAAAGCAGGTGACCTGGAATCCAGTGAAGAGTTGCGGGAAACGACAGCGACCTGGCCTGAAGCACGCCCACGGCCAGGCCCCATCCATGGGCGCAGACCTAAGGGTGAGTGGCACCAATAAACCAATCCTCCTCCCTGTAGTGGTTTCCAACCAGGTTTCCGGGACTAAAATTCAAACTCAAGTGTTAGTCGACTTGGGCTGCACCCGTTGCCTAATGCAGCCGGCGCTCGTTCGCCAGTTGGGGCTGAAGCAGATCCCTCTGCCCCATCCCATCCAATTCGAGCAAATGGACGGTGGGGGGTTGGGTGGCACCCCGGCCATGCACAAGACTGAGCCCATTTCACTCTGCTGCAGGGGGGGGCACTGGGAGTGACGGGGCTTCATCATTGCAGCGGTGGCTAAATATGCCTTGGTATTAGGGGTGCCCTGGCTCCATGAGCATGACTCTAACATCACCTGGTCCACCAACACACTTCAGTTCGTTGCGGGGCTCACCTAGCTGCTGGACCCAGCAACCCTCTGACTGGGGAAGAGGGGCTGTGTGAGTTGGCGGGCGGTTTGCTAGATGCCCTGGCCATCCCCCTCTCTTATCAGGACCTCCGGCGAGTGTTTGAGGAAGGGGAGTGCAACAAGCTGCCGCCCCATCGCAAAATGGACTGTAAAATCGAGCTTTTGCCAGGTGCCAAACTCCCCAAAAGCCGTCTCTACCCCATGAGTCCCTCGGAAGCTCAGGCGCTTCAGGAGTTTTTAGAGAAGAATTTAAAGCGGGGCTTTATAAAACGGGTTATCAGTGACTTTGCGGCTCCAGTGCTCTTTGTGAAAAAGAAGGATGGCACCCGATGGTTGTGCACTGACTGCCAGGGGCTGAATGCAGTCTCCGCGTGTAATAAATACCCACTGCCGCTGATCAAGGATTTGTTGAGCTGTTTGGGGCAGGGCAAAATCTTCACCAAATTGGACTTGAGGGAGGCTTACTACCAGGTGCGGATCACCAAGGGCATGGAAAAAAACGACGGCTTTTAACACAAGAATGGGCCAGTTCGCTTACCGTGTGCTCCCATTTGGATTATCTGGAGCTCTTGGGGTTTTCATGAGCTTAATTAACAAAGTGCTTCAGCAGTTTTTGTTCAAAGGGGCGGTGGTGTATTTGGACGATGTGCTGATATACTCCCAGATGGAAGCAGAGCATGTGGCCACTGTTAGGGCTGTCCTACAATGGCTGCTGGACAATGACTTGTTTGTGACGCTCTCTGTCAGTTCCACAAGGCAAACTTGACTTTTTGGGGTACCACATTTCCAGCCAGGGGTTGGAAATGGACCCGGGGAAGGTGTAGGATGTGCTCCAGTGGCAGGAACCCTGCACGCGAAGGCAGTTGCTATCGTTCCTTGGTTTTGCCAATTTTTATTGTGACTTTATCCCTGATTTTGCCCAGCTGGCCCTCCCCCTCACCGCACTATTATGCACCAAAGATAAGGGGGGTGGCAGTGAAGCCAGCAGCCCCACTCTCGTGGTCTCCCAAGTGTCAGCAGGCCTTTCAGGCGCTTAAACATGCCTTCACGTCCGAGCCCATCTTGCACCATGGCGACCCCTCCAAACCCTTTGTTGTGCATGTTGATGCCTTGGACAAAGCTATGGGCGCTGCTGCAGCAGGGGGATGATGGGAAGTTGCACCCCTGCACCTACCTCTTCCGCAAGATGTCAGGGGCAGAGCTGCATTGGACTGTAGGGGACAAGGAGACGGAAGATTAAGCGCACCTTGACGGACTGGTGCCATTGGTTGGAGGGCGCTGCCCTCCTCTTTGAGGAGTGGATGGACCATAAGAATCTGGCGGTGCTCCGAGCGCCAGGGAAGCTCTCCACCAAGCAGCTCCGTTGGGCTGATTTTTTCCCGTTTCAACTTTTTGCTGCATTTCTTCCTGGGGAAGTCTGATTGTGTGGCTGATGCCCTGTCACGCTTGCCCGACCCCTTCCCGGTGCCCTCTGTTCTGTTCAGGACTGTGTTCTCCCCTTCCCAACTGGGATTGGCAGTGACTACCCGCAGTCGGGTGTCGCTCCGCACCAATCCCCCTGTCTTGCCCACGTCCCTGGAGGATGCCTTAAAGGAGGCAGGAGCCCTCCCGGTGCCCCCCAGGGAGGGCAGCAACCAGCTAGAAAAATGGGGCGAGTTTTGGTGGAAGGGGGGATCGGCTATATGTGCCTCCCCACACACGCATCCTCATGTTGCAGGGGACCCACAATGTTAAATCAGCGGGGCACTTTGGGTTTGTGAAAACGTTGCATTTGGCCCGCAGGCAATTTTGTTGGTGAACTTTGAGGGGGGACATGGAGGTGTGTGTCAAGGGATGCCCCATGTGTGCGACCACCAAGCGGGCACAGGGGAAGGTGCCTGGCCTCCTCCAGCCCTTCTGGTGCCTTCCGCCCCCTGGAAAGTGATTTCCATGGATTTCATCACTGACCTCCCATCCAGCAAGGGGAAGTCTGTGATTTGGATGGTTGTGAACTTGTTTTCGAAACAGGCTCATTTTACCCCGTGTGCCTTGCTACCGACAGTGAGCAAACTGGCCCAAATGTTTGTGACTCACCTTTATAGGCTCCACGCTGCCCCTGACAAAATAATTTCAGACTGAGGCAGCCAGTTCGTATCGCAGTTCTGGTGCCATTTCCTCAAGCTGCTAGGCATGGAGCAAGCCCTTTCCTCAGCATACCACATGGCAACAGATGGGCAAAGTGAATGCATGAATGCTACCCTGGAACAATATCTGTGGTGTTACATTAATTACCACCAAGACAATTGGGTGAACTTCCTCCCCTTTGCCGAGTTTGCATACAATGCAGTGCATAGTAGCACGGGGAAAATCCCCTTCAAGGCTGCTTCGGGCCAGTTGGCTAAGCCCTTTCCATTTCTGGGGGAGGTGCAACAGGGGCCAGTGGAGCCCCACAAATGGATGCAGTCTATCTGGCAAGCATGGGGCCCCATGCAAAAGGCGCCAGAGAAGGCTAAACAGGAGGACAAGTGGCAAGCCGGTAAGAAACGACGCCCCATTTCTCTCGCGGTGGGGGATTGGATGTATTTGTCTACCAGGAACTTGAGGGGGTTGCAGGGGTGTAAGAAACTGGGGCAGAAATATATTGGACCGTTCCCTGTGCTTAGGGTAATTAACCATGTGACTGCCGAGTTACAGTTGCCTAAGAATCTGCGATCCATACACCCTGTTTTTCATTGCAGCCTCCTCAAGAAGGCACCCTCCCGGACGACTGGAATCCCTGGGCGCAGGTGCCCGCTCTGGTTCGCGTGCATGGTGAGCCTCACCATGAAGTGGAAGTGATCCTGGACTCTAAAAGACACCGCAACCGCCTGCAGTACCTGATTGCCTGGACCATTTCCCAGCCGGGCACAATGAATGGGTGGACTCAGGACATGTGCAAGCCCCCTGCTTAGTGAAAGCTTTTCACCGGGCTTACAATGACTGACCCGGGGGGAGGACTTAAAAGGGGGCGGAAGGTCAGGACTGAGCTTGTCAGTGCCAGATGGCAGGGAGAGCAGGGGGAGGAGGTTTACCATTCTCTGATACGGGGCGAAAGTCCGGTGTCTTCCCCTCAGCGCCCCAGGACATCCCGGACACAGATCTTCTCAAAGGAAGGTGTGAATTGTTCCCAGGCTTGCAATGTTTTGTAGTAAATGCTTTGTAGTTTGTAGAGGGATAGTAGGAGCCATTTGGCTTGGTGGGAGGGGGCAACAAGATATAGGTGGTGGGTTTGCATGGGAATCGCCAGATTCCTCTTTGACAATGTTACCTACGCTCTGAAATAAAGGCTTTAGAACAAATCTACAGTTTCCGTGATTTTCAGATCTGAGGTCTGACACAGTGCCCCTTCAACTTTATAGATTATTGTGGGACAAGGATCTGAGCCCTCAAACAGTGGTCAAAATCCTCTACAATTGGTGGAGCACAGCAGTGGCGGGGAGAGGGATCCAGTAAGCTACCTTGATCCAGGCGAAGAATAAATTGACAGCGTTCATGTTGTTATACTGGGTCTGCCAGAAAGCCAGGAACTCAAAGTCGGCATAAATGCTGGGTTTCTTCAGCAGCTGTCCCATCAACCTGTTGACTTCCATGGTGCGAAACATGTGGAATCCAATGGCAATGATAGAAAGCTGAGGGAAAGAGTTGGGATTCAGTGGGAATTTGGCAGAGAGGAGCTGAGTGTTTCCAGAGGTCTGGTGGCAGGTGCTGATGAGGACAGTGATGAGCCGCACTCTCTGTCACCCAGGGTTAGGCCTCATCCCAATAAAGCTTTGGATGATGTGCCCCACTCTCTGGTCTAGGTACAAGGGATTCTCCTTTAGACCCAATGGATTTATGTTGCCAGATCTTGGAAGATAAGCAGAGCTGGCCCCAACTAGTGCTTGAATGGGAGAACACCAAGGAAATCCATCTCATCTGCCACCCTTTTCTTCCTCCCTTCTACTACTAATTGCAAGAAATCTTATCTCACCAAGATGACCACTATATCAAGGATGTTCCAGATACTGGTGAAGTATCGAAGCCTGTGGATGTGCAGTTCCAAAATCTCTTCTATGACGTAGTAGAAGATGAAGACGCAGAAGACAATTTCACAGGCAACAATAAAGAAGTCCCAAGTGCTGACATACCGGAGGAGCTTGACAGTTCGGATCTGCCACGAGGGGATGGCTCCACCAGTGGCTGGGAATTCAACCACCAACCTAAGCAGCAGTGCAAAGGGAGAAAGGAAAAAGTGTGTTCCCTTCACACATGTCTGAATAGTACAGCAGTGTCCCTGTGGTGTGATAGAATGCTGGACAAGTGGAGGAAGGGACACAAACTGTGGCAAAAAAGCACAAAGAAAAGGTCAGCTGGTGAGGCAGAAGAAGAAACTGGAGAAAAGAAGGGAAGAGGGTGGGTGTGGTCACTGACCAGTCACATGACCAACATCTAGGGTTGCCAACCTCTAGGCAGGGTCTGGAGATTTCCCAGAATTACAACCGACCTTCACATTATAGAGAAAATGGCTGCTCTGGGTGGGTGGGGGAGACATTATACACCATTACACACCAGGCTCCACCCCCCAAACCAGTGGTGGGATTCAAATAATTTAACAACTGGTTGTTTACAAGCACCATTTTAACAACCGGTTAAGAACATAAGAACATAAGAACAAGCCAGCTGGATCAGACCAAAGTCCATCTAGTCCAGCTCTCTGCTACTCGCAGTGGCCCACCAGGTGCCTTTGGGAACTCACATGTAGGATGTGAACGCAATGGCCTTCTGCGGCTGTTGCTCCCGAGCACCTGGTCTGCTAAGGCATTTGCAATCTCAGATCAAGGAGGATCAAGATTGGTAGCCATAAATTGACTTCTCCTCCATAAATCTGTCCAAGCCCCTTTTAAAGCTATCCAGGTTAGTGGCCATCACCACCTCCTGTGGCAGCATATTCCAAACACCAATCACACGTTGCGTGAAGAAGTGTTTCCTTTTATTAGTCCTAATTCTTCCCCCCAGCATTTTCAATGGATGCCCCCTGGTTCTAGTATTGTGAGAAAGAGAGAAAAATTTCTCTGTCAACATTTTCTACCCCATGCATAATTTTGTAGACTTCAATCATATCCCCCCTCAGACGCCTCCTCTCCAAACTAAAGAGTCCCAAACGCTGCAGCCTCTCCTCATAGGGAAGGTGCTCCAGTCCCTCAATCATCCTTGTTGCCCTTCTCTGCACTTTTTCTATCTCCTCAATATCCTTTTTGAGATGCGGCGACCAGAACTGGACACAGTACTCCAAGTGCGGTCGCACCACTGCTTTACATAAGGGCATGACAATCTTTGCAGTTTTATTCTCAATTCCTTTCCTAATGATCCCCAGCATAGAGTTTGCCTTTTTTACAGCTGCCATGCATTGAGTAGACATTCCCATGGAACTATCAACTAAGACGCCTAAATCCCTTTCCTGGTCTGTGACTGATAGCACTGACCCCTGTAGCGTGTATGTGAAGTTTGGATTTTTTGCCCCTATGTGCATCACTTTACATTTTGCTACATTGAACTGCATTTGCCATTTCTGAGCCCACTCACCTAATTTATCAAGGTCCGCTTGGAGCTCTTTGCAATCCTTTGTGGTTCTCACCACCCTACATAATTTGGTATCATCTGCAAACTTGGCCACCACGCTACTCACCCCTACTTCCAGGTCATTTATGAATAGGTTAAAGAGCACTGGTCCCAAAACGGATCCTTGGGGGACACCACTCCCGACATCTCTCCGTTGTGAGAACTTCCCATTTACACCCACTCTTTGTTTCCTGTTTCTCAACCAGTTTTTAATCCATAGGAGGACTTCCCCTCTTATTCCTTCATTGCTGAGTTTTCTCAACAGTCTCTGGTGAGGAACTTTGTCAAAAGCCTTTTGGAAATCCAAGTAGACAATGTCCACCGGTTCACCCCAGTCCACATGCCTGTTTACACCCTCAAAGAACTCTAGTAAGTTTGTAAGACAGGATTTGCCTCTGCAAAAGCCATGCTGACTCTTTCTCAGCAGGTCTTGCTTTTCTACATGTTTTATAATTTTATCTTTAATGATAGATTCTACTAATTTACCAGGAACAGATGTCAAACTGACTGGCCTGTAATTTCCCGGGACCCCCCTAGATCCTTTCTTAAAGATTGGTGTGACATTGGCCATCTTCCAGTCTTCAGGGATGGAGCCTGATTTCAGGGATAAGTTGCATATTAAAGTGAGAAGATCAGCAATTTCATGCTTGAGCTCTTTAAGAACTCTTGGGTGAATGCAATCTGGGCCAGGGGATTTGGTAACAAAACACTTCGGTTCTGCTGAAGTGGTGTGAACCGACTGGATCCCACCACTGCCCCAAACCTCCAGGCATTTCCCAACCTGGAGCTGGTAACCCTGAAACCATATGTGGTTTTGTGTGAACCAGTAACTGACAGACGACCTTTGGTGGCGGCGGCAGCAGGTGTGCTCAATGAGGAGGCCTCCAGAGATTCCCACTAGAAACGGGATTGGAAGAAGCATCCTGTACTGTAGCACTGTTTTCAAAGTAGGTTTTTCAGCCTTTCACCATTCTGCAGCCTGTCAAAGTCAATTGGTTGTGTTCCATGACCAAATCTACATTATAAAAAAATGTCATTCAAGGTTTGTTGACTAACAGCACAATCCTGTACTCAGGTTCAGTGGTCTGCTAGATGAAGATGGGATTGGAACCAAATCCCTTATCAAGAGCCCAACCCTATGTGAACATGGGATTTCTGTGAATGGAGTTCCTTGTATTTTCTAAACAAATTAAATAGCAAGCATGTGGCTGTCCGATGCATACGAGGACTATGTCTCAAAGGCAGGGGGTTTAAAGCCATCCCCCCATGTCATTTTCCTGACCTGAAGCAACCGCATTTGCTATGGGCCTTCTGGAAGCCCACCTTTATCAGTAGCCATCTGCTCCTCAGTGGGACAAACAATAGCTCCACAGGACAGTCTGAAATTAAGAAAATGGTGCCAGGAGAGCGAGCTAACCACTCTCTTTGCAGCAGGGTCTTGGTCCAAAGTATGCTAGTTATTTTAGAATTTTTAAAACTCTGGGAGCTGATTCATGGCTCTCCCAGCGTCCTTAGTCACCACGGCAAAAGGAAGTTGCCAGATCATAATTACGTGGCTGTAAATCCAATATGTCACAAGTAAACTGGTGTCAGGGCCAGGAAACAGGAGGAGATGGGTATACTAGAGGGAGTGTAGGGAAGTAGTTAGCTTCCTCCTGATCCAATATGCCCCCAGGGCCACGTCCTGCTCCTCCTGGGCCACGGAAGTCAATGAAGAGACACACATTAAACCGCTTTCCCCCTCCTCCCGTCCTGCCTGGGCCGCTTCGGTTGAGCACTGATTCCAGTCAGGCCTGCAGCCAGTCATGGCCCAAGACCAGCACTACATAAACCCCTGGAGCCAGGGGCTGGATGCCTGCTGGACCGGGGGGGGGGGGGTGGATTGCCCATTTCACTGACAGGGTGTCAGGCCCAGCATCCCCGAGACCGGCCTAGCTCCGCGGAGTCCGGCACTGCCTGCCTCTAGTCCAAGGCCACGCCTGGCTCGTTATCACTGCTTGGGGTTTGGATGGCTCTACTATTGCCTCGCTTTGTAACTAGTGATTCAGGCATACGTCCTCCTCCTCTCCCATTTCCTGGGACCAAGGGGGAGTCTTCCGCAGGCTCTGACTCCATAACAATACTCTCTCTCTCTCTCTCTCTCTCTCTCTCTCTCTCTCTCTCTCTCTCTCTCTCTCTCTTGTCTGTTGCACATTGTTTGGGGAAAAGGGGGAGGGGGAATGCCAAATGAGCAGGGGCAGGAGCCAGAGCCCCCAGCTCAGGGGACTCGTCCCTGGGGTCCAGGCATGGTTCGGTAAAGCTCATTGCCGGGGCTTCATGAGTTTCACTTATTGACTGGAGTAACAGATCCTTACACAGGGAACCTTTCTGATGGGCCACTGATGTGGGTGGCCAAGTCACAGCAACGGTGCCAGGGCCCCCAAAGGTTGTTTTGTGGGTAGTGGGAGGCCGCGCACCAGTCGTCCCCTCCTGCATGACTGCCTTTTTGTGGGATGAATGAAGCAAAGGGTGAGCCCACGCCCACAATAGGTGCCACTGAGTTCAGTGGTTCCTGAGGGGCAGGGTTGTGTCTCCACGGGGAGTGTTCGGTTGGGCTTGCCCCAGGGCCATTTTCACTGCCCCGTCTGTCCGTTCTTGCTCTGGCCCTAAGAGCATGCAGCTGGAGACTCTGGGGGTGGAAAGAAGGGCTGGGGTGACAGACAAAAAGGGAGTGCTGTGCATAAACAGCACAGCAGCTGAGCTGCTAACAACGCCGGCACAGCCGATGGCTGCTACAAGGAGCCCCCTCTCTCAGACACCTGTTTACTCCTCCAGCTGGGGATGGAACCACGAAGTGTCTCACACTCACTTCAGCAATTCATACCCTGAAGTGGGCCTGACAAAGCAGCATCTCACACTTGTAGCTGAGCGGAGCAGCATTTCATGGCATCTCGTTCCTCAAAGCTTTAGCGTGCAGAAGCCTCCCACGCCCCCTCCCCTTTACAACATGAAGTTCCTGAGTACTGGTGTAACAATTCTTCCTCCTTCAATCGGCGGCCAGCACCCTTGCCCACACAAAAATGACAAGGTACACACAATATTGTGCAGAAGAGGGTCCCCCCGCCCTACATGGCACTCCCATGTTTCAGAAAGCCTCATGCGCTGGGGAAGGTAATGGGGGAAGAAAAGCAGGCATGCTGCTCTCAAAACCTGGTTGCCCCACTGCAGGATCTCACCCTACAGCTGGGCTGGCTAGAGAGGAGACCACTTGCCTGAGCACACAGAAGAGGTTGATGTTGGCATTGTACACAGAGAAGTCGATGAAAGTCACGCGTGTTCCCCGATCCAGCCACAAGTTCTCTTTCAAGACTTGAAGGGTGGCGATGCTTTCCTCTCGGGTCATTTTGAGGTCTACATAATACCCTCCTCCGCTATAACTTGTTAATCTGCCCCAGTGAGACGAGCCATCAAGTTCTTCCTCTGTGTGGTATTGCCACCTGCACAAACACAATATTAGCCCAGGGGTGGGGGGAGAGAGGAAAGGGGGGGAAGAGCCATTGAAGGTGGTTTGGCATTGCCTGCCTGTGTGTGGACTGAGGAAGTTCTGAGAGAACCGTGACTGGCCCAAGGTGATCCAGCAGGCTTCATGGGGAGGAATAGGGAAACAAACCCAGTTCACCAGACTAGAGTCCACCACTCATGTGGAGGAGAGGGGAATCGCACCTGGTTCTCCAAATGAGAGTCCTTTGACACCGAAAGGGAGATTGGGCCTAAGGCAGGTGAGGCATTTTCACAGCTCCTGCCAGTATCCTAGAAACAGTCCACTGAGGGCTTCACTGCTCAAGATCAGCAGCCGATCACCCGCAGCTGGCTCTGGCATGCCCCTGCCCTGCTCTGGCACACAAGAAGTCTCACCAGAAGTGTCCTCACTTCCCACAAGGAAACCAAGACGCACAGGCGGGGCAAGAGGAAGCAAGTCAGGATAAGAAATCTTGCCCCGATGGGCTTCCCCTGCTGGCGTGAGCCAGGACAAGATCTCTCGCCTCGCTGCACTCCAGCTGCCAGCGCACAGCAGCTGCCCCAGGGATAACCAGCCAGTATCTTGAAATGATCCTACAAAAAAATTCTCTAGCATGAAGGGGGTGCTGAATTTTGGTTCAACAGAAGTTCCCAAATAGCCTTCATGGACTGAGAGATCACTGGGGAAATGTATAATACTGGCAATTGATTTAATTGAACTTGTTAATCAATAATGAAAAATGCTTCAAGCACTCACAGAATCAATTCCCGCATGATTAGGGAGGTCACATTAGATGTAACGGTGGCTACAAGTCCTACCTGTGGCTGTTGTGGCCATGTTAGACAAGAATTTGGAATTTTAAAAAGTGCCACAGGATTGGATCCTCAACACAAGGGGATCAGGCAATCTTGTTCCCCTGTTTGGCTTTTCAAGTACTGAAACACTCATCGAGAAGGTGCTTCTGCACTTGAAAAGGCACACGGCTGTTTCTTAAATGCCCCAAATCTTCTCTGAAACGGCAGCCGTGGCCACGGGTCTGCTGTGGCTGCTGGAATATCTTTGTTTGGTCCTCCATCTCTCACAAGGAACGGAGGGGGCGGCAACGGGCAGTGGCTGTTTCTTCACTTGTTAGTGTGTGAATTTGAGATCTTTGCTTTGGAAAGTTTAAAAAACACACCCGCATTGATAACCATGGCTACCTGATTCCTTATGGACTAGCTGTGATGCTGCTGGTTGCTTGACTGAAGCAGCACCGTCCATCAGGGTCTATTATTCCAAGATTTTTTTTACTTATAATTGTTTTTTAGCCCAAATAATTCCTTAAAATGGAAGCCTCTCTCTCTCTCTCTCTCTCTCTCTCTCTCTCTCTCACACACACACACACACACACACACACACACACACACACATCAGAAGTATCCTTGACAAAGCGCTGCATAGATATTGCAGATTGTGATGTCACCAAGTTGTTGCTAGATCGACACATGGTGGGCCAAGGGAATTCTGTTCGGAGGACAACTGTGTTTCTATCCATCTCGGTCAACCCCTGGGGTGCCTATCAATGCAGTGCCAAAATGGGGAGTGCATTCTTTGCATTGGCAGCTGATGCCTCAACCCATTAGATCCGTGGTGGCGAACCTTTGGCACTCCAGATGTTATGGACTACAATTCCCATCAGTCCCTGCCAGTATGGCCAATTGCATTAGATCAATGACACAACCATTAAGGTTGATGTCTGTCTCTTGTCTTTCCTTGGAAAGGCGGGACTCCTCTTTGTCCTGGGTGATTAAAGGGTTAACCCTACATAACCCTCAGGGTCCCCTTTTCCCTATAAGAAGCCCCCTCACCCAGTACTCAGTGGTCAATATCTCTGGACAGCTCTCTGTCTGTGATATTACTCCACAACATTCTGTTCTTCCGGAGCTAAGCACAGGTCACTCAGCTCTGCTCATGGGACCATTCTGCTCCAAGATGAGGTGACTATAACCCTTATTCCCCATTTCCCTCATCTATTCCAGATCTATCCCCTTACAACTGCTTATATCTTAGGACTGGGTGTGTGTTCTGCTGCTTTTATTATTGTGTGCTTGTGTACCCTCATTATCCCAATAAAACTTGTTAAACTTTATTCACTCTCCTGAGAGTTTCTTTCAAAAGCTGACCTCAGTATATACATAAGCCATCAAGGTCTCGAGTTTGCCCAACCTTTTGCTAATCCAAGAGTCTGTTCTCACTAATTCCCCACTCCCACCACAAAGTTACTGGTCCATAAGCAAGAGAGGTAGTACCTCCCCTTTAAAAAATCAGTGCAAACCAGCACATTTATAGCCGTCTCCTATTCTGTATCAAAAGGCTTTCTCCTATTTCGAATAAAAAAGAATGTAAATTTGCATTTTTCAAGCCTGATATTCCATGGACAGCCTTATTCCACAACTTATTTTTTGCTGTCAAGTCACATCTGATTTATGAAGACTGTCGTGGGGGTTTCAAGGCAAGAGGTGGGTTGTCTGCCTTCATGTCATAGCCCTGGTGTTCCTTGGAGGTCTCCCACCCAAACACTTGTGAGGGTCAGCCCTGCTTAGCTTCTGAGATGTGATGAGTTCAGACTAGCCTGGGCTAGCCAAGTCAGGGCTATGGAGCACCAAAAAGGAGCAGCAGTGGCGTAGTGGTTAAGAGCAGAAAGAGTGCTCTAATCTGGAGGAGTGGGTTTGATTCCCCGCTCTGCCACTTGAGCTGTGGAGGCTTATCTGGGGAACTCAGATTAGCCTGTGCACTCCCACACACGCCAGCTGGGTGACCTTGGGCTAGTCCAGGGGTAGGGAACCTGCGGCTCTCCAGATGTTCAGGAACTACAATTCCCATCAGCCCCTGTCAGAATGGCCAATTGGCCATGCTGGCAGGGGCTGATGGGAATTGTAGTTCCTGAACATCCGGAGAGCCGCAGGTTCCCTACCCCTGGGCTAGTCACAGCTTCTCGGAGCTCTCTCAGCCCCACCCACCTCACAGGGTGTTTGTTGTTAGGGGGAAGGGCAAGGAGATTATAAGCTCCTTTGAGTCTGCTACAGGAGAGAAAGGGGGGATAGAAATCCAACTCTTCTTCTACTTTTCTTCAAAAAGATAAATAGGTTCTAGATCAAATGCAGAATCAGTGGATTCTAGATCAAATCTAGAAGCTAAAATGCTTAAATTGAGACTCTTGTGCTTAGTTCACACTGCGAGCGAGACAAGAGTCACTGGAAAAGACAACAATGCTAAGAACAGTTAAAGGCAGAAGGAAAAGACACAGAATGACCTAATCAAAGAAGCCACAATCCTCAGTTTGCAAAACCTGAGCAAGGCTCTTAACAGTAGGATGTTTTGGAGGACACTGATTCAAAGGTTTGCCATAATTTTGAACTAACTTGATGGTACTTAACACACAGAGGTATTTCTGTGGAGGGGAGTGTCATTATGTTTGCAAAAGGCAATCCTAGGGTTGCCAACTTGCAGATGAGGCCTGTTGATGTCCCATAATTACAACCTGTCTCCAGGCTATAGTAATCTATTCCCTTGGAACACAGGTGTCAAACTTGCGGCCCTCCAGATGTTATGGACTACAGTTCCCATCATCCCCTGCCAGCATCATGCTGGCAGGGGATGATGGGAACTGTAGTCCATAACATCTGGAGGGCCGCGAGTTTGACACCTATGCCTTGGAGGAAATGGCTGCTTTGAAGGATGGGCTCTATGGCATTATCCCCTGTTGATGCCCTTCCCCTCTCCAAACACCACCCTCCTCCCCAGACTCCACCTCCAAATCTTCCACCATTTCCTGTTCCTGATTTGGAAATCCTTGTTGCGATCCACTTACGCTGTTCCATTGAGGAGCCCAAAGGAGGATCTGTCTTCCTTCTCCTCACTGTATACATCATAGCAGCCGAAGATGTCTTCTTTGAAGTCCTCATGCACAGAGCAAGAGTTGTTCTGGACCTTCAGCTGCCGCAGTCGAGGGACACCGAGGAGCAAGTTTTCGTAATAGATGTATGATTGAGTGTTCTGGCCCAGTGACTCATTATTGTACCATTTGGTCCAGTACAAACTATTTAGTAAGGGGCCCTGAGTATACTGTGGAAATACAGAGAAACAGGAAACAAAGGCAGGTAATTCAAGACAGCTGCACCACAGAACATGGACTGGCCTCCTAGAAATCAGTTTCTGACTCACAAAGAGAGAAATCCTGGCTTTCTCACTGGCAAAATGGGACAGGAAGTACTGAGGAATTCTGGGCAAATCTCATTTCAAAAAGGCTCTTGGGTCAGAAATTAGGGTAGGGAACGGCAGGAAAATAAAGGCTTTGCTGTGTTGGGTGTGGAAAGGGGTGGAATGGGCATCCTGCATGTGTGTTGAGGGACGGGCAACACACAGGCTCTTTTGTGATTTGCTCACCAATCATAACGCACAACGGCAATAACTAAATGGGTGTTCTCCAGATAACACCTTGTGCATACAGCCAACTTGTGCTCGTAGCCACTGATTCTTTCCTGGAAATGGTTCCTCCCACTGCCATGTGTTCAATCCTAAAACATCAAAGTTTGCACAAATTGAAAAGGGAGTCAGATCAGCTTCCAGATGCTGGCCCTGAATGCAGTGCGCTGTGGCACTCTTCCAGAGAGGTCATGGCTGCTTTAGCCAAGGGGCAACAGTTTACAGTTTTCGTCAGGAGGAACTGTGCATGCAAACCTCATTGATACTCACAGCCCAGAAGTCCGCCATGCTTCCAATGGACTGGAAGGAGACACCATTGTCTGCAGAAGTTTGTAAGAAGAGATCAGACATAACTTTGGTGTAATAGTAGGCATTTGAACTTGTCATCCCATAGGTCACTAAGGAAGTGGAAATGGAAAATGGGTCACAATTAGTTTCTGTGACTTACTCCGTGGTCAGAGCAGGCTTCCAATAAGCAAAGCTGGTATAGAAAAGCCACCGGGAGGAAATTCTACCAGTGGAAGAATATTTTAGGTCTGAATGACAGGAAAATCTTCATCCTACAGTGTTTATCCGGTCAAGGATACAGAATTAGAAATTCTGCTGCAAGATCAAAACCTGAACTGCTTCCACACCAACAGAAACAGCAAAGGCAAAACCTTACCCATTTTTAATTTCAAACTCTCTCAGACCAAGCCAGTGACTTATCCGCAAGTCAATGACAGATGAATGGTTTTGCACCAAAGGAGAGGAGAATGCAAGAGAAAGGAGAAAACATTTTTACCCTATGGCTTGCCAGAGGGCCCCAGGGCCTCAGACCCAGAGGTGGGATCCAGCAGGTTCTCACCAGTTCCCGAGAGGGGGTTACTAATTATTTGTGTGTGCCGAGAGGGGGATACTAATTGGGTCCGCTTTTCCATCTCCACGCCCTCCCCTCCCCAAGAGGCAGACTGCCTTAGAACGTGAAGGTTCCATATAGCAATTGCGACTAATAATGTCACTCCCTGAACTGGGTTAATCCCTTTCAGGTACTACAGTTCATTGATTGTAGCCTTTCGTACCTTTTATCGCACCAGTCTCTATCAAAGAACCTGTGTGTTTCACCATTGCTGTGTTCAGATTTGTGAGTTGGGGCATTTTCTATAATGTGATGATGATTTAGAAATGACCTGGTGCAAAAAAAATTTTTGGGGTCGTAGTGGGGTGGCTGCCCATGGGTGGGCATCCAACTCAGGTTTTGCCCAGGGCTCAGGTTTGCCTAGGTACGCCTCTGCCCCCTTTGCTGAGGGGGTGGGCTGGCGAGGGAACCTGTTACTAAAATTTTTGGATCCCACCACTGCTCAGACCTCCATCCACATCTCCCAGGCAGGCCTACATGGTGGTAGCCCAGGCATGCTGTCTTATCTCTGCTAGTGGGTCTACCTGTCCACCAGGGCGAGCATCCCAGGGAAGGCAAATCTCTGGTGTAGGCCTGTGCCGCCTCCAGTGCCAGATTCGGCCTCCCCCCTTGGATAGGTCTATCCAATAGATAGAACTATTATAAAAACCAGTGACAAAAAAGAAGAGAACAACAACATTTTTTCCACAAGTTCCAAGAAATCAAAGGGAAATGTAAAGCACAGTTAGGCATGCAAAAAGATCAACATGGAAAATCCTTAACTGAACTGGACAAAAAAAGATGGGAACGATACACTGGAGGACTACAAAGAAGAGATGAAAGAATGGCAGATCCCTTCTAAGAAGAATACTTTTAAGAAGTGAAAGAGGCACTGAGAGCAACTGGGAGAAACAAACCACCAGGAGCAGATGGTTTATCAACAGAGCTCTTCCAAGTCACCGAAACAGAGTCCATCAAAATCAGCTCGCGGTTCACAGATTACAGCAAAGCTTTTGACTTGGGTTTGCCCCAGAAGGGATATCCCATTATGACTGCCATGACCCCAGGCCTGGAGTGCCCGTGGCCTACAGGCCCAGGGAGGCCTATGTCAAAGTGGGTCTACATTTCTCAGGCACCCCTCTAGGCCTTGTGACTGGTAAACGATTTGGAGGGGAAAGAAGGGCCAATGTCAGGCCTGAGCTTGACGGTTGGGGTGGCAGGCATTTGCACGGGAACTGTAGGGCCTCCTTCTCTCCAGGTGTCCAGCTATCGCGCTCCCACTGCCTGCAGCCTTGGAGCCGGAAACGGCATCTGCTTATCAAGTGTGAAATGTTCCCAGCTATTCTGTGCTTTGTTCTAGGGATAGAGTGAACCGTTTGGCTACGGGGGGCGGGGGCAGGGAGCCTGGGGAATAGAGGCAAGTGCAGGATCTTTAGAATTGTCTTTGCTGATGTTTGCCCTTTGCTTTGAAATAAAGACTTGAGAGCAAATCTACAGTTTCTATTATTTTTGGGCCCAGGGTCTGACAGCCAATTGGGATGGAGGGGTGGTGCATCGGAAGAAGGGATACAAGGCCTTGCCCAAAAGGGAGGCTGCGGTAGAGGGCCAGATGCCTCATCCAGGAAAGGGGTGGCCTGGCCTGGTGCCAATTCCAGGAGACAGTGTCTAGGGCCAGTAAAGGTAGATGTGGCAGGCAGAGGCGTAGCTACCATGGGGACAACCGGGGACAAATGACCCAGGCACCACCTTGTGGTGGGCGCAAAAATTGCAGGTTTCTTTGTGGGTTTTTCTATTTTTTAGTGTTTTTTTCCATTTGTGGCCTTCAGGGGGCGCAGTTTTTAGGCTAGCGGCACCAAAATATCAGGGTATCATCAGGTGACTCTACTGATGATTCCAGACAAGTTTGGTGAAGTTTGAACCTGAAAGGACCAGACTTAAAGTAACTGTAACAGTTCTTTATTTCTTAAACTTCCATGATGCACAATACAGGAAATGCACAACGCAAGAGCACCGGCTGGGTTCTAAAGCGCGCGGGACCTTCGCTTCCCAACAGGCTGCCATCCATCTGGGTAAATGGAATGGGTTTGGCCAAAGCAATCCGCTCAAGACCCAATTGTTCGGCAACTTGGGGTCTCATTAGGCAGTGAGAACAACCAGAGTCTACTAGAGCACGCGCAAGGATGCGCGTGTGTTTAACAGGGTTGGCTAAAGAAGTCATGATTGTTATGGGGGCACCACCATCACTGACCGCGTCTGGCGGGGGAGTTTCCTCCGAAGGGACCGACGAAAGACTCATGGCGCTCCCTGGTTCCTCCTTGGCCTCAAATTCTTCCAAGTCATCCTCCAGCATTGCTTTCGACACTCCCTGAGGGGCTTTCGTCCCTGGCTTGTGGGGAGTTTTGGCTGTTAACTTGAGTAGGGGCCTTAGTTTTCTTCGGACAGTTGGCTGCCATATGTCCCGGACCCCCACAATAGAGGCATAACCCTAGACGGTGGCAATGATCCGATGTGGATTCGGTGGCCAGTGTTCCACTGGTGGCCTTTTTCGTCGGGGCAGCGGCTGTCTTGGATGGCTGTTGTTTCCCCGAAGGCACATTGGAACATGTAAGCAATAGCACTGCCAACCTCAATCCATTCAGCTATCGTACGGGGCTCTCGGTGCATAACTGCCCATTTTCGGATCTCCGGATCCACGGCTTCAAAGAAGTATTCGCATTTCATGCGATCAGGCCAATCGGGAATTTTACTGGCAGCTGCACGGAATTCCCGGGCGAAGTCGGCAAAAGGACGATTGCCCTGTTTGATGGTTTTTAGAGTCTTTCTGGCCTTATTGACCACGTCTTTATCCTCAAAGTGAAGTCGGAGTCCCTGGAGTAGTTCAACTACAGTTTGTAGTTCATCAGCCTCCAGTTCAAATAGCTCCACGAACCATTCAGCAGCCTCCCCGTCCAAAACGGACCCGATGTCTCGAATTTTTTCGAGACATCATCATATATAAGTGACGATAAAAGTCATCAAATTCCTGCATGTGGGCATCTAACTGCAGGATAAAGTAGGGTAACTTGGAAGCGGTCCCATCAAAATGTGCTGGGATACGAGGTCTAGGATAGCCCCAGCCCGGAGCCGGCGCAAGTCGAGGTGCAGGAATTGGTGCGGGGGCCGGTATCGGAGGCTGAACTGGTGCAGGCGGCGGCTGAGGCAGAACCGGTGGGAGGATAACCCTAGGCTGCGGCCGGGGAGCTGCTGCTCGTGGTGGGGGTACAGCACCGACTCGAGGAGCAGCAGCGACGGGGGGACCAGTCGTTGTTGCAATGTCCGCCAGTGTTGGGGCGGGACGAGTTGCCGGTAAGGTAGGCCTTCTGTCAATTCGGAGCACTCTTTCCAATTCCTCGAGTTCCCTCTCTTTGTGCGCGAGGGCTTCTCGTTGTCAATCTAGGGTGTCTCTCTCGCGTTGCAATCTTGCTCGCTTGGCCTGCTGCATCACGGAGTCGACCTCCCCCTGGGTGCGAAGAGCCTTCAAACTTTCTCTCTGGCGTTGGAGATCGAGCCTGGACTGTTCCGTCACCTTATCCTGGATCGTCAGATCATGTAGGAATTGTAGTTGAAGGACTTCTTTCTCCCGAGCCAGTTCTTCTTCGAATTCTTGGCGTTGCTGTTTGCGTTCCTCAATAAGGGCTTCCCGTTCCTGTTGCCAGTCCCGCTCAGCCACTTCGAGAGCCTCCAGCTGGGTGGCCCAACGGGTTGGGTCCGGTTCAAGGGGCCGCGCCAGATCTCCTTCACGTAAGGAGGCAGCTCCTGGTGGGTCAGCCGGATCCAGTGGGTCCCGATCACGGGGATCTTCTGCAAAAGAAAGTCGAATCCGGGATCCCCGTGTTAAGTCCACTATGCCCTTGGATGCATCCCCAGTCGCAGGTAGGGCCGCTGACGGTCCAAAATCAGGCAGAACAGAATCCATGGATTCCCGGGGAGCTGAGGAGCGAGAAGCAACCTTGGGGCGAGCCCTGGTACTTTGCCATTGGTGTTCAAGGGGAGGTTCCTCGAGGTGACGATCCAAAAACTTCTCCAGAGATCCTTGGGTGTCCCCATGGATGGTTGACAACCCAATTTCTTCGGTGACTGTTCGTATCACCGGTTTATAATCCACATGTTGGCGGGTGGTGATGTGCAGCTCTCGAGGGGCACGATCCATCGACACTCCGCCACCTGGATCACACAGGTCACGACGCACCTCTAGGCATTCGGTAGATACTGTGCGTCTGGCCATCAGGGTAGCCTCGTCCACTTGCTCTTGCAGTTGGAGGAAGGCCATGCTTCGGCTGAGCCGAGGCCTGGAGAGGGCCACCAGGGAGACGGATTCCTACAGCTCCCGTGATGTAACAGATGCGGGGAGAGAAGAGACGGAGCCCTCTTTGGGGGCTACCGTACCCTCCTCATACTCCGAATTCAACGGTCCCCAAAATTTCAACTTCTGCATGCCGAAAGACATCAGAGTCCAACAGGATCGGGTAACGTGGCTGGTTGGAGGCCACGGTTACTCCGAGGAAATGTGGAGAGTCTGCATAATGTAAGGAACCTGAAAGGACCAGACTTAAAGTAACTGTAACAGTTCTTTATTTCTTAAACTTCCATGATGCACAATACAGGAAATGCAGACTCTGACCTTTCCCCACCAGACAGCTGCTTTTACGAGCTTCTCTGACCCCCGCCCACAGCACAAAGCAAACACTCCCAAAACTCCAACCTGCAATGTAAGTTCTCACGCGAACAGAAAGTAAGATTTCACACACATATAGAAAGCACAGATAGACAGCAAGGTTAGCGATATCAGCAGTCCTGGACACGCAGCCCAGTCCGAGGAATATCTCCAAGGCCAGGCTGACGGGCAGAAATCAACCCACAACCTTACACTTAAGAGGGTTCAAAGTTATGGACCCCCAAAGTGGGTGTCCCTATCCTCCATTGTTTCCAATGGGAGCTAATAGTAGATGGGGCTACCATTTTGAGGGTCCATAACTTTGGACTCTCTGAATCAAACTTCACTAAACCTAGGTGGTATCACCAGGATAGTCTCCTGCTGATTCCACCCAGGTTTGGTGAAGGTTGGTTCAGGGGGTCAAAAGTTATAGACCCCCAAAAGGGGTGCCCCCATCCCCCATTGTTTCCAATGGGACCTAATGGTAGATGGGGCTACCCTTTTGAGGGTCCATAACTTTTGACCCCCTGAACCAAACTTCACTAAACCTGGGTGGTTTCATCAGGAGAGTCTCCTGAAGATAGCCTAAAATTTTGGTACTGTTAGCTTAAACATTGCTCCCGTGACAGGCACCCTCAAATTTCCCCCAGATTCTCACTTTAAATGACCCCCCCCTTCATGGATTTAAAGGGAGAATCTGGGCTCCCTAGATTAAAAAAAAACATTGAAAGTATTGTTGAAGGCTTTCACAACCAGATTCAACTGGTTGTTGTGGATTTTACAGGCTGTATGGCTGTGGTCTGGTAGATCTTGTTCCTAAAATTTTGCCTGCATCTGTGGCTGGCATCTTCAGGGGGGTATCACAGAGAGAAGTCTGTTATAAGAGAAGTCTGGACACAGTGTATAACAGACTTCGCTCTGTGATACACCTCTGAAGATACCAGCCACAGATGCCGATAGAGCTATTAGGAACAAGGTCTGAACCGGTAGGATCCACGCAGCCCAGAAACCCACAATAACCAACATTGAAAATGATGCTGTTTGGGGGGTGGGTGGGGAATCTACCCTGAAATAGCATTACTTTCAATGTTGTTTAAACTAGGGAGCCCAGAGTCTCTCTTTAAGGTGGATTTAAAAGGAGAATCTGGCCTCTCTAGTTTAAACAACATTAAAAGTGATGCTGTTTCAAGGTGGATTCCCCCCTTCAAAAAATAGCATCACTTCCAATGTTGTTTAAACTAGGGAGCCCTGGGTGTGTTCAGATTTGTGTGTTGGGGCATGTTCTATAATGTGATGGTGACTTTGAGATGACCTGGTACAAAAAAGTTGTTTGGTTGTGGTGGGGGAGGGAGCTGCCCATATGGGGGGGGGGGTGCAAAACTCAGATTTTGCCCCGGGTGCCATTTTCCCTAGCTACACCACTGATGTCAGGGTTTTCATTTGTTCGTTTATGGGCTTATATGTGCATTGAATTATTGTTGTTATTAGACCTCTTTAATAAACTGTTTGTTATTCTGTCTGGGTCTTCACACCTCATTTGGTCACATAAAAGGTGTAGGAAGTGACTATAAGAGGTAAGGAAAACAGGATATCAGTTTGCAGTTGAAAAACAGGATACGTATGTCCCCGCAAGATAAAATAGCCACAAAAAAAGAGAGCATGTTTAGAAATTGTCAAAATTTTCCCACTCAGTTATAAATACACATTATTTAGTTAATAACTCTGGGATATTACGTTAGCGGGTCTAAGAATCAATCAGGGGGCAATACTGGTAGTGTATAAATTGTCTTGCTACTCGACTATTCTTTGAAGACCCCTTAAGAACATAAGAAAGAGCCTGCTGGATCAGACCAGAGTCCATCTAGTCCAGCACTCTGCTACTCGCAGTATCCCACCAGGTGCCCTTGGGCAGGGGTGTAATGCCCATTGGGCAAAGTGGGGAGTTGCCCAGGGTGCCCCCTTGTGGTGGCCGCCAAAAATGCAGGGTTTGTTTGTGGATTTTTTTGGTATTTTAGCAGGTTTTCCGTTTTTGGCCTGCAGGGGGCGCAGTTTTTAGGCTAGCAGCACCAAAATTTCAGGGATGTTTCAGGAGACTCTCCTGATGCTATCACCCAGGTTTGGTGAGGTTTGGTTCAGGGAGTCCAAGGTTATGCACTCCCAAAGGGGGTGCCACATCCCCCATTGTTTCCAATGGGGGATAATACATGGGGGCTACACCTTTGAGGGTCAATAACTTTGGACCTCCTGAACCAAACTTCACGTCCCTTTTGTACAGGCCTGTCTTGTCCCCAGTTCCTGACAAATCTGAAACCCTCTGCCTTACACCACCTTCTCATCCACGCATTGAGAACCTGTATCTCCGCTTGCCTAGCTTGCCCTGCGCGTGGAACAGGTAGCATTTCTGAGAATGTCACCTTGGAGGTCCTGGACTTCAACCCGTTACCTAGCAGCCTAAATTTAGCTTCCAGAACCTCCTGGCTACATTTCCCAATGTCGTTGGTGCCAATGTGGACCACAACTGCTGATTCCACCCCAGCACTGTCTAACAGCCTATCTAGACGAAGCGTGACATCTGCAACCTTTGCACCAGGCAGGCAAGTCACCATGTGGTCATCACGCCTCTCATAAACCCCACTCTCTATATTCCTAATGATTGAATCACCTACTATGAGTAGCCCCCCACCTCCCAGAGGGGTATCCTCAGTGCGAGAGGATATCTGATCACCAGCTAAGGAAGGGGTCCCATCTAAGGGAGCATCTTCCCCCACCTCAGACTGGCACCCTCCGTCCCCAAGACCTTCATTCTCCATGACATCTGAAGAGATGTCACCTTGGGAGTGGGACCCGGCTGTTAGGTCCTTGAAAGTCTTGTCTGTCACCCACTCTGCCTCACTCAGCTTCTCCAGGTCTGCCACCTTGGCTTCAAGAGAACCCACACGTTCCCTGAGTGCCAGGACCTAATTGCAGCGAGGGCACACCCACAACTTGTGTTCTATTGGCAGATAGTTGTACATGTGACACTCAGTGCAAAACACTGGAAAGCCCCCATCCCCCTGCCTTCATATCTGCGTGTTCCTCTTTATTGCAATAAAGACTATCCTTTTCTACTGTCCATACATTGCTATTTGGCATTGTTTTTCCAGCAAAGGTATTCCCTGTTGGGAAATAGTCTGGGGCAGAGAGGGTGCTCTGAGCCCTCCTGAGACCCACACCAGAGAGAGTGGTGGCAGCCAAGAAAAATTTCCCTTTTCTCCCCACTTATTGCTGTTGCTTATGGCTGCCCCCCACCCCCAGTACCCCACGGGTTGCTGGGTTGAGCAAGGCAAGCCTAGATTTCCCCACCCCTAGCCAGTGGGTGATTGTGCCCTGCATCATGGGTTTGCTGGATAGTGTATTTTAACTCTTATTTCCCCTGGTTTGAAAAGCTACAGGAGGAGTTGAAGGCCACAAGAGGAGAAACCAGGAAAGCAGTGACTCCTCTGCTGCTGCGCTGACCAGGAGCGTCTTTGCTGGTCTAATTCCTGGAACAAAAGGCTCTTCTGTGCCATAGACAGGCTGGCTGTCCTTACGCAGGCAAGAGATAGAATCTGTGAATAGGATCTAACTTATCTCATGCACCCATCCACACATAGAGACACAAGTGCTCTCTTTGTCGAAACATCAATTGCTAGATGTTCAGGGAAATTCTGACAGGCACCAACAAACTTTCAAAGCATCTGTTTTGTACATGTCAGAGCCTCACGCCTGTAAGGGAAGAGGGATAGGCATTTTGTTCCCCTGCTTGCCAATGATAGCCATCATCAGTGCGCCTACTCTATCGCAGTATGCATGAAATATGACCCATTGCCCTATGAGACACCACAGGTGCTCCTTTGAGATAGCAATGAATCTTCCTAAAACAAACACCCATTGTTCTGCCTTTACAAAGTGCTTTCGTATTCGGCACACAGTTGCATAGATCCACCTTGAGAGAACAATGGGAACTACCCTCATGTTATCAGCCTGGTCACCCTTCCCACATTAAACCAAGTCATGGTCTCGTGGAAGTTTTAACTGCACCTTTCACACATCAGAAAGCTCCGAGGAAACATTCTTGAAAAATGGGAGCATCATATTATTTGTATCCAGCATAGTTTGCTGTGATTAAGCCGGATATTTTATAAAATGCTTATTAGCATGTGGCAGAAAGTGCCATCAAGTTTCAAACAATTTCTGGCAACCCTGCTGGATTTGCAGGGCAAGAGTTGTATGCCACAATATAAACTCAAGCCTGCTCAAGCAAATACAGGTAGCTTCTAGAGCGTCATTAATTAATAATCTTCATGTTGGAAGAGGGAGCACTCATGACTGAATTTTGCATTAATAATAATAATAATAATAATAATAATAATAATAATAATAATAATAATAACAATAATAACAATAATAACAATAATAATAATAATAATAATAATAATAATAATAATAATAATAATAATAATAATAATAATAATAATAATAATAATAATAATAATAATAATAATTCTGGACTGTCAATTTGCAGCTGACTCATGGAAAGCCCATGGGGTTTTCAAGGCAAGACATTTTATTTTTATTCATTTATATTCATATTTATACCCTGCCCTTTCCTAGCTGGATTCAGGGCAGTGAACATCAAATAAATACAGATTAAAACAGCCATAAAACAGCAATCAAATTATTAAAATTAAAACAACAGATGGCGCTAAAAGAAACCCCAACCACACCCACGGGAGGCCAATGAGGACAAAGGTGGTTTGCTGTTTCACTGCATGTCTCTGCACAACAACCCCAGTTTTCTTTGGATGTCTCCGATCCAAGAGCTGACCACGATCAAACCTTCTGAGGACCAGGCTGGGCTAGTAAACTGCTAACTTTGCACTAGAAATTCATTTTATTTTACTGTACATTCAAATCTATAACCTTCCTTTTAATCCCATGGAAGAGAAGGCATCTTCAAAGGGATGTAGATTCCTGGACAAGGGAAAGAAACCACTTTGGAAGTAAAGGTTTGCAGGCCAGGAAGAAAATTAAGGCTCTACTTTGGTTCCTCCCCTGTGCAAGCACAAGGTCAGTACTGATCCATGGGGGATTATGTCACTTCACAATGTGTACAAGGCAGACTGTGTTTTACAGGGTGGTTTGCCACTGCCTTCCCCAGTCCTCTGCACTTTACCACCAGCAAACTGGGGACTCACTTTACTGACCTCAGAAACCTTGAGCCAGCTGCTTGAAACCGACTTCCGGTGGGATCGAACTCAGGTCCCAGGCAGAGTTTTGACTGCAGTACTGCAGCTTGTTAAGTTGAACCACAGGCCCCTTTTATTTATTTATTACTTACTACATTTATATTCCACCTTTCTCCACAGTAGCGACCCAAGATGGCTTCTACTGCTCTCCTCTGTTTTATCCTTACAACAACCCTGTGAGATAGATCAGGCCAAGAGTATGTGACTGGCCCACAGCCACCCCGAGGAGAGCTCTGGCTACTGCCAGATGTCATGTGTTGCCATCAGCTCTTCTGGAGGGAAGATCTAAGAATATAGAACGTTCTAAAAGGGTTTGTTCTTGTGATCTGGTTGACCACTCTCTGTTTGTAGGCCCTAAATATGATAAGATACGCATGAAATATATGAATTCTATTTTCTTGCAATGTTCCCAGTGGCAAGAGGGTTACAAGATACCCAACCTCCTGAATTTTATACTGGAAATTAGTAATGTTAACTGTGTTTTTTAATCTTGTTTTACTCTGAAATTTTGTCCTGTTTTGTATGCCAATAAAGGCTTGTTGTTGTTGTTGTTGTTGTTGACTGGCCCAGAGTCCCCCAGTGAGCTTCTGTGGTGGGGATTGGAACCTGCATCTCCCAAATCTTAGCCCAATACTCAGTTCGCCCCCCTGGCACTCGGTGATTCTCGAGGCATCTCTTCTCAACAAGCTGAGTGAAGCCACTTCCATTTTTGAGATGAACCAGATGACTCAGGCGCTTGAGGAAAGGGCAGCAGAAACAGGCCCAGAACATGACAGACATGATGACTTTTCACAAAGTCTGCGCACGGACACGGTTCTGATTCGCTCTCCCTCTCAATTAACTTCACCTGGTCCCTCTGAATCATCACATGGCCAGATCAACGCATGACCTCTGAATACTTCTGATGGATGGATTGTACAGTAGCAGTGAGGGTGGACAGTGAGTGGGGGACAGAGCCTGAAAGCTGTGCCCCCCAATGTTTGGCAACCCAGCCCCCACACTGTTGTGGAATATGGAGGCTCCTCTTGTCCGGGCGCGAGCCCCAGCGCGGTGCCCAGACTTGTTCCGGAGCCGTGCGAGACCGCGGCCCTGCCCGCGGCCGGAGAGGGGACGACTCGCTGTCTGGCTGATCCACCACCTCCCCGCCCCGACGGGACGCCGCTGCCCCGACACGGCGATTCATTGGCACCCGGACCGGACGCCATGTCGATACATCGACCTACTGATCCTTCGGCCAGGCGATCCACCGATCTGCCGACACAAACGCGCCAGGTTGAGGGACTGCGGGGGCGGGGCTCTGAGCCCAGCCGGGCTTGCCCAGTCTCAGACGAAGCAGGGAGATGGGGGGAAAGGAATATAAGGGGGTGGGAAAGGAAGCTCTGGGGCGTTGGCTGTGGGAAGAGGGAGGAAGGGAGTCCTGTAAGGAGGCAGGGAAAGAGAGCTCTGTAGCCCAGGAGGGCAGGGAGTGGAAGGGTCCTGCAGCCCAGCTGTGCAGGGGAACAAGCTGGGGGACCGGTGCGGAGCCCCCACCCTGTGAGGGTACAACAGGGGAGGGGGAGTGGTGGGAGCCTGCTAGGCGGACAACCCCCAGGTAAAGGGAGGTGGGGGGCGGTCAGGGGAGGCGCCACACCTCTTAGGCTAACGCAGCAGGCGACAGGGCTGGTGAGGCAGCTGCCAGGACCCAGGTGAGGACCACAACCACTGACCAGCTCTTCACATGCCTACCCTGCCAATGTGCCCTTCCCTCAGACTCCCTGTTTTTGCCAGTGAAGAGGAGGAGTTCGCATGTATACCCCACCTTTCTCTCCGCAAGGAGTCTCAAAGCGGTATACAAACTCCTTTTCCTTCTTCTCCCCACAACAGACACCTTGTGGGGTAGGTGGGGCTGAGAGTTCAGAGAGAACAGCAGACTTCAAGTGGAGGAGTTCTCCAGATTAGAGTCCGCTCCTCTTAACCACTACACAACACTGCTCTTTATCCCCAAATTGCCTGGTGCCATTGGAGAAAAGGCATGGGAGGGTCTCACAGACAAAAGAAGGATACGTAGGCAGGCAGGAGGGCAGGGAAGGAGGAGTCAGTGGGGACTTGTTGTAGGCAGAAGGGAGGAGAGGGGCCCAAGGCTCTGTCTGCCCCCAAACTGGATCAATGACTGTGACTGATCTGGGAGCTTCGACTTGCAAGAGCTCATATTTCGAAAATCTTGTGGAGCTCTAATGTGGATTCCATACAGGCCAGATAGAACGTACACAGGGCATTATATGAACTGTTTGGGTGGGCGGGGGGGGGGGGGCGATTTCACACAGGTCCCATCCCCGAAACAAGTTTGGCCCATTTTATTCCCCTCAACCCAGGATTTTCAAAGATCCTTTTGCAGAATCCTGGGTTGAGGCATTCCCACACAAATGCCACAGGCAGGAGAACGCTTTATTCCCTTCCTTTCCACCCATTCACTTTTGGCTCTGCACCATCCATTGTCAGGAAGAATCTTCCCACCCACCCGCCATTCTGTGCAGGTAGCCCAGCAGGTTGGGGACAGATTCTCTGAGCACCTGACAGGGTACAAAGTCCCGCAAGCCCATTTTTCTCCCCCTGGCAGCGACTATGACAGCCATATAGATCTACAGCAGTGGTGGCGAACCAATGGCATGGGTGTCAGAGGTGGCACAGAGTTTGTCATGTGGGGGGGAATTGCCCCACACACATCTAGGCTGACCTGGGCTGCTGGACTTGATGTGCATGCACCTCAGTGAGCAGGGAGGACTCGGCTGGCAGGCCTGGTGCCTGCGCTCCAGGTGGCTGCTGCCCGGGGGGGGGAGGGGGCAGAGGCATCAGAGATGCTAGAGAGGCGCAGAGCGGCGGATGTGGGACTTGCTGGAGGCTACAGCAGGCTAAAGGGGGTTATTCAGGCTCGAGGGGGTTATTCAGGCTAAACTGCCGCATTGGCACTTTGAGATAAATAAGTGGGTTTTGGGTTGCAATTTGGGCACTCGGTCTCAAAAAGGTTCACCATCACTGATCTACAGCAACACATTCATTATTGTCTGGCCAGTGCAGGGAGGTATCTTTTTCTTTTTCTGTCTGTTTTGCTTATTGCACATATGCAGCTATGCAGGTGCAGCCAATAGGACTGTGGGACAATCGGCATGACTGCGGGGGTTCACTTCTGCATGCCTGCGCAGCTATGCACATGTTACAGGAAATTAAAGAGAGAGAAGCGTCTCTGTGTGAAGGCACAAAAGCAACCCGGATTGTTTCCACAGGTTCCAACTGCTGCCTGAACGGGTGAAGGGCACACCTGTGGACAGGAAGAAGGGAAACAAGTTCCAGCCCATTATACATGGATGCTGTGCTGAACCCACCAGAGGTGCTCCTGGGCTCAAATATCCCTGTTCTACGGCAGACCAGCACAGCTGCCCTCTGCCCAACTGTCAGTGACAAAAACGGCATCTGTGCCTGAGCAGCCCCAGGAAAAAAATTATACAGAAAGGAGTGGGAAAAAATGGGAATATTTACATCGTCAAAAGGTGGAGGTTTATTTATTTATTTATTTATTTATTTATTTATTTATTTATTCATTCATTCATTCATTCATTCATTCATTCATTCATTCATTCGATTTGGTAAACCGCCCTACCCCCAAATTTCACGGAATAGTTCTACCAAATGGTTATTTTTTCCATTCCCCCAAAGTAAAGCTGGAGCATATTTGGCACAGCTGTAATGGATGCGAACAGACGCTCCCCCCTCCCTCCCTCCCTCCCTGACCCCGCCCCTTTGTGAGCTGCCTGCACCGGCCTCTGAACCGGAAGGAAGAGGGCACCACCTGCATCCTGGTAGGACACCCACATGCGCTACTCACACAAGCAGATGTCCACTAAGAATACCACATAGACCAGAAGTTCACGCAGCGTGGTCTTCACATAAAGCTCACGGTTTTCAGTTGTGTTTTCAGTCAAAGTCGTGCCCCACAGTCCTGGAAAGGGAGCAATACAAGGAATAAAATGGCCAAGCTTGTTCATCATGATTTACTTTCAGTGGAAATAGGCTGGGATGGAAGCTCTGGGATTGGCATAACGTGCCCCGGTGATCTGTGGCCAGGCAGAGATTCCCACCCCTCAAGTAGAAATGCTGGATCAATCCCTCATTTCCCAGTGGAAAAGTGCCTGGTGTAGAAACTAAACAAGGAAGAAGAAGAAGAGTTTGGATTTATACACCCCCCCCCCCGTAAGGTGACTCAAAGGGGATTACAAACTCCTTTCCCTTCCTCTCCCCTCAGCAGACACCTTGTTAGGTAGGTGGGGCTGAGAGAGTTCTGAAAGGACTGCGACTAGCCCACAGTCACCCCGCAGGCTTCATGTCTAGGAGTGGGGAAACAACTCCCATTCACCAGATAAGAGCCCACCGCTCATGTAGAGCAGCGAGGAATCAAACCTGGTTGTCACACTGGCTCTGCGTGTGGTGTACATCTGGACTGCTGGACACGGTGCTCCTCTATCATGTCCCTGTCTATAAAGCATCTCTCAGCAGCCCTTTGGTGGCGGAAGGGAAGGAAGGTCACGGCCAACTCGTGCTGACCCCTCACGGGGTTTCCGCAGCAAGAGATCATCACAGATGTTTTGCCACGGCTTGACTCTGCGTAGCAACCCCGGCCCCTCCCTCGGGGGTCTCCCGTCCAACTACCCACAGGGCTGGCCCTGCTTAGCTTTTGAGATTGGACAAGGCCGGCCTCGCCTGGGGCAGAAGGAGGAGGAGCCCTGGAGTCCACACAGGCCCACGGCAGGAAGAAGCCCTCTGAGTCCCACAGAAACCCCTTCCGCTACGGGCTGCTCCAGCATCCCACGTCCCCTCCATGCTGAGCCACGCTTGGCTTTAGAGCGCCTGCAGAGGAGGCGAGCGCTCATGCTGGCACGTGGCAAGGAGAGCATTGGTTTCATTGATCAGTGCACTGCGCGGGGGGGAGGGGGGGCTGGTGCCTCCCCCTTAAAAAGCTCAGCGTTGTGTCACTAATGGCTCACTGTTTGTTCTTGTTCTCACTCTGTGTGAATTTTCAGCTGAAAGCTGCGAAGGTGGCTCCCCTGCCAATATCCACGGGGTTTGGCTCCTTTCATGTTGTGTCAAGTGGCTCAGCCTTGAGAACGCCCAGGGGGGTGGATCCAAGCACCTCTCCTCTAATCGAAAGCACTCAGTGCTCTCACTGCAGGGGGGGGCACTAAAAGCTTGGCTGGGCTGCACACCTCCCTGTCCTATGCTGGGCTGTACCCTTCCCAGCTCTGAATGGTCCAAGCAGGGCCAGCCCCTGGGCCAGACACCTGAAACGACACCCAGGCACTTCCCCCCACCCGCACCCCCACCCCTGGTTAGGGGCTGTGCAGCGCTGGGTGCATCCTGAGCAAGCTTCCATGTCCCCAAATGGCTGCGCATGGATTCAGACCTGGGTGACAGAGGAGGCTCAGCCTGTCCGTCAGCCGAGCGGCTGGCTGGGGAGTCTGGAGGCAGGAACAGAATGGGGGGTTGTCATTCTTCCTGCCTGCCTTCCTGCCTGCCTGCCTGCCTCATGGGAGCAGGGGTGGAAAAGATGGCACTGGGAGTCTGGGCGGCAACGAGGGTTGTTGCTTGAAGCCTGAGGTTGCCGGCTGCCATGTGGAGTCAGGACATCCCCCGAAATGGCCACAGCAATCCAGACGACAGGGATCGATTCCCCTGGAGAAAATGGCTGCTTTGGAGGGTGGACTCTGTTGACGTTCCTCCCCTCCTCAAATTCTGACCTCCCAAAGTTCCATCCCCAAATCACCGGGAATTTCCTGACTGGCAACTGTGCTGCCCCTGGACCCTCTGGCCACCCAGGTGATCACTGGTGGCCAGATGGCCATCAGGCTGCCTTGCTTCCTCTTAGACATTTCACCATTGCTGGTGGCCTGAAGGTCCTTCCGGCATCGTGCCCCATCAAGAGTGTGGAGCCCCACAAGTGCTGCCAGCTCTGGGTTGGGGACATTCCTGGAGAACTGGGGGCAGAGCCCAAGGAGAGCAGGGTTTAGGGAGGGGGGGCACCTCAGGGGGTTATTATAATGCCACCGAGTCACCCTCCAATTCCAAAGCAGCCATTTTCTCCAGGTGAGCCGATATCTGTCGCCAGGAGATCAATTGTAATCCCAGGAGATCTCCAGGCTCCCCCTGGAGGCTGGCAACCCTTAGCACCAGTGAATAGCCAGTGCTCATAGGCCTCAAGCACATAATTCATATAACTGAAAATATAATGTCTAAAATCCCAGATGATGTCAAGATCATCTCTGCTCACCTGAGGTCCAGAGCCAGCATAGTGTACTGGCTAAGAGTGGAGTGGCCATATTCAGTTCCCCACTCCTCCACATGAAGCCTGCTGGGCGATCTTGGGCTAGAATTCTCTCAGAACTCTCTCAGCCCACTCAGGGGCAAGCAATGGCAAACCACCTCCAGCCGCCTCCAACTGCCTGGACTCCTGACACCGTAAGTCAGCTTTGACTTGACAGCACATAGGGAAAAAATGATGGATGAATTCTCCTCTCGGGTCAGCACGACGCAGCATCAGTAGAAGAGGTTTTAGATGTTGCTGAGTAGACAGTGGGACAGAATCCCCCTCTAGCTCCAGAGTGGGCCCAGCCATGAAGGAGGAGAGCAAAGAAGAAGAGTTGGATTTATATCCCCCCCCTTTCTCTCCTATAGGAGACTCAAAGGGGCTGACAAACTCCTTTCCCTCCCCCCCACAACAAACACCTTGTGAGGTGGGGGGGGGGGGCTGAGAGAGCTCGGAAGAACTGTGACTAGCCCAAGGTCACTCACAAGTTGTCACCGAGAACTAGCAGCTACAGTCTAGTTGCAAGCTGGCATGTGCTGGAGTGTTCAGGCTAATCTTAATTCCCCAGATAAGGCTCCACAGCCCAAGTGGTAGAGCGGGGAATCAAACCCGGTTCCTCCAGTTTAGAGTACATCTGCTCTTAACCACTCCGCCACTGCTGCTCTGAAAGAAGATGAAAGAATCTAAACTGATCGCCTGACGGTCCTGGCTTCATGCCCCCTCAAGGGTCAGGAGCCCCTATAGGGCTGCCAGCTTTCCCAGTTTTCCAATACTTAACTTGGCTCTGGGTGCAGCTGAGCACAACTGCGACATGCTCCAGGGGAGGTCTAGCATCATTTAGCAACTGAGTTAAGATGCTACAAGTCATATGATATCACCCAGAGTACTGGCAATTATGCTGTAGCTTTAAGTTCCTGGTTGCAGCTTGGGAGTAAATGCACAGAAAGGCCTGATTTGGGTTGCACAAGAGAAGGAGGAATGCCTTCTTCGCTCATGCAGTGGCCATGATCCAAATTGGGTGCTGTTGAGTTTTTACTCACAAGTTGTCACCAGGAACTAGCAGCTACAGTCTAGTTGCAAGTCTCCATGGAGAACTGGAGCAGTTTGGGGTTTTTTAACCTGAATAATAAATATTATTATTATTATTATTATTATTATTATTATTATTATTATTGTTGTTGTTGTTGTTGTTGTTGTTGTTGTTGTTGTTGTTGTTGTTGTTGTTGTTGTTGTTATAATTAGATTTGCACCATCAGCTTTTGGTTGGTGCCTCTGTACAGCATGGCAAAGGAGCAGGCTCAGCTTGAAGGGGATCACGCAGGGAGCTTCCTCGTCCGTCAGGGCTGGGCCCCCTCTGGACAAGACCCTGCTGCCCTGGGAGGAGGTTATTGCTGGCAAGACTGATCCTACAATGCCACCTAGGATGCAGACCCTGCCCCCCTCACCAGCAGGTTCAGTCAACAGGAGAGGTCATGCCCATGTTCCTCTTCTCCTCTCTGGGGTTCCCAGCTCCAGGTTAGGACATTCCTGGAGATTTGGGGGGTGAAACTGGGGAGGACAGGGTTGAAGAAGGGGAGGGGCCTCAGCAGGGCATAATACCATAGAGGCCACCCTCCGAAGCAGCTGTTGACCCCAGGTCCGGGGGGACTGATCTCAGCAGTCAGTTGGAATTCTGGGAGATTTCTAGGCCACACTTGGGGGTTGGCAACCCTCCCTCCCACCCCCAGCCACTTGTCAGGGATTAGCTGTAGGCTAATCTCGCAAGCCAACTTGCTCTCTACTCAAAAACAGGCCAGCCTGACAGCTGGGCTACAAACAGAGAATTGGTGCTCTGCAGGACGGGGGCCAGAAGAGTGCTCAGAGCTCCGGCAGCTCAAAGAAGCGGAGAAGGAGATGAACAAGAGTTTGGATTTATATCCTACTTTTCTCTTCTGTAAGGAGACTCAAAGAGGCTTACAAACTCCTTCACTCATAGTGGCGTGGTGGTTAAGAGCTCATGTACTCTAATCTGGAGGAACTGGATTTGATTCCCCGCTCTGCTGCTTGAGCTGTGGAGGCTTATCTGGGGAATTCAGATTAGCCTGTGCACTCCCACACACGCCAGCTGGGTGACCTTGGGCTAGTCACAGCTTCTCAGAGCTCTCTCAGCCCCACCTACCTCACAGGGTGTTTGTTGTGAGGGGGGAAGGGCAGGGAGATTGTCAGCCCTTTTGAGTCTCCTTGCAGGGGAGAAAGAGGGGATATAAAATCCAAATTCCTCCTCCTCCACCTCCTCCACCTCCTTCTTCTTCCCGCAACTGACACCTCGTGAGGTGGGGGGGGGGGGGCTGAGAGAGTTCTGAACAAACCCTGACTGGCCCAAGGTTACCCAGCAGGAATGCCGGAGTGCAGAAACAAATCAAGCTGCACTTTCCAAGAGAAAGCCAAAAGGAAGGTGATCCTGAATGCAAGATGAACCCCCCAAAGTGTTAAACACTAAAAGGGATTTCCCCCCCTTGGTATTGGATATAGAAATAATTAAATTTAAAAAATAATTAAATATAATTTTTAAAAACAATTTTGGAATTGGATATACCTGCAATTTGTTTGCAAATTTGAGACTTCTTCTGATGGCATACCAAGGGAAAACCTCATTTGAGTATCTATGTATGCAGCTGACCTGAAAGTCAGAAGCAGAGGTGGTTTGCCATTGCTTTCCTCTGCAAAGTCTTCCTTGGTGGTCCCCCTTCCAAATATTGTTGATGCCGCCTTGCTTGCCTCTGTGACAAGGTCAGGCTACACCACGCTGCCTTTCCCCTTCATTTGAGCAAATACTGTAATAATCCAGAGCAAAATAAATGTGATCCACCACCAAATCATTGAGGGAACTCTCCTCTTGCCCCCAAGTAAGACAGACCTTGAGCATAAAGGCTGCAAACAAAATCCTATCTACACAGCTGACATCTTGCCTGGGGTTGAAAACCCTGGCTTCGTAATGCTCTCCTTGGGCCAGAATCCACGCAGACCCCCAGCATTCCAAAAGGCAAAAAGGTCACCCAGGTCAGGCAAGTGTGTTTGAGGCCGCCGTCTGCCCCCTCTGCCGACTTGCGATGCTCAAGTGAAGACGATGTTCACCTGAAAGCGCTGACAGGCCCTGCAGGCAGCATTGGGGAGGTCTGTTTTCCTGCTTCGCAGCCTCTGGATCAGGCCATACGGCGGACAGGCTACAGAAACGACTGGCCAAGGGATACCAGACTGCAGAGTTGTTCTTATAGTCATCATACAAGTGTGCTGTTCTTGCTTGGTCATGGATCTGACCGGTGGTGGGATTCAAATAATTTAACAACTGGTTGTTTACAAGCACCACTTTAACAACCGGTTCTTAAAATTTTTCCCAGAGCCTGCTGAATCCCACCCCTGGATCTGACATACGTTGCAAGCAGACCCCCGTTCATGTATTCATTTATAATTTAATGTATAGGCTTCCATCAGAGGAAGGCTTCCAGCAGTGTTAATAAAATCATAAAAACGTCAGTCAGGTCCTCACAGTTAACATATATCTCATCGGGCCCAGTTCCCAGGTCAAAGGAGGAGAGCAAAGGCCGTGGCTGCCCTCAGCCCTAGGCCTGGAGGAATAGCTCCGTCTTACAGGAAGTCCTGATGTAATGATGCAGCCTCAGCCCCACCCCAGAAGCTTACCTCGAATGCCTCTGGCGATGTGGAGACAGCAGCTGGGGACGGCCCGGGCCCTCTTGGCTCCCTCCACTTCCTTCCTCTCGCCCTGGTCGGGCAGAGCACCGCTTGGCTGCTCGGTGTTCTCGTAGGGGTTTTCCAGGATGGCCTTGGGGTTGTATATGGCCCTGATCTTCAGCGAGGAAGAAGGTGACCCGTTATAAACAGGGTTGTCCCAGGCTTTCTTCCCCAGCGTCTCCAGCTCATGTTCTTCTTGCGCTTGGAAATGGCTCTCCGCTCGGTTGTTCAGGTGCAAAGAGCTCATGTTTGTAT
Source organism: Sphaerodactylus townsendi (assembly GCF_021028975.2). Taxonomy (NCBI): domain Eukaryota; kingdom Metazoa; phylum Chordata; class Lepidosauria; order Squamata; family Sphaerodactylidae; genus Sphaerodactylus; species Sphaerodactylus townsendi. The sequence goes on from NC_059432.1 coordinate 9,751,595, forward strand.
TATCCCCAGCAGAAGTTTCCTTTCAGTCTCAGGATTGTTCAGAGGAGCCCAGATGAAAAGCTCCACACTCACACACACACACAGAGGCAGGCAGGCAGGCAGGCAGGCAGGACAGTCACGGGGTGGGGGTGGCGATATTACTGCTGTCTGCTCCGTTGCCTCTTTTATATCAGTCCATTGGTTGACAGGTATAGAAAGGAAGACCAGGCCATTGTTGGGAACAGATGTACGGTCTGTTCTCTGAGGCTCCCGGTTACGCCCAGGGGAGGAGGCGCTCAGCCTCTTTGCAGACCAGTCGGGAAAACCAGCATGGGGTGGGGTGGGGGGGAGGCTGCTCCAGTACTGCTTGTCAACAGGGAGGGGGGAAAGGGAAGAAGGGCGAGACTTTCACTGGACACTTTGGGTTGTGCAGTCGGCGGTGAGTGGCACCTGGCTCATCCCCAAACACTCAGGGCTGCTTTTAAATAGAGAGGCACCAAAGGGAGGCTTTGAGATCTGTAAATCATCTGTTCTAGACTTGTTTTTTGGAAACTGGTATTCAAAAGTGGGGCCCTTGAGAACTCACAGATTCTGCACTACAGAAGATGAAGGAAGCGGTCTTGGTCCATCACCAAGTCCAGACATAAAAGACCACGAAAGGCCATTTACAAAGTTCAGTTTAAAAAATGCCACACAACTGGGAAGCCCGAGAGCCCTCCAGGACTCTCCTTTCTGTGTCCTACACCCAACCCAATGAAGAGTTCTGGAGAACTCCAAACGTTGCCTCTTGTGTTTGGGATGTGGCTTTTGTTTTTCAATGTTGTATAGGCACCTTTACTCTGTTTTAGTCGAATTGATACAGTTTGCTAAAGATACAGAGAATGCTTGATTAGGACACATGGCAACCAAACGAAAGGTGCACAGTTTGTAGGGTCACAGACTGCCTAGTACCAAACAGCCAATTCAGTTTTAAGACTGGCTGCTTGTGAACAGCCAAAGCACATCCTGGATGGATACAATGCTAAAGCTTTCCCCAGCCATTCCCCCCTCCCAGCAATGGCATCCTCCTGACAGCACCCTTCTGAGCAGGTGTATATGCTGAAGAGATACTCATGCAGAGATACACCAGACTTGAGTCATCATGTTTAGTCCCAGCCAGGGACACCCACTGCAAAGACACCCAGTTTGCTCCAGTCTCCAGAGCTTCAGTGTGGAAATGTTTGGCTGCAGGACCAGTTGGGAAAACACGCTTGTGGAGAGTTCCCGTTCATCCTCTTCCAGCCCTCCCACACGACCGATGGGGGGGTGGGGTTCCGTTCCAAAGCCTTGCCAGACTCTGCTGGGAAGAGGAAGTGTTCTTCACTGGAGATTCCAGTCATAAAAGGAGTACAACCTACCCAAGCAGTCAGGTTAACCAGTGTCCAACCTAAGCAGGGGTAACAACTAGGGCTGAGCAAATACCTGGATTTGGGGATTTCATTTCATGTGTGGTGCTGAAATCACCTGTTTGAAATGATCTCCAAATGCAAATATAATGGCTGCATCAGCAGGGGTGGACCTTTGTTGTTCTTTAAAGTTCTCTTCCACACTAATCAGCAGACAGCTGGCCCACACGAGACATGGACCTGATGACCAAGTTTGCTAAGTCCAAATTGGGAAATTTCTGGATATTTAGGGAGGATAAAGTTTGGGGAGAGGAGGGGACGTGGCAGGAACATTATGCTGTCATCTGCCTTCCAAAGATGTAATTTCATCCTGGAATTATATTGACTGCTGCCAATATCATTCCCTCAGACCTCTGGCTTCCCTCAGAGGTTGGCAGCCTTGTGTAGTACCTTGTATCCAAGCCTGTTACCACACAGTCATTTGCCAACTTGTTCAGGAACAGCAGCGGATCCAACATGCAGTGACCGGTTTTGAACGGGAGGCAACAGCAGAGGGAACCTGGGCACTGCTCAGAGCCTGTTCTGGGAAAGAAGACGAAAGTTGCCGGCCTCCAGGTGGAGCCTGGACTTCTCCCAGAATTGCAACGAATCTCCAGGCGACAGAGATCAGTTTGCCTGCAGAAAATGGTTGCTTTGGAGGTTGTATTTTATGGCTGCAGCCCCAGTCCCAAATACCCAAGAATCTCCCAACATGGAGTTGCCAATCCTATAGAACAGCAGTTCCCAACTTTTTGGTATAGTGATCCATCCAAGATTGGGCCAGGATTTTTTGGCGCCCTAGGCAAACGACGACCCTGGAAACCACCTAGATCTGTGGTGGCGAACCTTTGGCACTCCAGATGTTGTGGACTACAATTCCCATCAGCCCCTGACAACATGGCCAATTGTAGGGGCTGATGGGAATTGTAGTCCATAACATCTGGAGTGCCAAAGGTTCGCCACCACTGACCTAGATCAATGTTCTATTTTTCAGCAGTGGATAACGAGATGTTTTTGCAAAAACAACCAGCATCACACAAAGGGTACATCTGCCCCCACTGTGTGTTCCCTAAAGTGGTGGTGAATTAGTGATAGCAGATTCTTGGCTTAGCAAAGGTTGGGCAAGCTCGGAATCTTGGTTGTGCGGGTGTAGAGAAATCAGCTTTTTGCAAGAAATTCCTCAGGAGAGTGAATACATTTTAACAGTTTTATTGGGATAATGGGGGGTACAACAAGCACACAATAATCAAAACAACAGAACACACAAAGACCTAGGATATAAGCAGATGTGAGGGGACAGATCTGGAATAGATGAGGGAATTGGGGAGTAAGGGTTATAGTCACCTGATCTTACAGCAGAATGGTCCCATGAGCAGAGCTGAGCAACCCACACTTAGCTCAGGTAGAAGAATAATTTGCTTTGGAACAATATCACTGACAGAGAGGTATTTGAACACTGTCTACTTGGCATGGGGGCTTCTTATAGAAAAAAGGGCCCCTCAGGGTTATACAGAGTGACCCTTAATTTCCAGGGAGAGGCAAGGGGTAGACATCAACCTCAATGGTTGGGTTTGTTAATCTAATGGGTTGATGTTCCAAGCTTGGGAGTGCCTGAAAGGAGGAAGGTAACTGATGAAACTATAGCTATAGAACAATGACAATGCAAATGTCATTAGAGAGGTATTAGCCTCAGGATGCTTTCCCCACCAGCCTCTGTTTGCAACACAGACCCACCACCGTCTTTTGGGGCCCATTGGCACGTGCCAGCTGAGCAAAGGAGAACTTCCCCACAACAAGGCATCTGCAGGAGTCATGCCGTCAGCAGGCTAGTCTGCCATGACATACAGAGCATGTGCTTACAGAGGCCGACACATTGTGCCAGGTGGGAATAAGAAGTGCGGGAGGCGAGCAATATGAGGCAGGGCATTTCAATTTGAATGCTTGTGGGGGAAAGAGTTGGAGTTAGGGTTAGTAAGCGATGGTGGGGGTGGCAGTGGTGGCAGGGGGGCACAGGGGGCGAGCCGGTGGTTAGAATTTTGGAATCCCACCACCTGATTAAGTCCTCCAGGGTACATGGTTCCCAACTTGAAGGCAAGCCTCGTTTCCATCTTCTTCACCAGTCTGAGTTTCCCAGAGCCATGCAACCTTGCCTCAGCAACCTCTGGGACAGCCAGGAGGACTCCTAGCCACCCGGAGCTGCACCACCTCCCTTTGGTTGCCTCCAGGACAGCCGGGAAAGCCCTGAGCCACTTGAAGGTGCCCGACCACACCCAAAGCCTTTAAGCATGAGGGGGACACCAACCAAATCCAGGGGCTCCCCAGCATACCCTCCCCAGGGTCACCCACACACACACACCCCCCCACCAGGGCCCCACATTTATTCCCTGACTTGGCAAGGGAGAGGTAGCCAGCCCATGCAGGCCTCAGTGTCATGTGGAGAGAGAGGGCAGACACAAAGGACTGTTAGGGAAGGCTGGGGGGGGGGCGGTAGCCTCTGGCGCCAGGAGGAGTGGGCTCAGCCCAGACCCAGAGGCCCCGATTAGTGGGCGGCAGGCCAAGGGCAATGGAGAGGGGATAAAAGGGAGGCTGAGGAGGAGGCCAGAGGGCGGCAGTTACCAGTGAGCTGGGAAACTGGCTGGCCCAGAGGGAGGGGCAGCCTGTGAGACCTCCTCTCTATCTTCTGATGCCAGCTCAGGGGAGTAAGAGTTGGAGTTGCCCACCCGAGGGTCCATGGAAGAGGGGTCTCCAGCGACAGGGGCGCCGCCACAGCCTTATCCCTTCCTCTGCTCTTGCTGGGCACCTGCCAGCTGACCTGTTCAGAAATCCTGGCAGACCTGCCCAGGCCCCCTTTCCTTGCCCTCCCCCCACTGTCTGTGCTTCCAGGAGGACGCCTTCCTCACTGTGCCAAAGGGATGGCATGGCTGTGGGTGCAGGCACTCAAGGACCTGGAATGCAGACATTGATTTATTGGGTAAGATATGAAAAAACTCTGATGGGCCATTAGCTTGTGATGTTTGGGGCACAAAGAGAAATCTGGCCTATGCTGGGAAGCCTTCCAGACTGCCCCCAAGACCCCTCGAGGGTTCAGCCAGGGAGTTCTGAGAATGGAGAACTGCCACACTCCAAATGAGGGCTGGAGATCTAGTGGAATCACCACTGAGGTCAGTTCTCCTGGAGAAAACGGCTTCTTTGCAGGGTGGATCCTATGGTCCCTCCACTCCCCAAACTCCACCCTGCCCCACACCCTGCCCCAGGAATGTCTGCCCTTTGCAGATGGTTGACATCATTCCCAGTTACACCAAGTCAAGGGAACGGACAACAGCAGAGGGCAACAGACAGAGAGCCCCCTGGGAAACTGGGGGTACACCAACCACATTGTCATTTTCAGGATAAAAAAATACCTGGAGATTTTGGGGGTGGTGCCTGAGGAGGGTGGGGTTTGGTGAGATGATTTCAATGGGGTGTAATGCCAGAGAGCCCACTCTCCAAAATGGCCATTTTCTTGATTAAAGTTTCCCTTTTGGCTGATGGTGGAACCAAGGAATAGAAAATCTTGAACAATTTCCATTTCTTCATTTTAATCTTAAAGTTGCATACTTCTCCAGTAGTTATTGCTGTTATCTTGGTGTTCATCTGTAATCCTGCTTTGGTACTTTCTGCTTTGACCTGCAACAGTAGTCATGTCACGTTTTCACAATTTTCTGCCAATGATGTCATCTGCATACCTCAAATGGTTAACGCTCCATCAATCAATTTTCACTTTCCCTTCACGTAAATGTAGTCCAGCTTTCTTAATAATATGTTCTGCATATAGACTGAAGAAAGAGACGGGGGGATAAAATACATCCTTATCTAACACCTTTTCCAACGGGAAATCATTCTGGTTCTGGAGGGTTTTCCGGGGGGCTGTGTGGCCGTGGTCTGGTGGATCTTGTTCCTAATGTTTCGCCTGCATCTGTGGCTGGCAACTTCAGAACAATGGACTCCACCCGACACAAGATTTGAATTCACCAATACTGCTGCTGCAGGGCATGAAAATGTGAATCACTCCCTGGACTGATAAGTCCCACCCACAATACAATACTATCAACCACATCTTTGCATAACAAGTTCCACCCAAACACTTACTGATTGGTTCCCCACCCTGGGACATGGACAATATATACCCCAAACATTTCCTTCTCTGTGTGTAACAGACTTCCCTCTGTGATACACCTCTGAAGATGCCAGCCACAGATGCAGGCAAAACGTTAGGAACAAGATTCACCAGACCACGGCCACACAGCTCAGAAAACCCACCAGAACCAGTTGAATCCGGCCGTGAAAGCCTTTGACAATACATTGGAAATCATTCTGTTTCTTCACATTCTGTCCTAACAGAAGCCTCTTGTCCAGAGTACTGATCACATACCCAAACATTCAGATGTTGTAGCACTCTAATTTCTTTTTAAAATCAGTCATAGCTTTTTGTGATCTATACAGTCAATAGCTTTTCTATAATCTATGAAACAATAAGCTGATTTTGATGGACTCTGTTTCTGTGGCTTGGAAGAGCCCTATTGATATCCCATCCGTTCCTGGTGATTTTCTTCCCCTCCCAATTGCTCTCAATGTAGTTTTCACATCATCTTCGAATACTGTAGGTTCTTCTTCAAAATATTCCTCCTGGAATGAATTTGTCATCCTTTCATCTCTTTGGTATAGTTCTTTCACGTATTGTTCCCACTTTTTTTCTTTATTTGCTCAGTTAGTGTATTTCCATGTTGAGGTTTCAGCATGCCTAACTGAGCCTTACATTTCCTTTTTATTTCTTGGATCTTGTGGAACAGATCTTTTGTTCTTCAATTTTTTGTAGTTCTTTTCCTATTTTTAACACTGGTTATTACAAAGGTTCTCTGCCTCTATGTGCAAATCAGTGAAATACTGCATTTAGACTTTTGATTCTGTTTCTATCACCATTTACTTTTGCTTTTCATTTATCTTTAGTAGCATTAAGAGTTTCCTCAATCATCCATCAAGGCTTTTCATTTCTTCTGGCTTTGAGTATTCTTCCTTGATAATATCTCTGGTTACAACCCATAATTCTTCCAGGTCACATTCACTTGAACTTAGTCATGCAAATCATTGCTTGGGTGAATTTAGCTACATGAAATAAAGAAGGGAGATGTGGTGCCCCTTTGGTAGCAGGGTGTTTGTTGTGAGGGGGGAAGGGCAAGGAGATTGTAAACCCCCTTGAGTCTCCTAGGAGAGAAAGGGGGATATAAATCCAAACTCTTCTTCTTCTTCTCTTCTTGTTGCCTCTCCCATGCTTTTCAAATGTGTGTCTCAGCCTGCCAGCTACAGGCTCAAACAGAATCAGCCTCTCATGGCATTTTAAATGACTTTTAAAAGGGGGGCGGCATCTGTATGGCAGCCAGGAAGGTGCCGTCACATCTCGTTTAGCTCTCAGTGACACAAGAAAATATGTGCTGAAAATGGTTTCTTCACCTGAGCTTGCTACACTTGTTTTTCGCTACTGAGAACAAGATTTGGAAATACCTCTCTAGGGTCGATTCCCCATTTACCATTAGATGCGTGCTCATCACTCCAAATATCAGGGTTTCCTGCAGCATTACCCACTACTCCAGCCACCAAAACAGATTCACCCCGTTTCCGCCACTCCCCCCCCCCCCAGCGTGTGTTTTTTCGGAACCTCAATGCATGTACAACTTTTTAAAAAACACACGCCAAACAAGGAGTAGTGGGGAACCTCGGAGGTGAATCTGGAACTGAATTCCCCACCGCTGATAGTGACGTGGAGCCTTTCGTCCAATCAGTGTCTGATGCGCGCACAACGCTTTTGTCCCCATGGAGCTGAGATTGACGTCCATTTGAGGCATTGTGGAGCCAGTGACATAGCAATGCAAGGGAGCAGTAACCTTGCATTCACTTAAAGTCTAGTATTTATCCCCTTCAGCTAGTAGGGCTCTTGTGGCTCAGGTGGCTAAGCCTTGCGCTGCCAGCCAGGGACAAGTAATTAAAAAAAACTTTTTGTGTATGAAGGAATTGGGGTCGATTTTTGAACAGGACAAGTTTTTTGTTGTCTACATTTATCTATTTACTGCAGAACTGTACAGCTTGATCAGGCTGAACCTAAGCAGTGTCCCATAGTTGCAAATCTAACTTCTGAACAGAAAGCAAAGCGATCTCTTCGGAAGGGGACGCTGCTGGTTTTCGAAATGGGGTGCTAACACTTTCACGCAGCTTTCTCACTGTCATTCGGGTTTACTTGAAACACACCACCATAAATCCCTCCAGTTTCTGTCCCCAGCACAATTCAAACACCGGTCAAAATCCTTGCATTCACTTAAAGCCTAGTATTTAACCCCTTTTTCCACTAGGGCTCTTGTAGCTCAGGTGACTAATCCTTGCGCTGCAGTGTACAAGGCTGCTGGTTCTAGCCCAGCCAGAGACAAGTAATTTTTTGCTCGCACAGATGTGGATCCGACGGGAAAAAGTAAAAAAAATTCCCACCCAGCAGCAGCCGCCGCCGCCGCCAATCAGGATAGCCCCTGAGCTGAACGCTTCAGAGTGAGGAATCCTGCATTGCGGCTGCCTGAGGGTGGTCTGGGGGGCACAAGCTGCCGTGGGGAGCATGAAACTGGGATGAAAAGGTGCCGATTCTTTTCAAACCTGGTTCTATCTGCATTCAAATAGTGAGTGGGGAATTGGCCTAGGTGTATTTTTTTGAGGGGGAGGGGGAGATGGTATAGATCAGGGGTCCCCAAACTTTTTAAACAGGGGGCCAGTTCACTGTCCCTCAGACTGTTGGAGGGCCGGACTAAAAAAACTATGAACAAATTCCTATGCACAAATGATTGTAAAATTTTTGATTTCATCTTTCAGCCTTTCTGTCATGGTCTATTTTTAGAACAGTGACCAAAGTATGTCAAGTACAGGGTGGGCTCCAAATATTGTTGGGGAGGCTGTGGAATACCTTCCCCTGTAAAAAAAAGCAGAACTTTCCCAATGAAGCATTCAATCTAACCCAGGATCAGGCATCTTCCTGGGTTCTTTCCTCCCTAGCAGCCAGCAAGCGATTCGCCAGCCTGGCTGATGCCAATGGGAGTGGGGCGGAACAGAAAGCCTGAGAGGCAACACATGGAGTAGCCAAGAGGGAAGGGCGGAGCAGGCGTTGCCACATGTAAGGTTTCCAACTCTGGGTCAGAAAATTCATGGAGATTTGGGGGTGCAATCTGAGAAAGGCAGGTTTTGGGGTGGGGAGCCCACCGTCCAAAGTAGTCATTTTCTCTAGGAAGAGCAGACCTGTGGGCACTGCCTTATTGCATAGGCTGGTTGGGGAGAAAGGAGCCCAGGAGCCCAAGGGAGCCGATCTGGCAGACCCCGAAGGCCGCGGGTATATCCAGAGCTCTGTTTTCCCTCCAGCAGACCCAACAGTCAAAGCCACGGAGACCCGTTCGCCGCCTACCAGCCGGTCCCGCAGGGTGGGGGGTGGGGATCACCCTGTTTGCTTTCAGCTGGCCTTGTTGGCAGGGGCAGAGGTGGGTAGCCCCATTCTCAAGTTGTGGGGGGCCTGAAGGCAGACAAGCGACTGCAAGCACAACAACCCAGTGGGAAACCCTCCTGCGCCGCCAGACCCGCGCCCCACATCAACGGCCGTTGGGGCTGGTTCCTCCTCTCCCTGGAGCCCCCTGGAGCCCCCACTGCACCTGAATGGAGCCATTGCCGCCATGCCTGGCGGGCCGGATAAATGCCTTCAGGGGGCCACATTTGGCCCCCAGGCCGTAGTTTGGGGACCCCTGGTATAGATGGTATCCTTTGCATTTCTGTTTTTAAAAGTAACTAGAACGATGTCCCCATGATGTCCCCCTTGACACTTGCAAAGGCAAGCTGTCGACACCTCCATCAAAGAGCTCTGTCAAAGAGAAACTGTCCAGAGAGGCTTTTCTCTAGTGAGGTGGGTTCACTGGCAGGCAAGTGGAATGTGACAGGGAGAGAACACCTCCCGAGGAGTTACGATGAGGGTGGAAGGGTGAGCTTCAGTCGAAGTTATGAATGTTGCTGAGCAGGCTGGCCAATTCAGAAGCTCAGTGAAATTCACCTTTATGTGTTCACCTTGGTGCACCAAAGACCAGAAGTGCTTTCTGCGTTTATAGCTTTTCATCTGGGGATTGGACTTGATGGCCCTTGTGGTCTCCCCCAACTCTATGATTCTATGGTTATCGATATGACGGTGCAGACACACACCTGCTCTTCTCAGTGACAAATGGAAAAGAAGCTGTCAGAGGAAGTGAAATGCTGAAAGCAAGCTTTCCACATCAACTTGACAGATATCCAAGCAGATAACTCCAGATTAGATCAGAAGATCCAGAGGCTTCCCAAAGGCAGAACAAGGCAAGCCACTGAAGAGCAAGGAAGTGGAACAGTAGCAATTTCTTGCTTGTAGGTGCTATTTGAATAACCAGGACAACTTCCTTGCTTGAAATTAAAAGTATAAGCTCCCCACTGAGTCTGGGAATCCCAAGCATACTAGGCCATATAGCTGAATATCTTTCTCGATTTAACGCTGTGCAATCTGTCCTGCTCTCTGGAAGATTCCAAAGAGTACCTTATGCAGAACGAGTCTGCTCTTATGATCCAGCAACTATTGAAACAGTACAACATATTTTATTCTTCTGCTCATTCTATGCTAAGATTTGGGCCAAGTTCTTAATCCCTATTCTAGTACTGAGAACTAACTCTTCTGTTGCAGCTCTGATGTCCTTCTTTTGCAGATTTGTGTGAGGGTAGCCAGTTTCCTACAGAGCGCTATAAACTTTCGCCTTGCCAGGAACGTGTCAATTTTAGGTATTGTAAAATTATAACATAAGCATTTTTATAATGTTGTTTCTTCAAATTTTTGTATTGCTTTTTCATGTTAAACAACCGTTACTCCTTTTAATTATTATACTTTTGATGCCAATAAAATCTAATGTATGTATGCATGTAAAAGTAGAAGAAGAAGAAGAAGAAGAAGAAGAAGAAGAAGAAGAAGAAGAAGAAGAAGAAGAAGAAGAAGAGGAGGAGGAGGAGGAGGAGGAGGAGGAGTTTGGATTTATATCCCCCCTTTCTCTCCTGTAGGAGACTCAAAAGGGCTTACAATCTCCTTGCCTTTCCCCCCTCACAACAAACACCCTGTGAGGTAGGTGGGGCTGAGAGAGCTCCGAGAAGCTGTGACTAGCCCAAGGTCACCCAGCTGGTGTGTGTGGGAGTGTACAGGCTAATCTGAATTCCCCAGATAAGCCTCCACAGCTCAGGCAGCAGAGCTGGGAATCAAACCCAGTTCCTCCAGATTAGATACATGAGCTCTTAACCTCCTACGCCACTGTGTGTGTCCAGTGCCATCAAGTTGCAGCCACCTTTTGGTGAACCTTCATGGAATTTTCAAGGCAAGAGATAAACAGAGGTGGTTTGCCATTGCCTGCCTCTGTTGGTGGTCTCCCATCCAAGTACTAACCAGGGCCAACCCTGCTTAGCAGCCCAGATTGGCTGAGATAAGACCAGCCTGGGCCATCCAGGTCAGAAAAAAAGCCTACTTAGTTCTGCCAGTATCCCAAGTAGGAAATTTAAACAGTTTCTCTGTTTTCACATTTAAGATGCAGCAGGAAAACAGATTTTGGATTTGGAAAAGTCTAACTACAGGTTGCAGCTCTTCTAGTAACCTGCTGGTGGCAACCAAGAGCCACCAATTTGTGAAAGGGAAGAGGGCGAAGGAGCTTGAAAGGTGAAGTCCTCCATGTCAGGGATCTTAGGCACATTCCTCACTCCCCCTGGAGTAAAGGAGGGCTTTTGGGGGTCATTTTTCCACAGTCCCAACTTGGATCAGGACCATTTCCCCCCTCCCCTTCCCCCCTCCGTTTCCTCTTATAGCTCTTTGTCATGCCCTTGCATAGATCAATGTCACGGACTCATTTGGAACGCAGAACAGGGTTTTTGGCGCTGATGTCTCTTGAAACATTGCAGAGCTGGAAAAAATGCCGGGCAGACAAGTTGGCCGTTGGAGTTCCCTCCCTTCGAGACAAGGCTCAAGGACCCGAGGCTTTTCAGCTTACAAACAAAAGCACAGCTAAGAGAGGACATAATAAATGGGGGCATAACAAATGTTTACCAAATTAAGCATGGAATGGAGAAACTGAACAAGGTGTTAGCTGGATAGGAAACTGGTTGGAGAACCACACCCAAAGAGTCTTGGCATTTCATCTGATGGGAGGCTTGGTACTTTTCAATATTTTTTTATAAATGATCTGGATGAAAGGATGGAGAAATGCTCATTAAATTTGCAGATGAAACCAAATTGGGAGGAGAAGTGAAGACATCAGAAGACAGAAGTGGAATATACTGAGATCTGAACACACTGGGAAAGTGGGCACATGTGAATAAGTCGCAAGTTGAGAAGGATAAATGCAGAATTCTACATGCGGGTAACAAAAATAAGAAGCACGCACACTGGACGAAGGATACGCTTCAGGGTAGCAGTGTGTATAAACAAGACCTTGGGGTATGGATGGACTGTAAATTAAATATGAGCTGCAAGTGTGATGCATTGACAAAAAAGGCTAATACAATCTTGCGGTATCAACAGCAGCATAACATCCAAATGGCAAGATGTCATAGCAAGGACATAGGTAAGGGAGGGTTTCTTGGGTTCAACCTCCCCCCTGTTGCTTGTCTGAAGCTCTGTCCCCTGTTTGTGGGTTTTTTCCTAACTTTAAGTGTTTTTTGTCTTTTGGTCTGCAGGGGGTGCAATTTCTAAGCTGGCAGCACCAAAATTTCAGGGGTTTGTTGGAGGACTCTCCTGATGATACCACCCAGGTTTGGTGAGGTTTGGTTCAGGGGGTCCACAGTTATGGACTCCCAAAGGGGATGCCCCTATCCCCATTGTTTCTAATGGAAGCTAATAGGAGATGGGGGCTACATATTTGAGGGTCCATAACTTTGGACCCCCTGAACTAAACTGCACCAAACCTGGGTGGTATCATCAAGAGGGTCTCCTAAAAATACCCAGAAATTTTGGTGCTGCAGATTAACAATTGCACCCCTGACAGGAGGCACTCCTCAAATTTCCCCAGATTCTCCTTTTAAATCCACCCCCTTCGGCATGGATTGAAAGGGAGAATCTGAGGTCCCCAGTTTAAACATTGAAAGAGATGTTGTTTCAGGGTGGGGGCTAATCCACCCCCAAACAGCATAACTTTCAATGTTGTTTAAACTGGTGACCCCAGATTATCCCTTTAAGGTGGATTTAAAAGGAGAATTTGGGCTCCCTAATTTAAACACCATTGAAAGTGATGCTGTTGGGGGGTGGATTCCAGCATCACAGCAGCTGCCCATGGGGTGTGTGTGCAAAACTCAGATTTTGCACCGGGCTCCATTTTCCCTAGTTACGCCTCTGCCCGGAGGAGAGGGCAGAAGGGACTGGCACCTGTGAGCCCAGCTGGTGGGGGGAGCAGGGCACTCTGCCGTCCCCAGCCTTGGAGAGCTCCTTTATAAGTACTGAGGCTGGGGTGGGGCTTGGGGAGGCGTGGCCACACCCCCGAACCCCCCATAAAAATTTATACCTACGTCCCTGTATTCTGCTGCACACCACATTGGTCAAGCCTTACCTGGAGTGTCGTGTACAGTTCTGGAGGCCTCACTTCTAAAAGGATGTGGACAGGTGCAGAGGAGAGTGACGAGGATGACTGGGGGCCTGGAAATCAATCCCTACAAGGAAAGGCGGAGGGACTTGGGGATGAAGAGGAGGCTGTCACTTGGAGGAGCTCAGGGAGCTTTTTCTGTAGGCAGCACAGGAATAAATGTGTATCAATTACAGGTGGAAATGACAAGGGATCACCTATGTCAGGAACATTTTTTTACAGTGAGAGTCATTGTTGTGGACTGGGCTGCTGGGGGGCGGGGAGGTGAGCTCCCCCTCTCTGGCAGTCTCCAGCTGGACAGCGTCAGACGGCGGGTCCGGAAATAATAGAAACTGGAGATTTGTTCTAAAGTCTTTATTTCGATATGAAGCAAAAACGAACCTGAGGTTCCCGCTTCAATCTACTGCCCGTGTCCCCCAAAGCTCCCTGCCTGTCAGGCTGAACACACTCAAACTAAGTTCACATAAAGGAAAGAACTTTATTGCTTTGTGTTGCCCTAAATACAGGGTGCTGGAACTGAGGATTCGTGTCCTCAGTTCCAGTATTTATTTTATTTCTGAACTCAACAACAACCAACCAGCCTTCTCCCCCCGCCCAGTCTTTGGCCTCTCATTGACCGTGAAGCTCTGGTGGGATGTAGCTTCTCAGTTTGTTTTCCCGCTCTTGTTGGAAAAAGGCGAGAACCAGTGCATGCTGGGAGTTGTAGTCCTGACACTGCCCCCTGTAGCCCAACAGCTCCCATGATTCTCACTACAAAGCACTACAAGCCTGGGAACAGTTCACACTTCCCATACGATAAGATCAGTTCTTCCAGGCTGCCAAGGCCATCTGCAGAAGGAGAGAGAGCGCTGGACACCTGCAGAGTACAAAGCAATACAGAGCAATACAGTTCCCCTTTGCGATGTCCGCCACCCACCCACTGACAGGCACGGGCCTGACATTCAGCCTCCTTTAAGATTTCTCCCCCCCCCCCCCATGAGGTCAGTCAGGGTAAGCATGATGAAAAGCTCTCACTAGCCGGGGGGCTTGCACGTGCTTCAAATCCACCCACTCATTGTGCCTGGCTGGGAAATGAGTCCAAGCAACTAGATACTGCAGACGGCTGCGATGCACTCAAGAGTCCAGGATAGCATCAACTTCATGATGGGGACGTGACCCGAGGTGGGCACCTCTGCCTGGGGATGCCAGGCGTCCAGGGGAGGCGCTTTCTTGAGAAGGCTGCAATGAAAAACAGGGTGTATAGACCTCAAATTCTTAGACACATTAATTCTGCAGTCACATTGTTAATTGCCTTAACCACCGGGAATGGCCCAATATATTTCTGTCCCAGCTTCCTATACCCTTGAAGGCCCCTCAGGTTTTTGTGGACAAATACATCCAGTCTCCCACTGCAAGATCAAGGGGATGCCATTTCTTATTGGCTTGTTGTTTATGTCCCTGCTTAGCCTTCTGGAGTGCTGTCTGCATGGGCCCCTATGCTTGCCGGATAGATTGCACCAACTCCTGAAGCTCTACTGGTCCTTTCTGCACATCCCCCAGAAACGGAAAGGGCTTAGTTGACTGTCCCAAAATGACCTCAAAGGGGCTTTTACCCGTGCTACTGTGCATTGCATTGTTGCAAGCGAATTCCGTGAAAGGTAGAAAGTCCACCCAGTTAACCTGGTGATAATTGATGTAGCAGCGCAGATATTGTTCTAAAGTAGTGTTGGTGCAGCATGATACGTGGAGGAGAGGGCTTGTTCCACGCCTGATAGCTTAAGAAAATGGTGCCAGAACCGCAATACGAACTGGCTGCCCCAGTCGGATATTATTTTGTTGGGTGCAGCACGGAGCCTATAAATGTAAGTCACAAACATTTGGGACAACTTGCCAGTGGACGGAAGTGAGGAGCATGGAATGAAGTGGGCCTGTTTTGAAAACAAATCAATGACTATCCAAATCACAGATTTCCCTTTACTGGACAGGAGATCAGTGATAAAGTCCATGGAAATCACTTTCCAGGGGGTCTCAGGTTCCGGGAGAGGTTGGAGGAGACCCGGCGTTTTCCCTTGCGCTCGCTTGCGGTTGCACATGTAGGGCACCCTTTTGCATAAACCTCCACGTCACCCTGCAAGGTCCCCACCCAAACTGCCTGTGAGCCACGTGCAGCATTTTCACAAAGCCCAAATGCCCTGCAGATTTGACATCATGGGCCCCATGCAACGTGAGGAGGCCTGCTTGGGGGGGCACGTGGAGTTTATCTCCCTTCCACCAGAACTCGCCCCTTTTTTCCAACTTATCACTGCCCTCTCCTGGCAGCACTGGGGGGGGGGGGCTCCCACCTCCTTTAAGGTGGGCAAAGTGGGGTGTGCGGTGCGCAGCAATCGCTGACTGTGGGTAGTCACACTCAAGCCCAGTATGGAAAGCCACTAGGGCCACATCTGGGGGGTGGGGCAAACAAGAAAGAGCATCAGCTAAACAATTGGACTTCCCAGGGAAGAAGTGGAGCATGAAGTTGAAACGGGAGAAGTCCACCCACTGGAGCTGCTTGACTGAGAGCTTTCGGGGTCGCAGAGTACAGCCAGGTTTTTATGGTCAGTCCATACTCCAACCAATGACACCAGTCAGTTAAGGTGCACTTAATAGCCCCTGTTTCCTTGTTCCCTACAGTCCAATTCAGTTCCTCCCCCGAGAATTTGCAGGAAAGGGAAGCCCAGGGGTGCAATTTTCCATCCTCTCCCCTCTGCAGCAAAGCAGTGCTGCACCATAAGAACATAAGAACATAAGAACTAGCCTGCTGGATCAGACCAGAGTCCATCTAGTCCAGCATTCTGCTACTTGCAGTGGCCCACCAGGTGCCTTTGGGAGCTCACATGCAGGAGGTGAAAGCAATGGCCTTATGCTGCTGCTGCTGCTCCTGAGCACCTGGTCTGCTAAGGCATTTGCAATCTGAGATCAAGGAGGATCAAGATTGGTAGCCATAGATTGACTTCTCCTCCATCAATCTGTCCAAGCCCTTTTTAAAGCTATCCAGGTTAGGTGGCCATCACCACCTCCTGTGGCAGCATATTCCAAACACTAATCACACGTTGCATGAAGAAGTGTTTCCTTTTATTAGTCCTAATTCTTCCCCCCAGCATTTTCAATGAATGCCCCCTGGTTCTAGTATTGTGAGAAAGAGAGAAAAATTTCTCTCTGTCAACATTCTCTACCCCATGCATAATTTTTTAGACTTCAATCATATCCCCCCTCAGACGTTCCCTCTCCAAACTAAAGAGTCCCAAACGCTGCAGCCTCTCCTCATAAGGAAGAACAATCCTTCAATCATCCCTCGTTGCCCTTCTCTGCACTTTTTCTATCTCTTCGATATCCTTTTTGAGATACGGCGACCAGAACTGAACACAGTAATTCTGTGCAGCCTAATCACTGCTTTATGGCAGGGTATGAATAACCTTGCAGTTTTATTATCAACTCCTTTCCTAATGATCCCCAGCATAGAGTTTGCCTTTTTTCACAGCTGCCATGCATTGAGTTGACATTCCTAAGGAACTAATAACCGAGACTTCCAAATCTCTTCTCCTGGTCTGTGACTGATAGCATTCGACCCCTGTAGCGTGTATGTGAAGTTTCCGGATTTTTTGCCCCCTATGTGCACTACTTCACATTTAGCTACATTGAACTGCATTTGCCATTTCTTAGCCCACTCACCTAATTTATCATGGTCCACTTGGAGCTCTTTCGCAATCCTTTGTGGTTCTTACCAATTTGCTATAATTTAGTATTATCTGTAAACTTAGGCCACCACACTACCCACCCCTACTTCCAGGTCATTTATGAATAGGTTAAAGAGCACTGGTCCCACACGGATCCTTGGGGGACACCACTCTGCTATTCCTCTCCATTGTGAGAACTTCCCATTTATAATCAATTCTTGTTTCCTGTTCCTCAACCAGTTTTTAATCCATAGGAGGACTTCCCCTCTTATTCCTTCATTGCTGAGTTTTCTCAATAGTCTCTGGTGAGGAACTTTGTCAAAAGCCTTTTGGAAATCCAAGTAGACAATGTCCACCGGTTCCCCCTTATCCACATGCCTGTTTACACCCTCAAAGAACTCTAGTAAGTTTGTAAGACAGGACTTGCCTCTGCAAAAGCCATGCTGACTCTTTCTCAGCAGGTCTTGCTTTTCTACATGTTTTATAATTTTATCTTTAATGATAGATTCTACTAATTTACCAGGAACAGATGTCAAACTGACTGGCCTGTAATTTCCCGGGTTCCCCCTAGACCCTTTCTTAAAGGTTGGTGTGACATTGGCCATCTTCCAGTCTTCAGGGATGGAGGCAGATTTCAGGGATAAGTTGCATATTAATGTGAGAACATCAGCAATTTCATGCTTGAGCTCTTTAAGAACTCTTGGGTGAATGCAATCTGCACCAACACCTTGTCCAATGCATCAACTTGCCTGACAAAGGGTTTGGAAGGGTCGCCGTGACGCAGGATGGGCTCTGAAGTGAAGGCATGTTTGAGAGCTTAGAAAGCCCTTTGGCAGTCCAGGGTCCAAAGGAGCAGGGCTGCCGGCTTTGCAGCTGCAGCCCCCTTATCCTTGGCGTGCAGCAAGTTGGTAAGAGGGAGGGCTAGCTGCGCAAAGTCAGGAATAAAGTCCTGATAGAAGTTGGCAAAGTCAAGAAAAGATGGTAGTTGCTTTCGAGTGCATGGCTCCTGCCATTGAAGCACATCCTGCACCTTACCAGTATCCATTTCCAACCCTTGGCTGGTCAAGATTTTCTTTGTGGAACTCACATTTGGACAATTTCACATACAAGTCACTTCTCAGCAGCCGTTGCAGCACTGTTCTAACAGTGGCAATGAGCTCCTCTTCAGACTGGGAATAGATCAGCACATCGTCCAAACAAACCACTTTTCCTTTAAACAGAAATTCTTGGAGCACTTTGTTAATCCAACTCATGAAGACCCCAGGGGCCCCGAGAGTCCAGAAGGCATCACACGGTAGGCAAATTGATCCATTCTTGTGTTAAAAGCCGTCATATATTCCATCCCTTTGGCTATTAAAACTTGGTAATAAGCCTCCCTCAAGTTAGATTCCATGAAAATTTTGCCCTGCCCCGAACAGCTCAACAAGTCTTCGATCAGAGGGAGCGGGCCCTTATTACATGCGGAGTCTGCATTCAATCCCCGGTAGTCAGTTCACAACTGTCAGGGGCCATCCTTCCTTTTTACAAACAACACCAGTGCTGCAAAGTCACTGGTTATTCTCTTGACAAAGCCCTGCTTCAAGTTTTTCTCTAACAACTCCTGAAGCGTTTGCGCCTCGGTGGGGCTCATTGGGTAGAGTTTGGCACCTGGCAATAGCTCGATTTTCAGTCAGTTTTGCAGTGGGGCACAACCTGTCACATTCCCCTTCCTCAAAAACCCGTTGTAGGTCCCGACAGGGGAGGGGGATGGCCGAGGTATCTAGCACACCAGCAGCCAAGTCATTCGGCCCCCTCCTCCTGCAGCAGGGAGTTATTGGGACCATCGATTAGGTGATCTTTGCAAGGGGGGGGGGGGTCTGTAAACTGTATAGTGTTGGTGGACCAGGTAATGTTGGGGTCATGATCATGTAGCCAGGGCACCTCCTGCACTATGGAATATTTGGCCACCGCCACAATGATGAAGCATTGCTTCTCCCAATGCCCCCCGTAATGGATCAGAACGGGTTCAGTTTTATGCATGACGGGGACACTCCCAACACCCCACCGTCCAAATTGGATGGGGCAGTGCAAAGGGATCTGTTCCAGCCCCAGTTGAGCCACTGAAGAAGGCTGCATTAAGCATTGGGTGCATCCCGAGTCCACCAAAGCTTGTGTCAGCAATTTAGTCCCACAAGCTTTGTTTGGTACCACTAAAGAGATGAGGAAAGGTTTGTTGGTGCCGCTCACCCTTGGAAGGGCCCATTTCAGGCCAGGTCGCGGTCATTTCCTGCCGACTTCTAGCTGTACTCTGAGTCGCCAGCTTTCTTGGATGCAGAACTTGCTTCACATGGTCGCAACTTCAGCCCCTCGCCTTTCTTGAAGGGGGGCTTCTTCCTGGCTCCCTTGGCCACCCCTGGTTTTTTCACTTCACCAGAGGGCCCCCCGGGAGGGCTGCTCTTCTTACTGGGGCACACTGAGGCCATGTGCCCCTTGTCTTCACAATGCAGGCGGAGCCCCAGGCAGAGGCGTCGGGCATAGAGGGACTCCTCCACCCCTCCGTTGTTGCGGCCAGACCTTCAGTGGGATCCGATGGGGTGTGGGGACTGGATCTTGCATGGAGGACTGCTCCGACGCTTGAGTTCTTGCCCCTTGCGTATGCGGGTCTTTATTTCACCGGCCGTAGTGCACCAACCCACCAGGATTGTCAGTTCCCCTGTTACTAGGGTCCACTGTGCCACCTCGGGGTGCAGCCCTTCATGAAAGAAGTGGATTTTTACCAGCTCCGGCCAATCTTGGATCACAATTGGCAAAACTCAGAGATGTACTTGCTCATGGATTGGGTCCCCTGCCAGATCTTCTGAAGTCAAGCGTGTGTCTTTTCCTCCTCTGAAAGGGTCCTCGAACTCCTGTCGCAAAGCCAACGTGAAGCAGGGGAAGGACCGTAGCTTGGGTGCACGGCCCTTGTACAGCCCCACGTACCAATTGGCCACCTCTCCTTCCAGGAGTGCCCCCACCTCGTGCACTTGCTCGATTTTGTCTTTGTATTCCCCCCATGCTTTCCCATGTGCACAAGGAAGTAAGGTAAGGCATCAGTTGCCCCATCAAACTGGGCCTCCAGGCAGCACCTCCTCCTTGGGGCTGCCGCTGGGACAGGGACCAGTGCTGATAGAGGAGGTCCCGGAGGTCTTGGCTGGGGTGGCGAGCAGGGCGCCCCCTTTGCCCCAGTGGGAAACTGACTGGCCCCTGTGTGAAACAGGATGCTGGACTGGGTGGGCCAGCAGGGTGCTGCTCAGGGCCTGGCCCTCCTCCTCCTCCTCCTCCTCCTCCTCCCGGAGCTGCTTTTCTCCAAGACTGCTTGTGCCAGGCTGAGCTGCAGCAAAGCTGTTCCTGGAAGTTTCTGCTTTTAGAAGAGAATCCCTTCGCAATCTGTCATTCCCACCGGGGAGCTTGGAGGAAACCCTTTTCATCTTCCACTGCCTGCGAGTGACGTGGCCCCTGGGCTCAAATGGGATGGCGTCGGGCCAAGCAGCTGCATCACTCCAGCCTGAAGATGCAGGGAAAGTTTTCTCAAGCAAAAGTTTCCTTTCCTCCTGATGAAGGGAGCTTGGACTCCTGAAAGCTCGTTCTCTGAAAATGTTGTTGGTCTTCAGGGAACTGCAGAACTTGAATCCAGCTGTTCTGTGGAAGACCAACACAGTTGCCCTCTGAACCTTTTCTCAAAGAGCTTGTCCAGCGGAGCACATCAATTTGGGGGCAGAGTGTCAGGATCATGCCTTTGTAGTCATGTAACCATTGCTGTCTGCCGTTTGATCTATATTCTGTCTGATCTGTAACTATCCTGACTTAGGTTCATGGCTTTCTTGATGCTTTTAGATAACTAGGCCTCCAGTCTGGCATGCCAGCACTCTGAGAAAGAGTAACTGGATAATTATCTCGTCTCTGGGCTGCCAGCCAGGTGGCTCACTGCAGTTATCAGTTTCTGATAGAATAACCTTGGTACCGGGTCAGACCGAAAGTAACTTTTGCCAGATGTTCTGCTCTGGGCAAGCAGGAGGACGGGGCAGGGGGAGGGGGCTTGTGTATCAACTGGCCAGGTTCCTCAGAACGGGCTTCTTCATGTGTACACTTGATCTGCCTGTCAATAATAAAGGAAACTGAGCAATATACCAGAGTCGAATTATTGGGACAAGACTCAGGGATATAACACCCCAATAACAGCCCCAATATTGGAGGGGGGGCACTGTGAGCACTGTCTGGGGATGCCAAACCTCAGATGAAGCCTGAAGATCTCACAGATTACAAACCCCTCTCCAGCGACAGAAATCAGTTCCCCGGAAGAAAACGTCTGCTCTAAAGTATGAGCGGTGGGGCATCATGTCCTGCTGAGGTCCTTCCCCTCCCCAAACCCCACCACCCCTGTGCCCAGCCCCAACGTCATCAGGAATGTCCCAATCCGAAACGATCCATCCTGAGAGCGCGGAGCCGTGCAGACAGGGCAACAAAGAGGTCTCGCCATTTCTTTGGCCATGCAAGTGGTTTCTGGCACTCCACGGGAGCCATTTTGGGGGGCCCCCACGCCTCCTTCTCAAAGGTCAAAAAAGTGTCCCCAGGTTCAACAAGGCTGAAACCTTTGCTTCCAAACCGGCCTACTATGGCAGCATGAAAGAGTTAGAAAGCTGGGCTAGGTTCTATAATGTCTGGGTTCAAATCCCCATTGTGCCATGAATCTTTTTAGGTGACTGTGGATCAGTCACTCTACTTCAGTTTAACCTACCTCACAGGGTTGCTGTGAAGATAAAACAGTGGAGCAGAAAGCTATATACGTTGTCCTGAACTCTTTGGACAAAAGATGGGATAAAACCCTATTAGACTCACATTAGCATCTCAGAGGAAATACTAGATTACATACATATGCTATACACTAAGCAAGCTGCTTGCTGTAATCTGGTTTTGCCTCAGAAACGATAACTTCCTGGGTCACTGAAGAGAAGAGCTGGGAGTGCCGTGCTGGTGTCAGAATGTAACTCAGGAACTGAGTCCAGAAAGCTTCAGCAAAATGTTTCCCTTTGTTAACTCCACTTCTCAATGCACGTTCCACCCCTCATTTATTCATTCATTTTATGAATATACACATCAGATTCCATCCAGGGAGAATCTTTTTAAGAAGAGCCTGCAGGTTGAGATAGTGAAGAGAAAGCTGCACTGGGAGAAACAAATCACCAGCATCACACAGGATATCAATACGGCTATTTCAAGCCACAGAAATGGAGACTGTCAAAATCTTGACAAGAATATGTCAAAACAAAACTACGGCCCACAGACTGAAATTCCCAATTCCCAAAACAGGACATCAAAGATTGCAGCAACCATCAGACCATCACATTAATTTCTCATGCAAGTAAAGTGATGTTCAAATCCTACAACAAAGACTGTTGCCATAAATGGGATGAGAAATGCCTGATGTTCACATTGGATTCAGAAAAGGGACTAGAGATTATATTGCAAATTAACGTTGGTTACTGGAGCAAACGAGAGAATTTCAGAAGAAAATCAGCTTGGTTTCATAGATTACAGAAAAGATTTTGACTGCGTGGATTATGAAAAGGTATGGCTCGTTTTAAAATAAATGAGCATGCCACAATATCTGTTTTGTTGCTCAACCTGTACTCTGTCAAGAGCCTGCAGTCAGGACAGAACAGAGAGAAACAGAATGGTTTCCAGTTGGCAGAGATTTCAGACGAGGATGTATTTTATCTCCCCATCTTTTCAATCTGTATACAGAACATATCATTAGGAAAGATGGATTAGATTTAGATGAAGGCAGAGTGAAAATTGGTGGAAGGAACATTAATAGTTTGAAATATGCAGATCATACCATGTTAGTGGTAGAAAATAATGAAGAGTTGAAACACCTCGGAGCACTAAAGGCCAGACATGCTGTGATGTGGAGCCCCCTCCAGCTTGGGAAAGGAGCTGCCGGAAGGGCTGAAACACCTGAAGTGAGCTTTCTTCAACAACAATTTGAGATACACAGATGACATCACATCAGTGGCAAAACAGGATGGAGACTTGAAACAACTCATGATGAAGGTCAAAGACAAAAGCAACAACTACTACGGAATTACACAACTTCAAGGGTGACAATGAAGCACTGGAAATTGTTAAAGATTTCCTATTCCTTCACTCCATCATCAACCAACAGGGAGTCTGCAGCCAAGAAATCAGAAGGAGATTGAGACTAGCAGCCCCATTGTGGTGGTGGGGTGGGGGTGAATCTGCCGGTGGAAGCAGCACATGGCTGCACCCACAGATTTGCCCTCCCAGGGGGCACTTGCCCTGGTGGAGGGGCGATTTTGCCGGCGTTCAGTCACCGCTGCTGGCCGGGAGATGCCTACAGGGCATGAGGCCTCAGCCCCCCAAAAGGTGGTGTGAATCTACTGAGGCCCACGGGGGCTTCTCCGCAGCAGGGGGGCCTTTCTCAGCAGTGGGGAGATTTCCTCACTTTGCAAGCCTCCCTACGTGATCACGAAGTCTCTGTGGGAGTGGTGGGACGGGGTGGCCACCGGGCCTCTTGGACGGGCCTGCCTGTAGGGCAGTCATGAAGGGAGAACTCAGGGCTTTTCCAGATGTTCAGGGACCACACTTCATCAGTTTCCCTACCAGCATGGCCAATTGGCCATGCTGACAGAGGCTGATGGGAATTGTAGTTCCTGAACATCTGGAGAGCCGCAGGTTCCCTACCCCTGAGCTAGAAAATATCCTGAAGTGTAAGGATGTGTTGCTGGAGACTAAGATCAGGGTAAGGCATACCCTACGACTCCCTATTATTATGTTTGGGTGTGAAAGTTGGGCAATGAAGAAAGCTGACAGGGAGAAAAGTTGATTCCTTTGCAATGCGGTGCTGGAGGAGAGTTTTAGAGGTACCACAGACTGCCAAAAGCACAAATCAGTGGGTTCTGGATCAAATCAAGTGTGTTCTCCCTAGAAACTAAAGTAAGGCTGTTGTATTTTGGTCACATGATGAGAAATCAAGATTTACTGGAAAAGAAAATAAGGCTAGGAAAAGTTGAAGGCAAAAGGAGACGATGAAGACCCAACACAAGACGGACTGGCTGCCTCAAGGAAGGCTCACTCCTCGGCTGGCGAGGTCTGACCTTGCTATTCATGGCAGGATGTTTTGGAGATGATTAATTCTGACATGGGTGGTCCAAGTCAGCTGAATCCTGTCAGATCTCAGAAGTGAAGCAGGGTTGGCCCTGGTTAGTACTTGGATGGCAGACCACCACCGAAGTCCAGGGTCACTATCAAGAGGCAGTCAATGGCAAACCACCTTTGATTGTCACTTGCCTGGAGAACTCTATTGTGTTGCCACAAATTGACTGTATTTTGACTACACATACACAGTTCATAGGGTTGCCATAAGTTAAAAGCAACTTGACAGCTCTTAATGTGCACACACACACAGCACACATTTCAGAAAAAAAGGACAGAAAAGTCATAAAACCGACCGCATAAAAGACTGGGAGAAACCCCCGAATACAATGCACAGACCAGAGGAGAACTAATTAAAATAGGCCTGCTGCACTACTCAGTCTTGGCCTCTGGCAGGCAGCATCAGGATCAGCTGCAGCTCCAGCCCTGCATTTGGACAGGAACTCACTCAGACCTGAGCTACAAATGGTTTGTTTTTTGATGTAGCTGTTATAACTAACTCAAACTGCAAACTTTATAACAACCAGCAATATTTGGAAGTCTTTGGTTCAGACAGTCACAGGCAGTGACGTAGGCATAGATTTTTATGGGGGAGTTCGGGGTGAGGCCACACCCCCACCCACCCCTGGGGGTGTGTCCACACCTCCCAAGCCCTGCCCCTGGCCCCAGTGCTTATGAAAGCAGCTCTCTGAGGCCAGGAACAGCAGACTCCCCTGCCCTGCCCGCCCCGCGCCCCCCCCCCCCACCGGCTGGGCTTCCAGCTGGTAGCTGGCAGTCTCTTCTCCCTCCCCTCCAGGCAGAGGGATAGCTAGGGAAAATGGAGCCTGGTGCAAAATCTGAGCTTTGGGGCCCCCGCCATGGGCGGCTGCTGTGATGCTGGAATCCACCCCCAAACAGCATCACTTTCAATGGTGTTTAAATTAGGGAGCCCAGATTCTCCTTTTAAATCCATCAGTTAAAACAACATTGAAAGTGATGTTGTTTTGGGGTGGATTATCCCCCACCCTGAAACAACATCACTTTCAATGTTTAATCTGGGGACCTCACATTCTTCCTTTAAATCCATACCGAAGGGGGTGGATTTAAAAGGAGAATCTGGGGAAATTTGGAGGGTGCCTGCTGTCAGGGGTACAATTGTTAAGCTAGCAGCACCAAACTTTCAGGGTATCTTTAAGAGACTCTCCTGATGATACTGCCCAGGTTTGGTGAAGTTTGGTTCAGCGGGTCAAAAGTTATAGACCTTCAAAGGTGTAGCCCCATCTTCTATTAGCTCCCATTGGAAACAATGGGGGATGCGGCACCCCCTTTGGGAGTCCATAACTTTGGACCCCCTGAACCAACCTTCACCAAACCTGGGTGGTGTCAGCAGGAGACTATCCTGATGATACCACCTAGGTTTAGTGAAGTTTGATTCAGGAGGTCCAAAGATATGGACCCTCAAAAGGGTAGCCCCATCTACTATTAGCTCCCATTGGAAACAATGGGGGATAGGGCACCCCCTTTGGTGATCCATAACTTTGGACCCCCTGAACCAAACTTCACCAAACTTGGCTGGTATCATCAGGAGTGTCACCTGATGTTAGCCTGAAATTTTGGTGCCTCTAAAAACTGTGCCCTCTGCAGGCAAAAATGAAAAAACACTTTAAAATACAAAAACACAAAAGGGGGGTGGAGCTTTGTACATGCAATGGGGGGGGTCTGAACCCAAGAACCCCCCTTACCTACATCCTTGGTCACAGGGCTGTCAGAGTTCAAGAAGTTCAGAATTTAGCAATGGCAACATAACTCAGCCCCAGCCACTCACCCCAAGTCCAGTGCTCCTCAGCCTCATCTCAAATATGGCATACCTGCAGTAAATTGTGCCTAGGGCAAGCAGTGAAATCACCCCCCTCCCCGTAGCATGGCTACTGGCAGCCTGGTGCACACTTGCGCGCGCACACACACACCAGCTCTTTTGGGTCTTCCTTTCTCCCCACTTTGGGGTGGTGTTAGATGGCCACTGTGCCTACTGCAGCCTCTCCAAGCATTGGGAGAAAAAACCCACTTAGGGCGTGGGGAGGAAACCTGCCTGGCAGTGTCCTCAGGTGGAATTCCCTGCGCCAGTTCTAGGGTGGCCCTGAAGGTCAGATGGACACCAGAAGGATGCATGTAGCTCCCTGGGTTCTCTGTGGCAGGCAGGTTGAAGGCAATGTTGGGAGGGAGCAAGGGAGGGGGTGGGGGAAGAGTTGAGGGCAGAAGTTGGCCAGCAAAGCAGAGAGCGCCAGCCAGCACTGGGGTGTTTGCCAAAACAGACTTGTTCCTGGCACCTTGATGGGGGACGAGGAGGAGGGGACTGGGCAGGGTTGGGTGTGCAGCTGGTAAGGAAACTGCCGGGGACACAAGGAAAGGGTAGGTAAGAAAAGACTCTGACAGCCTGGGGCTGCAGCACAGGCACGTTCCCCACAGTCAGCCCACCCTGCTGGTGGCACAGGAGGAGGAGGAGTGAAGCGCACCACAGCTGAGCCTGGGCTGCATGGGGATTGGTCGGGCTGGCTGTTGGGCTGGCAGCTGTGGCTGAAGGAGTACAGGGGGGCCAGCTGATTTGCACCCCCCGTGTGACATCTGAAAGTGGTGCCTGGGGCATCCACCTCCTCTGTCCTTCCCTAAATACACCACAGCTTGAAATGCCACATTTCAGTATCATACCTGCAAATCTTTATTTTCACACCAATTTCTGTAACTTCAGGTCAGATTTTCTTTTCATGTTTAGGCATTCCTAACGTTATTTGTGTGTCATTGGACAAATGACAGGATATATAAATGGCACGGGAAAAGATGTTAAAATGCTGTAGGAGAACCACATACCCTAAAAGCACAAACAGTGAAAACGGCCAAAAAATAAAATGTTCCTCAGTGACAAGACTGGAAAACTAAACATAACATTAAAACATAACATACAAAATAAGGCTTCCGGTTGGGTAATGGCTACCTCCAAACACTTCTGAACTTTGCTCCAGAGGCATCCGTGAAAACATCTGTATACCTCCTTGGAAAAAGGGGGAAATCCCTCCTCAAGAGGTAGGAGAGATTCTAGCAATAGAAGGTGGAATATTTCGCTGGGTTAACCGAAGAGGACACGTTCTACAACCCAGAACTTCACGGAAGGCGAGTCCAATAGGAGGAAGCCATACCTGGCAGCTACAACTACTTGAAAAAATACTCATAACATGAATGCACTCTAAAAGAAACTCAAATAGTAAATAATAGAACGTTACAAGAAAGGACTGATTGAAAAAACAAAAATAAAAGAAGATAAGGAATTATCAGAAACTCCGGGTGGACAAACTGCGGGAGACGCACAAAGGCAGCACGTCGTTCGTCCCGGCTTACAGCCCGAGAGGAGGAAAAAGTGGAACATAAGAACATAAGAACTAGCCTGCTGGATCAGACCAGAGTCCATCTAGTCCAGCATTCTGCTACTCGCAGTGGCCCACCAGGTGCCTTTGGGAGCTCACATGCAGGAGGTGAAAGCAATGGCCTGCTGCTGCTGCTGCTGCTGCTGCTCCTGAGCACCTGGTCTGCTAAGGCATTTGCAATCTGAGATCAAGGAGGATCAAGATTGGTAGCCATTGATTGACTTCTCCTCCATAAATCTGTCCAAGCCCCTTTTAAAGCTATCCAGGTTAGTGGCCATCACCACCTCCTGTGGCAGCATATTCCAAACACCAATCACACGTTGCGTGAAGAAGTGTTTCCTTTTATTAGTCCTAATTCTTCCCCCCAGCATTTTCAATGAATGCCCCCTGGTTCTAGTATTGTGAGAAAGAGAGAAAAATTTCTCTCTGTCAACATTCTCTGCCCCATGCATAATTTTATAGACTTCAATCATATCCCCCCTCAGACGTCTCCTCTCCAAACTAAAGAGTCCCAAATGCTGCAGCCTCTCCTCATAAGGAAGGTGCTCCAATCCTTCAATCATCCTCGTTGCCCTTCTCTGCACTTTTTCTATCTCTTCGATATCCTTTTTGAGATGTGGCGACCAGAACTGATGGTGACTGCCTGGTGAGTTGTGAATGCCGGGAGATTTGGTTGGACTTGAAAAAAGCTTATTAATAAATATATTATACGTTGAGTGAAAACCGCCTCACTGCTATGAGAAAAGCTGCTCCTTTAAGTGGGGAGAAGTTAGAATTTGTTGACAGCAAACTTCTGGGCTGAGACTCTGAGGTTAACAAACAACGCGAGATTTGGAGAAGGTTACCATAACAACGGAAGGGTAGAAACGACCGAAACTGCGACTAAACCATTTGCTGTCGGAATACAAAGGAGACGGTCTGGTAAAATCAGAAACAGATAAAGATAAAAGAGGTAAGAATTAAGGAGTCGACACTAAGAGGCGAAGAACGGATATAAACAAAATTTTGCGGAGTCTAGACAAGACGCAATAGAATCATAGCGCCCAAAATAGAAGAAAAAAATTGAGGAATGACGGCTTCTGCCAAGTCTAGGCAAACACAGCTAAGCAAGTTAAAAGGTATAAAAAATGGGCTGACAGACCCAAAAACACCAGTAAAGATGACTGATTTATACTCCAAACTGAAAAAAATATTGGACATTACTACAAATTCTCAAAAGGATATGGCCACATTTCAACAAGAGACCATGGAAAGGTTAACTAGAATGGAGAGAGAAATGCTTAACCTTAAAAAGGAACTGAGCCACATTAAAAAAATAGAAGAAGCCTTACTTTCAATTACAGAAGACTTAAAAGGCAAAGAGTCAAAGCTAATAGTGGTAGAAGATGCAGTAGAAAATTTAAGCGATCATAACCTGCGCCAAGATGCTATACTTGTAGTATTGGAATAAACTTTTAAAAAATGCTCAGAATAAGAGGTGTCCCAGAATTGGACAGGGAAGTGACATTGAGTAGAATTATGCCTCTACTACAAGAAGTATGGGGTCTCAGTAGAGAGGAAATCCTTAAAGAAGTGGACCAAATTTATAGGGTTAATACGAGATCTTCGAGAAATAATAGCCAACCCAGGGACATAGTGTAAGGAATTCCATAGAAGCAGAAATAAAAGGCTCTTTGGTGAAAAAGACCGTTTATTCAGACATCTTAGAAAGCTCAAGTACACGCAGTGGCAGGAATGACACTTCCCGCCAGAAGCACAGGTTATAACTCTATCCAACCCATCCCCCACCCGGCTTCCCATGGGAACGGAGACCTCATCTCCCGCGCAGAGATAAAGTCTCCGCAGTTGAAGCTGGCCCATCGCCCGGGCTGTGGAATGCACTCAAGGTTACTTTACCATCAACACCATTGAAACTATTGAAACCTTTACACTCTGCCTCCCTTAAAGAGAAGACCCTCCCCTCAGGTTTATATGGAAAGGCTGCGGTGGAAAGCAGAAATAAGGGTGGAAGGCCAATATTTCTTCGAATAAAACCCCATTGATTATACCCAGAGGAATATCCCACCCTTAAGAGGACTAAATATTGCAAGCGTTATGCATTAAAGTGAGAGTCCAGGGATGGCATGCCAATTCTCGTGAGGTGCTTGGTGGCCATCAATGAATAGCTTCGGTGGGGGTCTCTCCGCTGGTCGGTAAGCCAGGCATCGGAAGCGGGAGCCTCCCTTGAGTAAACTGGAATGGAAGACAGGATGAATGTTACTAAGAGAGTTAGGGCAAATCCAATCGAAAGCAGTGACATCATTAAATCACTTTAGTAATCTGAAAAGGTCCCACGAATCTTTGCCAAGTTTGGAAAAATTTATGCACGCCTCTGAGATTTTGGTAGACAAATACACCCAAGCGCCTGGCACACGCAGAGGGAAATCCTCGAAGCGGTGCTTATCCGCTTTGCAGCTTTTGGGGAGTCCTTCGCCTCGTTGTGGGCATGTCTGACCGCATTTCCACCCCCGCTAGGATGAAATCCATTGTTGAAACTCTGAGGATCCAAAGCTGTCGCTGGTAGTTGTGGCAACGGGCGGGAAGCTGGAGCCGCACCAGACACAATTTCTAAAAGGGGGGTTTTCTTTGTAAATTGCTAAGTGAACCGACATTGTTATAGGTATGCATTCGCAAACGGAATGAGCTCCGGCGACCAATTGTCTTGGTGGTAGTTGGTGTAACAACGTGAAATACTCGCTCTCTAGGGTTCTGTCTGCTTCTCTCCGCCCTTCACCGCTACACTTTGAACGTGGTAGGGGGCGGCGAGTACCGCCGGGCGGCCCCCAACAACCCTGCAAAAACGCAACTTCCAGAACTCTTTGAAATGAATTGGGGGTCAAGCGGTCGGAGACCACCTTTAACGGGGGCGGAAATGTAGACGGGTAAACATGTTGAATGAACAGCCGCGGCTAACTTATAGGGAGCGGAGGGGATGGGAGGCACATGGAATAAAATGGGCTTGTTTAGAAAAATAAGTCCACCACCACCCACAAAACCGCAGGTTACAGCGATGACTTTCGGCAAATCTGTAATAAAATCCATGGAGGATGACTTCCTTAAGGGCGGGAGGCCACCGGGAGAGGTTTCAACAGCCCATGGGCTTTCCCGGAATGGTTTTGGGCTTCTGCACAAAACCGAAAGCAACCTTTTAATATACTTACCAATGTCCTTAGCAGCATTGGCGCCGCTTCACCAGAATCCTGACGGCGGGCCAAAATGCAGAGTTTTCAGAAAGCCAAAATGTCCAGCCGAGCGGGCATCGTGGGCAGGCTTCAAGAACCTGCTTGCATGGAGGGGGGGGGTAACGTACTCAACAGTCCCCTCCGCCAAAACCGCCATTCTCCAAACGCAATTGGGAGTCATCACTTTCCCTCCGCTGTTGGAGTAAGCTTTCGCGGCAGCCCCGCTTTCCTCGAAGTTCCCTTCGCGAGGGAAAGGAGAGAGACAAAGACTAGGAATGGGCGGTGTGTGAAGGAGGAGTGGACGCTTTGAGATCGGGCAGGACAGCCAGCCCCTAACTGGGAGTGGGGAGAGAACAGTGCGTGGAATGTTCCTTCGTAAGGCAGCTCCACCCTCCCCGGGTAGGGCACGAGAGCCGCCAGCCAGCTTTTATTGGTTTTTCCGGGAAAGAATGGACTGTAAAAAAGAAGGAAACGCAGAGAAGAAATCAGCCTCAACGTGGAGTTGTTTTATGGACATCTTGAGGGGGGGGGTGGAAAGAGCTGGCCTGTGGTTTTTGTGGATCCCACCAAACCTGAAAGTGGGTGTTTAGCCTCCTCCAGCCAGTGCGCCAAGTGGAGAGTGCTAGCAATTTGACGGCCGCGAAGTCTCTTTATCCCCTACAGTCCAGTTGAGTTCAGCACCAGAGAATTTCTTTGATAAATAAAGCTACCACGGAACCAGCCTCACCATCTTTATTTTTCTGCAAACAGGGCTGCCCCAAGTGCTTTGTCCGGAAAGGCATCCACGTGAACTACAAACGGGAGATCAGGATCAGGGTGCTTTTAGGATGGGTTCGGGTGGTAAAGCAGGACTTTTAAGAGTTGAAAGGCTGTTTGACACTCTTCAGGTATCCAGGGAAAGGGGGGCCCCGGGGCTTGGTGGACAGTGGATCTTTTACCCTTAGTGCGTAAGAGGTCTGTGAGAGGGAGAGCTCAGTTCAGCCAATTGGGGTATAAAGTCACTCTAGTAGAAATTCTTTAAGCGCAAAACCAAGAAAAAGATTGGAGTTCTTTGCGGTTGGTGGGGGCAGGCCATTGGAGGACCGCTGGCCAATTTTAGCAGGATCCATTTCCAAGCCCTCGGGCTGGAGATCCGGGTAAACCCAAATAGTCAATGGAGGTCTGGTGAAAACAGCATTTTGGAGAGTTTGGCAAGAGAGAGAGTTGTCGAAAGCAAGCCGCTTTCAATACCTCCCTAACCAAATGTTTCATGCTCTTCTATGGTTTTGTGAATAAATTAAAACGCCATCTAAGTATACCTCACAACTCCCTTGTAGGGCCAATAAAATCATGAAGAACTTCGTTGGATAAGGGCCATAAAAAGCCCTCGGGGCCCGGTAATTTAACCTCGGAATGGCATTATCAAGTATTCAAACTGGGTCCAAACTTTGGTGTTAAACGCGCAGTCAAGTGTTCATGGGCAGCCTTCAGCTAATTCTGACCCCTGTAGTAAGCTTCTCTCAAGTCCAATTTAGTAAAATGCGCCCTTTGCCCAGTGCGTGCATCTTAAAAGCAGTCCCTTGATCAAAGCGCAAAGTGATATTTATTGGACAGGGAGACTCGCATTGAGACCCTCGAGTAATCTGTGCAAAGCCGTAGAAGACTCCATCTCTTTACAAAACAAAACGGAGCAGCGTGTGGTGGTGTTTGGTATTCACAATATGAACTCCGGTAGAGCCGATGGTTCTTTGTCCAAGAAGGCAACGGAAGTTCCTTCTTCCTCATTGGGACTCCATACGGTAGGATTCTACCCTTTGGGCAGTTGCCATACCTGGTTGTATAATGATTTTGCAGTCAGTGTCTCTATGGGGTGGCATAACTCGGATCGCATTCTTGTTCCTGAAAACTCCTCTGGCTAGATCATGGTATCGGGTGGGATGCCAATAGAATCGGGAGCAATCGCTGATGAAGCCAGGGAGGGGGGTGTGTCAGGAGAAGCTGAGTTTTCCCCAATTCATGTGTTCACCGCGAGGGAGGGTCAGTGGAATTCTAAGATCCGGTTTCTTTTCCTAAAATGAACTTTGGTTCATGTAACAATAATCCATGGAATGCCCAAAACTATGGAGTGTTTCGCCACTGGCGCTTCAAAATAAAACTAATTTTCTCCCAATGGTCGGCGCTAACGGAGGGAGAACCGGGTTGTGTTTTGAACTGGGCCGGTCCTTCGCTCCCCGAGGGGCTGCCAGTCCATTTGGGTGAATGGTATGGGCTTAGCCAGGGGAATTTGGCCCAGACCTAGCTCCTCTGCCACCCGGGGCCGCATTAAGCAATGGGAGCAGCCAGAATCCACAAGGGCCGCAGGCTATAATGCGTAAGTATGTTTTAGCTGGGTTGGCCAGAAACGCTTTGACAGTAATGGGAGCGCTGCCTTCACTCACCGCGTCAGGAGTCGGACCCATATCCATGGGGGGCTGAAGAAAAGGCAAAACAGGCTGCTTCCCCTCCTCTAATCGCCTTCGATGACCGCCTTTAGATGAGCTCCGTCGGGCGGCCCCGATTTTATGCGGCGGTGGCTTAGCAGATGGGGTGCTGCGGGCTGGAGCTGTGTTGTTTTTTGTTTTTCGACAGTTGGCGGCTAGATGACCTGGCCCCTCCGCAGGTACAGACACAATCTCCAGTCGGCATGACGGCGCCAGGAGGTGGACTCGGTGAAGCGGCTGTAGCTGGGTTTTTGTCTTTGGTGGGCGAGTGGCAGGCTTGGCGTATGTCGCCCGCGTATCGAAGAAAGTATTCTAAGCGTTTTAGACGCCACCTGGGGATCCTGCAACTGGATCCAATCGGCATATAGTGCGAGGGACCCGAATTAAAACACCAAGCTTCACGCAGCTTGCCGTCACACAATCAAAGCATCCGGAGAAGTATTTCCGCAGATTTCAGCGCGCTCAGGCCACTCAGTGAGGGA
The DNA here is from genome assembly GCF_021028975.2 of Sphaerodactylus townsendi. Taxonomy (NCBI): domain Eukaryota; kingdom Metazoa; phylum Chordata; class Lepidosauria; order Squamata; family Sphaerodactylidae; genus Sphaerodactylus; species Sphaerodactylus townsendi. The sequence goes on from NC_059432.1 coordinate 9,785,113, forward strand.
GTCGAAAGCAGCCGCCGCATCGTAAATTCACGGGCAAATTCTGCAAACGGGCCGGTTGCCCTAAGTTGGATAGTTTTGATGGTGCTGGATAGCTTCTATTTTCCGCACCATTCCGGATCTTGGAAGTTTGCAGCCCCTCAAGGCTTGGAGGAATGCGCGGCACCGGGCGGCGAGAGTCTTCATCCCTTGCAAATCCAAAAGAGTCACGTAATTTAACCAGTCGGTTGCTGCCCCATCCAGGACTGGAGCCGATGTCCCCGTGATTTTCCTCAAGCCAGACCGGGTATAAATCATCATAGTCCTCCATGTGGGCATCAAGTTGCAAAATGAAGTAGGGAAGTTTGGAAGCCGGTCCCATCAAAACGGCAGGTATCGGGGGCCTATAGTAAACCCCCCCTTCCATCGGGCTCTTTGCGCAGCCGGCAGGGCTGGGCGGTTGCACTGGTTGGAGCAGGTTGGGCGGGCAGCGGTGGCGCAGGGGGCCGCTGGATCGGGGTGGTATCAATGCTCGGTGCCATTGGCGCTTGGGTGGCAGGACTCCAGCAACGCTGTTCCTCTGGCGCCGGCAGTATTAGTAACAGCATAGACTCCAACTTGGGGGCTTCCTGGTCTGTTGCTCTCCTCAGTTCCCTCTCCAATGCAGCCAGCTCTCTCTCCTTGCGGGTCAATGCATCCTGGTACGCGATGCAGAGCTGCTTTTTTTTCTCGCTCCAATTCTCTAGCCAGTTCGGTCTCCGGCTAATAGCTGCAGGTAAGCTCACTTTATGTGGCGCTAAAGCCTGAACGCTGCTGCTGCCGCCTGTAAATCCAGTCTGGAGTGTTCCAGGACCTTATCATGCGACCGGACAGATTCTCTGCGCATATTGCCGCTTGGAGCGCATCTTTGGCACGGTCCAACCTCGAAGTTGGACTTCTTTGGCGCTGCTGTTCCCGGGTCCCTCTGCAGGTTTTCGCCTTGCTGCAACTGTGCCCGTTCCTCCCTCCCATAGCTGGCGCCTTCACGGGTCCATGCTTCTTGGGCATCTCGCGAGTCGCCCCACTTCCTCATCCCAGTTCTCTCTCGATGCGGGAGAGAGGGGAACAGATCTGGCTGGGAATGCAGGCTTTCTTCGGACTCTTCGCCGCCTGGAAGCTTGTGAGACATCGGAAACACCAGTGAAAGCCACCGGGTGGCTCCCCGGGGCACTCTCTATGGGTGCGTCAGCTGGCCCGGGATCAGGGGGTCCGATTGACAGCACGGGTACTTTGATACCCTCCCAATCCCAGGTTTTTCTAGTCCCAGTAAGGTCCTTCTCGGATCGGGCCCCAGTGCGCGCTGTGCCACGGTGGTTCTTGGGAGCATCACCAAAATACGAAGTCCAGGAATCGCTCTCAATCGGACCTCCTGGGTTGCCGCAGATGAAAGGTGGTCAGGCCCGGCCTCCTCCATGACAGGTTGCATTCCTGAGGTTTCCAGTAATCCACCACCTAAAACGGGTAGAGATCCCCGGATCCACAGGTGGCGCTCGATCCATACACAGCGCCCCAAACGACTCATGTAAGTCCCTCTATGGTCGCTGCCACGCCCCCTCGCTCCAACGGGAGTAAAGGAAGACTCGTGGCTGATTATCCGAGGACGGAAAGAGTCACCATGCAGACCCGCTCTCCCGCCGGTTCCTCCAGGATCCAGAAGGTGAAAGGTCGGAGCCCTCTTTGGGGGCTACCGACCTTCCTCGCAGCAAGTAACATGCAACCTTCTCCATGCCGAGACACCAGGAGGTCCACTGCACTAGGAATATAGATGAATTTAGGATTCCTGCCACAATGTAAGGAATTCCATAGAAGCAGAAATAAAAGGCTCTTTGGTGAAAAAGACCGTTTATTCAGACATCTTAGAAAGCTCAAGTACACGCAGTGGCAGGAATGACACTTCCCGCCAGAAGCACAGGTTATAACTTCTATCCCAACTCCATCCCCCCCCCCGGCTTCTTCCCATAGCGGGAACGTGAGACTCCTCATCTCCGCAAGCAGAGATAAAGTCTCCGCGAGTTGGAAGCTGTCTCCATCGCCCGGACTGTGGAATGCACTCAAGGTTACTTTACCATCAACACCATTGAAACCTTTACACATTGTCAAGGCTGGATTAATGGCCTCCAGCGAGCCCCGGCCGCGGCACCGCTGAGCGGGGTGGGGGTTCCTGAGACCAGGGATATTTTGGCCGTGTGGAAACAGCCATATACTTGGCTCACAGGATTCAGGGCTTTGGTTTGTTTGTATGTGGCTCATTTCTGCTTTCAATTCTGTTCTTTCTGATATGGCGTAGGAGGAAATGTTTTGTTTTGGCTGATCAGTATGTAATGCTGCTGACTACGTATAGCTGCCACCACTGCACTGCCAATAGCCAGAGGGGTAAACATTTGTCATTTCTGCAAAAATCCCTGAAAACATTTTAAAAACATTTTCAACCCACCCACCTCCTTTACCATGACAGACAGACAGAAGCCTTTAATGGCATTATGAATTACAATATTAAGAACAAAAAAAGAACATTTATCCATTAACTGAACCCATCAAAATACATTAAAAAATACATTGAGTATCCACATACAAACCCCTATATATAAAACACATAGGTTGATTCCCCACTTCAAAATTGAAAGTAGATTCAAACCTGTTTCATATGAATCAGGAGCTTTTGAGCACAGATTCATGCTCCCCACTGAAGCTGGTCTCTTTGGAATACCTTGCTTCCTATCGAGGTTTCAGAAATGCGGCACTCCTCACAATCACGTGTTCGGCAGTGTTCAGCAGGACTGATCTCTGTTCCGATTGGCTGGAGTGCTGTTTTGGGGGGCAGACCTTTTGTATATTTTTTCTTACTCAAATTGACGTGCATGCGTCGCCACACGCACATGTCATTTCAAAGCTGTTCAACAAAATTTCCCAGCTTATGCTGCAGGTTTTTAATTGGCTAGTGTGTTGCGGCGGAAAAAGTTGCCAAACTTCCTGGTTGTCCAATCGTAATCGCACGTACTCGCCATTACACGATACAGCCGTGCAGACGAATTGACATCTATTTGAGCCCACATATCTGTATGCCTACGTGGCGACACTTTAATCATTTTAAACCATAGCTTCGTCTCCACGCTTTTTTTGGTTTAGTAAAAAGTTCATGCCTTTGTGCCCACTTTGGGTTAAATGCCCACTTTCAATTTAAACCTTTCTCTGCTGGTGCAGACTACTAGACTTGTGCTCAACATGCCTTTTGAGCCTGACATCGCAGATCTGTTGACCGTGATCCTTGCACTCGTCATTCAACAGCGCAGGCTCATCTAGGCTGCCCTCAAAGAATATGGATCTTCTGGGGGGGGGGCACAGAAGGTGGAATTGGCTCGCGCTTGCAGCTATTCCCACACCCCATCGCCAGTGGGTTTACCCACATAGGAGCAGCGACTGGTGGATTAGATGCGTCTGGTCCTCCTGGGATGATGAGGAATGGCTGAAGAACTTCAGGATGACCAAGCGGACCTTCTGCAAGATCACAAAGAGTGTGGCTCCCAGTCTGCAGCATGAGGAAACAAACATGCAGCCAGCCTTGCCAGTGGAGACGAGAGTCGGGATGGTGATCTGGTACTTGGCCAGTCCAAACAGTTTCCGGGAGGTGAAACAGCAATTTGGCTGACAACGGTCGCTGATGCTGTCTATGATTTCTGCCGAGCTGTGCAGGGGATTCTATTCAAGAGGGTGGTCCACTTTGCGGATCCTGTTGACCTGTTTGCCTCCTCTTCCCACAAAGGAATAATTTGCAATGGTTTCAGAAGGCTACAGAATACACGGTGCACAGTGCCATTCACCTCTTGCCCACCTATGGCATCACCCACAGGAAGGCTCCCCCAGTCACCCACCACCTGTGTATGGATCCATCCATCCATCCATCCATTCCCAGTCTCAGTCATCCACCTTTCATGCGGCTCTACTTCTTGAATGGAAATGGGTTGTTCCCTAACCTCTCTTTCCCTAACCATCTCTGCAGGTCATTGCCGGATTTTCCAACATCGGATTCCCACAGTGTGTGGGCACCATTGATGGTTGGCACATCCCGATTCTAAATCCCTCAGATTCGGATGATTATTTGAACAGGAAAAAGTTCTTCTCCATTGTGCTGATGGCAGTGTGCGACCACAAGGGACATTTCTTTGAGGTGGACATAGGCCAACCGGGAAGGAGCCACGACGGGCACATTTTCCACAGCTCCCACTTCACGCATGCCATGGACAGGGGTGCATTTATCCCAGGCAATCCAACACTTACAGTTGACGGAGTGGCAGTGCCAACTTTGGTGCTAGTGCATGGAGCATTCCCAATGTGTAGGTGGCTGGTGAAGCCATACTCCCCAGCAAACATTGCAGTGGAGCGGCATTTCAATAAGAGACTGTCAAAGGCAAGATGCGTGATAAAGCAGGCCTTTGGCTGGCTAAAGGCTCGTTGGCACTGCCTTTTGACACGGCTGCCGGTCAGTATCACAAATGTTAACAGAATTGTGCGAGCATGCATGGCGCTACACAACATCTGTGAGAGCAAAAGCCACAATGCGCCAGAAAGTGAGGGCTGCGCTGGCCCCCTCCTCACACAAATGGAAGAGCAGCAGCCAATTGTGGTGGAACAGGCTGGCCCCCCTTTCCACTGATGACACCAATTTAACTGAGGGAAAAGCGGTCTGAGATGCTGTGGCCGCCTACCTGTGCCACACACAAGAGCAATGGCAGTCGGCACGATACCTGTGCCCACTGAGCATGCCAGCATCCTGCTCATGCTTAGAAGTCAAATCTGTTAAACACCTTGACCAGCATACGGCACACGTGTTTTTGGGTTGTGTCTGTCTTTATTAATAAAACAGTGGCCCCTTCCGCACACGCAAAATAATGTGTTTTCAAACCACTTTCACAACTGTTTGCAAGTGGATTTTGCCATTCCGCACAGCTTCAAAGAGCACTGGAAGCAGTTTGAAAGTGCATTATTCTGCATGTGCGGAATGAGCCAGTGTGTCCTGAAATATGTCTGAATTCCTTGGCACTCCTGCTGTCGTCTGTACAATGCCCTGCCAGCATGGGCCGCAGTTGTAGGCTTGCACGGGGTAAAATGCTGATCCTCATTGGGAGGGATCACATAGGCGGGCAAAGGGTGAAGATGAGCCTTCCAGGGGATTATGGCATAGCCAGGCACAGGGTAAAAAGGCAGAGGCTTCTTGGGAGGGATGGCATGGGATGGCAAGGGGAGAAAAGGCAGAGGCTTCTTGGGAGGGATGGCATGGAATGTGTGTGTCCGTCCAAATCGGCGTCGATCCGAATCAATGTCGACCTGTGAATGCACAGGTGCACGTCGTATGCAACCATGGCAACGTCGCTTTAAACAGACGTCTGGACGTCGTTGTAAAGGAGCGCACCTTTTCCAACGGGCGCCTTTTCAAATTTCATTTTCATGGTGATGTGCATTTGGAGCAGCAATAAAATGGAGCCAGCAGTGTTCCCAGGAGGAGACCTCCCCCAAAGGGTGGAGGGTGGCTGAGGTGTGGGTGCTCCTCAACACTGTGAAGGAGAGTGGCTTTAGCCTTCTCTTGATGGGGGCAACACGGCTCCGCAACAAAATTGAGTTTGGAATAATATCCCAAACCCTTGCTGCCAAGGGCCTTAGGCACACTGTAGCCCAGGCCCAGAATAAGTGGAAAACACTTAAGAAGTCCTTTTGGGATGCCTGCCTTAAATGGCAGTGAGACATCCCCCCCCCCCCCGCCGTTCTGGGTGCCCTCCCTATTATGAAGAGCTGGAGGAGCTGTGGAGATTGGCTGGAGAGCCACCCACCAAACAGGCATTTTGAGTGTGAGTTTCCCTTGCAACCCCCACTCCCCAAAGGCAGCCCTTTGTGACATGACATATGTGGGATGGTTAAGCCAGGACTATGCCACACCTATTTGACTGATTCAATCCTGCCTGATCCCAGCACTGTGAACCATCCAAAGATCCAAACAGAGGTCTTCTGCACTTTGCCATCAACACTTAGTTTTCACTTCACTTAACTTTGCAACCCACTACCCAACAATGCAGTACATTGACATGTTCTTCCTTCATCTGCAGGAACCTCTGGTGAGGCAGCAGCAGCAGCCTTGGGTGCTCCCCAAGAGGGGGGAAGGCCACGGGCAGCCGAGCAGGTGACCCACACCACCTGCGTGCTGATGGGTAAGCGAACGCTTGCGTTGAGGTCCTGCCATGAATCAAACCGTTCTTCTGAAAAATGAGGGTTCCTGCTATTACACCAATTCTAAACTGCCCTGGAAGCAAGGGGGGCACCTGGACTTCAATGCAGCTGAATTTACAATGATGTAGATGTGTGGAAACTATAAAAAGACAGCAAACATGCCACGGCGGTCTGTGGCATGAGCTCGGCACCAGGAACCTGGGCTGTGCTTCCTTGTGTGTGGTTCCATGGGAATGAGAGCCTGATCTGAGTTGCTGTGTGGGGGAGGTTTGCGAAAGAGGGGATTGTAGAACTGCCAACACTGCCATGTCATTACATAGAGGTGTTGTGCAACAGTGCGTGGGTCTATGGTGGCCAAAGACATCCGATTGGCCAAGTATGGATGCAGAGTGCAGGGTCAGACATGCAATCCCCTGATCCAGCGGGCTCTCTTGCAGGGATGTAGGTATAGATTTTTATGGGGGGTTCAGGGGGGCCAAACCCCTACCCGCTCCTGGGGGCATGGCCACATTTCCCCAAGCCCTGCCCCTGGCCTCAGTGCTTATAAAAGCAGCTCTCCAAGGCTGGGGATGGCAGACTCCCCCGCCCCCCCACCAACTGGGCTCCCAGCTGGCAGCTGGCAGCCCCTTCTGCCCTCCCCTCTGGGCAAAGGTGTAGCTAGGGCAAATGGAGCCCTGTGCTAAATCTGAGTTTTGCCCCTCCTCCTCATGGACGGCTGCTGTCATGCTGGAATCCACCACCAAACAGCATCACTTTCAATGGTTTAAACTAGAGTGCCCAAATTCTTTTAAATCCACCTTAAAGGGAGAATCTGGGGTTCCCAGTTTAAACAACATTGAAAGTGATGCTGTTTTGGGGTGGATTATCCCCCACCCTAAAGCAGCATCACTTTCAATTGTTTAAACTGGGGACCTCAGATTCTCCCTTTAAATCCATGCCGAAAGGGGTGGGTTTAAAAGGAGAATCTGGGGAAATTTGGGGGGTGCCTGCTGTCAGGGGTGCAATTGTGAAGCTAGCAGCACCAAACTTTCAGGGTATCTTTAGGAGACTCTCCTAATGATACCACCCAGGTTTGGTGCAGTTTGGTTCAGGGGGTCCAAAGTTATGGACCCTCAAATGTGTAGCCCCCATCTTCTATTAGCTCCCATTGGAAACAATGGGGATTGGGGCACCCTCTTTGGGAGTCCAAAACTTTGGACCTCCTGAACCAAACCTCACCAAACCTGGATAGAGTCATCAGGAAAGTCTCCCAAAAAGTCCCTGGAATTTTGGTGCTGCTATCCTAAACACTATGTAACTATTAGAACTGGTAGTGAAGAATAAACGCATTAGGAATTTAAAGGTTGCCAACCATGCCCTAGTAATGAGGAGATGTTGTCCAGTCCAGGAGCAGCAGTGGCATGGTAGTTAAGAGCAGGTGTACTCTAATCTGGAGGAACTGGGTTTGATTCCCCGCTCTGCCACTTGAGCTGTAGAGGCTTATCTGGAGAATTCAGATTAGCCTGTACACTCCAATTTTAGTGCAATTATACTAACATTGCTTAAATAATTGCAGAAGTCACTGTTATTTAGTGTGTTATGCCAGGCTGCAGTATTCCAGGAAGTAAATTCCAGAAAATAAGATGGTAGCTTGATGTTCACCTGGCATCAGTCTTGTTCCTCAATTTGTTTCAGTTGACTGCCAGTCACAAAAAACGTACTCATTAATGTGGGTCATTGCAGCCTGACCTCAATCAGATTCTGCCAGGACAAAGGTGGAGTGGCTCAACACAGGAGTTGATGATATGTCAAGAAGAGCATGTGGAATACAAACCAGGCTGAGAATCCACAGGAAATGCCTGGTTGTATACAGGATCCACTGCTGGAAAAATACCAATCTCTTCCAGCTCTTTTGCCCATGTTTCACCTTTCATGGGCACATTTGCTTGTTAGCTACTACCAACAACTTGTGTGAGTCTTTATCAAAGTCATTATCATTTTGTGATTCTTGAACTAGTTGACTATTTGGAATGGATGTGCAATGCTGGTTGGTGCAACTCAAAGGCATTATAATTGAAGGATGATTTTCCTCAGCCAAAGGAAAAAGTTAGAAGCATACTTAGACTGACTATCTGGCACCTCCACTACAGATGAATCTTTAAAAGGTACAGCAGACATTTGAGATTGATGGAGAACTTATTTTAGTTGATCCAGTCTCCTCACTATCATATCTTGTTGTTCAGAAGGTAGATTGAAGGAATGTACTCCTAGCACTCCCTTGGGTGAGGGGCATATAATCCAGCTCTCTTGCGGTAGAGTGGAATTTCTGAATACGGAGAGAGAGTGTTCACCAGCGATCTCCAACTGGGAACCTGGGATTACAGACCCTTTGTTTCCATCAGCACTTGGCTGTGAAATGGAATAAGGGAGGTGCAGCTTGTCCAGGTTATGAGTCAATACGAGTCAAAATAAATGAACTGTGCATTAAGGTTCTACATATATAAAGCTGTATGACTGACTAACTTTGAAGGACAAAAAAGATTATAAAGATTACCTCTGCTGATGAAACAATGTCATCGGTGTGGACTGCTTAGAAGAGAAAGAAAGAAGACGCTTGATTGTCTTGGTTTGACCTGGCGCGATAGATAAGGTGTGGATGCCCTCCAAGGTTGTGAAGGTAAAGACGAACAATAAATTTAAAGTTTTTGAGGCTGGTTTATGAAGCGGAGATTTAGCAGTGGTAATTTGCCAAACTAGCCAATTTGCCAAAGTAGAGCTAAGCACTGCTGGGCAATCTCTTGAACTCTCATGTTGCTTTAACAAACATCCCTGGAAGTGAGTACAAACCATAGAGAAGAAGGAAGGTATTACTGGGTAATCATAAAAATCACATAAATTCTCACGTGACTGGTTTTGGAGCTGATTTCCTCACGGTTACTTCAATACCAAAGCAGAGTATGTGTAAAGCTAAGACGGAGGTGAAATGTAACGTTAATGCTGGTCTACATGTTTACATTGTAAGTAGAAAAATTTAAAACCAATAACCCAACCAAAGTAAACACTCAGACAATGTTGACAGCTAGAAAAACAACCAATAACACTGAAGCTAGACAGATGAAGAGTCAGACAACAATCGAGCTATGCACCCCTGAAAAACAAGGGAAAACAAATCCAAAAATGGAACAAATGATGGAACTGTTGCTCAATTTTCAAAAAGAGACTAAGAATCAACACTCTGAAATAAAAAAAAAGATCTGGGTCAATTTAAAAAAATTGAGGAATCTTTACAACAAATAAGAGAGACTTTGGAAGAAAATCAAAGAAGTGGAAGAAAAAAATGGATGTCCTGCAATGTCAGGTAGATTTGCAAGCTGATAATATGGTCATATTGGAGTTAAAAATGAAGGTAACATCTTTAAGAATTAGAGGAACTCCTGAAAAGGAAAACCTACTGGAAAGAATGATGACATTATTGGCCCAAATCTGGAAGATGGAGGAGAAAGATGCAGTTAGAGAAGTGGATCAGCTCTACAGGATCAACTCTAAAGTAGCAAGAGAAAGGTGTTTGCCCAGAGATGTCATCATTACTTTCTTGTGCAAAAGTTGTTGTGACTCATCCTGAAAGCACAATCTGCACAAAAACTGCAAATAGATGGGAGAGATCTCACTGTGCTGAAAGAAGTGTGAGTGTCAATTTGTCGAAAGAGAAAGGATTTACACCAGCCCACTGGCGTTCCTGCCTAGGGACATGGGGCACCCCTTGTCCCCGGGGCGCATCGATTGAGGTCACGTGGGGGGCGCCAAAACATCCTCCTACAGAGGGAGGGATTGAGCAAGCCCTAGAAAGCAAGTACTGAGGCAGCCGACTGCTCCCAGTGCCTGTCCTAGCCCCGCCCACTCTGTACGGTGGCCTGGAGTGTCCAGGGGGCGGGGGAGAAGTCCCACTGGGCTCCCAGGAGCAGGACTGAGGAGCTCCGCCTCCCCTCCCTCTGACCCAGCATGCCTTATTCGCCTTAACTGAAGTGTGGCATGACTCGGAAGCCTTCTCCCCAGCAGCCCGAGCGCCGGCAGTGCCACAAGAGGAAAAGACAAGCTGAGCAACTGAGCCCAGAAGCAGCAACAGCAGCAGCACTAGAAGATGATGCTGACGTTTGCTTGGTAAACCTTCAGATGGGGGGGTGACTTGTGAGAGATTTACATGCTTAAAGTTTAATTCCCACTTGCACTGGCTTGGAGCTGTTTCTCAAGCTAGCAGCTTACCTTCAGGGTTGGTGTGAGGACACAATTAGAAGGGAAAGTGGTGGGGAGAAAGAGCCATGCCTGGTTAGCTGGGAGGAGGAGGGGATTTGGGAGAGATGATGATGATGTTTATTTGGTGAACCTTCAGATGGGGGTGACTTGTGAGAGATTTACATGCTTAAAAGTTTAATTCCCCTTGCACTGGCTTGGAGCTGTTTCTCAGGCTAGCAGCCCTACCTCCACAGGGTTGGTGTGAGGACACAATTAGGAAAGTGGTGGGGAGAGAGGCCATGCCTGTTTTGCTGGGGAGTAGGAGGTGATTTGTGAGAGAGATGATGCTGACGTTTGCTTGGTACACCTTCAGATGGGGGGTGGCTTGTGAGAGATTTACATGCTTAAAAGTTAATTCCCCTTGCACTGGTTTGGAGCTGTTTCTCAGGCTAGCAGCCTACCTCACAGGGTTGGTGTGAGGACACAATTAGGAAAGTGGTGGGGAGAGAGAGCCATGCCTGTTTTGCTGGGGGGAGTAGGAGGTGATTTGTGAGGGGGGAGTGATGCTGACGTTTGCTTGGTAAACCTTCAGATGGGGGTGACTTGTGAGAGATTTACATGCTTAAAAGTTAATTCCCCTTGCACTGGTTTGGAGCTGTTTCTCAGGCTAGCAGCCTACCTCACAGGGTTGGTGTGAGGACACAATTAGGAAAGTGGTGGGGAGAGAGCCATGCCTGTTTTGCTGGGGGTAGGAGGTGATTTGTGAGAGATGATGCTGATGTTTGCTTGGTGAACCTTCAGATGGGGAATTTGACTTGTGAGAGAGATTTACATGCTTAAAGAGTTAATTCCCCTTGCACTGGCTTGGAGCTGTTTCTCAGGCCCTAGCAGCCTACCTGCAGGGTTGGTGTGAGGACTTGCCTGAGTGGAAAGTGGTGGGGAGAGGAGCCATGCCTGTTTTGCTGGGGGTAGGAGGTGATTTGTGAGAGACGATGCTGATGTTTGCTTGGTGAACCTTCCAGATGGGGGGGGTGATTTGTGAGAGATTTACATGCTTAAAAGTTAATTCCCCTTGCACTGAAAACTTAAGGCCATTTCTCAGGCTAGCAGCCTACCTCCTGGGGTTGGTGTGAGAACACAATTAGGAAAGTGGTGGGGAGGGAGCCATGCCTGTTTTGCTGGGGGTAGGAGGTGATTTGTGAGAGAGATGATACTGACGTTTGCTTGGTAAGCCTTCAGATGGGGAGTGACTTGTGAGGGATTTACATGCTTAAAAGTTAATTCCCCTTGCACTGGTTTGGGCCTGTTTTTTCTCAGGCTAGCAGCCTACCTCACAGGGATTGGTGTACGGGGACAATTAGGAAAAGTAGTGGGGGAGAGAGCCATTACCTGTTTTTGCTGGGGGGTAGGAGGTGATTTGTGAGAGATGATCCTGGCGATTTTGCTTGGTAAACCTTCAGATGGGGGGTGACTTGTGAGAGATTGACATGCTTAAACGTTAATTCCCCTTGCACTGGCTTGGAGCTGTTTCTCAGGCTAGCAGCCTACCTCACAGGGTTGGTGTGAGGACACAATTAGGAAAGTGGTGGGGAGGGAGCCATGCCTGTTTTGCTGGGGGTAGGAGGTGATTTGTGAGAGATGATGCTGACGTTTGCTTGGTAAACCTTCAGATGGGGGTGACTTGTGAGAGATTTACATGCTTAAAAGTTAATTCCCCTTGCACTGGTTTGGAGCTGTTTCTCAGGCTAGCAGCCTACCTCACAGGGTTGGTGTGAGGACACAATTAGGAAAGTGGTGGGGAGAGAGCCATGCCTGTTTTGCTGGGGGTAGGAGGTGATTTGTGAGAGATGATGCTGACGTTTGCTTGGTAAACCTTCAGATGGGGGTGACTTGTGAGAGATTTCCATGCTTAAAAGTTAATTCCCCTTGCACTGGTTTGGAGCTGTTTCTCAGGCTAGCAGCCTACCTCACAGGGTTGGTGTGAGGACACAATTAGGAAAGTGGTGGGGAGGGAGCCATGCCTGTTTTGCTGGGGGTAGGAGGTGATTTGTGAGAGATGATGCTGACGTTTGCTTGGTAAACCTTCAGATGGGGGTGACTTGTGAGAGATTTACATGCTTAAAAGTTAATTCCCCTTGCACTGGCTTGGAGCTGTTTCTCAGGCTAGCAGCCTACCTCACAGGGTTGGTGTGAGGACACAATTAGGAAAGTGGTGGGGAGAGAGCCATGCCTGTTTTGCTGGGGGTAGGAGGTGATTTGTGAGAGATGATGCTGATGTTTGCTTGGTAAACCTTCAGATGGGGGGTGACTTGTGAGAGATTTACATGCTTAAAAGTTAATTTCCACTTGCACTGGCTTGGAGCTCTTTCTGAGGCTAACAACCTACCTCATAGGGTAGGTGTGAGGACACAATTAGGAAAGAGAGTTGGTGGGGAGGGAGCCATGCCTGTTTTGCTGGTGGTGGGAGGTGTTTTGTGAGCTGGCGCAAAAAATCATTGTTTGGTCGTTGTGGGGGAGGGTGGTCGTCCATACCTGGGGTGGGGGTGGGGGCACCAAACTCAGATTTTGTCCCCGGGCTGCAGTTTGCCTAGATTCGCCCCTGCACCAGCCTGACCAATGTCTTAAGATCTAATGCAGGGGTCTGCAGCCCGCGGCTCCGGAGCCGCATGCGGCTCTTTCAGCCTTATACTACGGCTCCACATGGCCTGGAGCTTGGAGAGTAGCATGGGTGTGTCCCTCCAGAGCAGCCGCCATCCCCCCTCTGCCATCCCCACAGCTGCCATCCCCCCCTCTGCCCCTCAGAGCAGGCAGCTGCCTGCTCCATTGGGCAGAGGGGGTTTCCCTTCCTGGCAGCCCCGCCTCCCTGCGCTGGAAGGACAGGTGAGTGGAGGGGCCAAACCATGTGTGGCTCTGTGTGGAGCTGCCTCTCTGGCTCAATAGATCTTCGGGGCCTTGGAAAACGGGTCCAAATGGCTCTTTGGGTGGTAAAGGTTGCTGACCCCTGATCTAATGGAATCACCTTTCATTGACTGGCACCTGAAGATGTTACTTTTAAGTCTGGTGAAAAGAAATACAACATTGTTGATGTTCAGAGAGCTCATGAATTTGTTAAAAAAATTAAATCAAGACAACAGTGCATTGAGTAGTAAGCTATATCCAGAAAGGTAACTGTCATTCCGGGTCATCTTCAAGGTGTTGGTATTGACCTTTAAGGCCCTTTGCGGCTTGGGGCCCCTCATACTTGCGGGACCGTCTTACCCCATACGTCCCGAATAGGCCACTGTGCTCTGCATCAGCGGAGCTGCTGGAAGTCCCCGGTCCTTCAATGATGCGGCTGGCCTCTACCCGAGCCAGGGCCTTTACAGTCCTGGCCCCTGCCTGATGGAACTCTCTCCCACCAGCTATTTGGGCCCTGCGGGACCTTGTTGAGTTCCGCAGGGCCTGTAAAAATGAGCTGTTTCACCGGGATTTTGTAGAGGCTGGCCGTGGATTGGCTGCCCCCTGATGAGGCCCCTGCCATATTTTGTCCTCATAGGGACGTTGAGTTGAGTCTGTTTTTAGGATTCTGTATGCTGCTCTTGATTTTAAGGCTTGTAATTGTGTTTTAAATGATTGTTGGACATTATGTGTTGTAAACTTCCTAGAGCCCTTCGGGGATGAGGCGGTCCACGAAATCCTGATGATGATGATGATGATGATGATGATGATGATGATGATGATGATGATGTCGTCTTGTAAAGTTTTTTGTCTCAATGTTAATGTCTTAAACAATGCAAGTAAATGTAAAACAATCTTTTTTCAATGTAAGAAAGAAAATAGTTCAATTTTATGTTTGCAGGAAACCCACATAAAGAGAGGGGATGAGAAATTTATTGACAATCCAAAACTAGGTAAGTTATTCCATGCGAGTTTTAAAAGGAAAAAAAGAGGGGTGGCCTTATATATTAAAGGTACTTTACAACCTATAGAATGAATAAAGAAGGTAGATATATAGGGGTCGAAATTTTATTGCCTGGTAGAAAAGCTATAGTATTGGGAATATACACGGCAAATGAAAATAAAATGCAGTTTTATAAACAACTTAGTGAACATTTAGCCGATTTGCCAGAACGGGAATGGATAATATTGGGAGATTTTAATGAAGTAGTAGACCCCAATATGGATTAAACTTCAGGAAATAAAAAATTAAAGGGATGTAATAATAAAAGTAGGGATAACAAATCACCATGAACTTTCTTTACCTTGATACGAAATTTGGGGTTGGGGATGTTTGGAGAGAAAAGGAAGGAAATGGCAAAGAATTTACATGTTATTCAGCGAGACTCCACTTGCATTCACATATTGATATGATTTGGGCTTTGAGGAGACTATGCATCAAAACCAGGAAAATTAGTATAAAACCAAGGACCATGTCTGACCATAACACAATTATATGGGAATTTGGGTCAGGTCATATGAAATGAGACTGGAAAATGAAAGATTGGATTCCTCTTAACCCTAAAACAAAGGAAGAAATTGGTAATAAATTAATATTGGGAAATAAATGTAGGTTCGATTTTAGACGACAATATTTTATGTGATGCGCATACAGCAGTGATAATGGGATGTATTATCAGTGAAGTAAGAACATAAGAACATAAGAACTAGCCTGCTGGATCAGACCAGAGTCCATCTAGTCCAGCACTCTGCTACTCGCAGTGGCCTTTGGGAGCTCACGTGCAGGATGTGAATCAAATGAACAATTATCCCTCTCCCGGGATAGCGGGCATAGGTTTGCTCTCCTGACCCAGCCATTCCTATAGGAGGCCTGGGCGCATGGTGGAACAAAAAGAGTGAGTTCCAGCACAATGTAAGGCTGAACACACTCAAACAAAGCAGCATGAAAAAGAAGAACTTTATTGATATATGTCGCCCTAGGTACAGGGTGCTGGAACTGAGGATTCTTGTCCTCAGTTCCAGTATTTAAACTATTTACAAAAAACAGATAGCAACCAATCAGCTTTTCCCCTCCTCCCAGCTCCTGGTCTCCCACTGGTTCTGAAGCTCTGGTGGGATGTAGCTTCTCAGTTTATTTTCCCGCTCTTTTTCCAAAAAGGTGGGAACCAGTGCCTGCTGGGAGTTGCAGTCCTAACATTGTGGGGGCACTCCTTATTAAATACAGATTATAAAATATTTGCAAATATACTTGCAAATAGATTAAAGATAGTACTGAACAAATATATATCGCAAGACCAAATGGGTTTTTTACCAGGTTAACAAATTAAGCGCAATATTAGAATAGTTTCGATTCGATTTCGAATACCTTTAATGGCATATAGATTGTTTAAGATTAGCTTAGTGTGGGGGGGGGGGGGGGTGGGGGGGGGGGGGGGTGGGGGGGGGGGGGGGTGGGGGGGGGGGGGGGTGGGGGGGGGGGGGGGTGGGGGGGGGGGGGGGTGGGGGGGGGGGGGGGTGGGGGGGGGGGGGGGTGGGGGGGGGGGGGGGTGGGGGGGGGGGGGGGTGGGGGGGGGGGGGGGTGGGGGGGGGGGGGGGTGGGGGGGGGGGGGGGTGGGGGGGGGGGGGGGTGGGGGGGGGGGGGGGTGGGGGGGGGGGGGGGTGGGGGGGGGGGGGGGTGGGGGGGGGGGGGGGTGGGGGGGGGGGGGGGTGGGGGGGGGGGGGGGTGGGGGGGGGGGGGGGTGGGGGGGGGGGGGGGTGGGGGGGGGGGGGGGTGGGGGGGGGGGGGGGTGGGGGGGGGGGGGGGTGGGGGGGGGGGGGGGTGGGGGGGGGGGGGGGTGGGGGGGGGGGGGGGTGGGGGGGGGGGGGGGTGGGGGGGGGGGGGGGTGGGGGGGGGGGGGGGTGGGGGGGGGGGGGGGTGGGGGGGGGGGGGGGTGGGGGGGGGGGGGGGTGGGGGGGGGGGGGGGTGGGGGGGGGGGGGGGTGGGGGGGGGGGGGGGTGGGGGGGGGGGGGGGTGGGGGGGGGGGGGGGTGGGGGGGGGGGGGGGTGGGGGGGGGGGGGGGTGGGGGGGGGGGGGGGTGGGGGGGGGGGGGGGTGGGGGGGGGGGGGGGTGGGGGGGGGGGGGGGTGGGGGGGGGGGGGGGTGGGGGGGGGGGGGGGTGGGGGGGGGGGGGGGTGGGGGGGGGGGGGGGTGGGGGGGGGGGGGGGTGGGGGGGGGGGGGGGTGGGGGGGGGGGGGGGTGGGGGGGGGGGGGGGTGGGGGGGGGGGGGGGTGGGGGGGGGGGGGGGTGGGGGGGGGGGGGGGTGGGGGGGGGGGGGGGTGGGGGGGGGGGGGGGTGGGGGGGGGGGGGGGTGGGGGGGGGGGGGGGTGGGGGGGGGGGGGGGTGGGGGGGGGGGGGGGTGGGGGGGGGGGGGGGTGGGGGGGGGGGGGGGTGGGGGGGGGGGGGGGTGGGGGGGGGGGGGGGTGGGGGGGGGGGGGGGTGGGGGGGGGGGGGGGTGGGGGGGGGGGGGGGTGGGGGGGGGGGGGGGTGGGGGGGGGGGGGGGTGGGGGGGGGGGGGGGTGGGGGGGGGGGGGGGTGGGGGGGGGGGGGGGTGGGGGGGGGGGGGGGTGGGGGGGGGGGGGGGTGGGGGGGGGGGGGGGTGGGGGGGGGGGGGGGTGGGGGGGGGGGGGGGTGGGGGGGGGGGGGGGTGGGGGGGGGGGGGGGTGGGGGGGGGGGGGGGTGGGGGGGGGGGGGGGTGGGGGGGGGGGGGGGTGGGGGGGGGGGGGGGTGGGGGGGGGGGGGGGTGGGGGGGGGGGGGGGTGGGGGGGGGGGGGGGTGGGGGGGGGGGGGGGTGGGGGGGGGGGGGGGTGGGGGGGGGGGGGGGTGGGGGGGGGGGGGGGTGGGGGGGGGGGGGGGTGGGGGGGGGGGGGGGTGGGGGGGGGGGGGGGTGGGGGGGGGGGGGGGTGGGGGGGGGGGGGGGTGGGGGGGGGGGGGGGTGGGGGGGGGGGGGGGTGGGGGGGGGGGGGGGTGGGGGGGGGGGGGGGTGGGGGGGGGGGGGGGTGGGGGGGGGGGGGGGTGGGGGGGGGGGGGGGTGGGGGGGGGGGGGGGTGGGGGGGGGGGGGGGTGGGGGGGGGGGGGGGTGGGGGGGGGGGGGGGTGGGGGGGGGGGGGGGTGGGGGGGGGGGGGGGTGGGGGGGGGGGGGGGTGGGGGGGGGGGGGGGTGGGGGGGGGGGGGGGTGGGGGGGGGGGGGGGTGGGGGGGGGGGGGGGTGGGGGGGGGGGGGGGTGGGGGGGGGGGGGGGTGGGGGGGGGGGGGGGTGGGGGGGGGGGGGGGTGGGGGGGGGGGGGGGTGGGGGGGGGGGGGGGTGGGGGGGGGGGGGGGTGGGGGGGGGGGGGGGTGGGGGGGGGGGGGGGTGGGGGGGGGGGGGGGTGGGGGGGGGGGGGGGTGGGGGGGGGGGGGGGTGGGGGGGGGGGGGGGTGGGGGGGGGGGGGGGTGGGGGGGGGGGGGGGTGGGGGGGGGGGGGGGTGGGGGGGGGGGGGGGTGGGGGGGGGGGGGGGTGGGGGGGGGGGGGGGTGGGGGGGGGGGGGGGTGGGGGGGGGGGGGGGTGGGGGGGGGGGGGGGTGGGGGGGGGGGGGGGTGGGGGGGGGGGGGGGTGGGGGGGGGGGGGGGTGGGGGGGGGGGGGGGTGGGGGGGGGGGGGGGTGGGGGGGGGGGGGGGTGGGGGGGGGGGGGGGTGGGGGGGGGGGGGGGTGGGGGGGGGGGGGGGTGGGGGGGGGGGGGGGTGGGGGGGGGGGGGGGTGGGGGGGGGGGGGGGTGGGGGGGGGGGGGGGTGGGGGGGGGGGGGGGTGGGGGGGGGGGGGGGTGGGGGGGGGGGGGGGTGGGGGGGGGGGGGGGTGGGGGGGGGGGGGGGTGGGGGGGGGGGGGGGTGGGGGGGGGGGGGGGTGGGGGGGGGGGGGGGTGGGGGGGGGGGGGGGTGGGGGGGGGGGGGGGTGGGGGGGGGGGGGGGTGGGGGGGGGGGGGGGTGGGGGGGGGGGGGGGTGGGGGGGGGGGGGGGTGGGGGGGGGGGGGGGTGGGGGGGGGGGGGGGTGGGGGGGGGGGGGGGTGGGGGGGGGGGGGGGTGGGGGGGGGGGGGGGTGGGGGGGGGGGGGGGTGGGGGGGGGGGGGGGTGGGGGGGGGGGGGGGTGGGGGGGGGGGGGGGTGGGGGGGGGGGGGGGTGGGGGGGGGGGGGGGTGGGGGGGGGGGGGGGTGGGGGGGGGGGGGGGTGGGGGGGGGGGGGGGTGGGGGGGGGGGGGGGTGGGGGGGGGGGGGGGTGGGGGGGGGGGGGGGTGGGGGGGGGGGGGGGTGGGGGGGGGGGGGGGTGGGGGGGGGGGGGGGTGGGGGGGGGGGGGGGTGGGGGGGGGGGGGGGTGGGGGGGGGGGGGGGTGGGGGGGGGGGGGGGTGGGGGGGGGGGGGGGTGGGGGGGGGGGGGGGTGGGGGGGGGGGGGGGTGGGGGGGGGGGGGGGTGGGGGGGGGGGGGGGTGGGGGGGGGGGGGGGTGGGGGGGGGGGGGGGTGGGGGGGGGGGGGGGTGGGGGGGGGGGGGGGTGGGGGGGGGGGGGGGTGGGGGGGGGGGGGGGTGGGGGGGGGGGGGGGTGGGGGGGGGGGGGGGTGGGGGGGGGGGGGGGTGGGGGGGGGGGGGGGTGGGGGGGGGGGGGGGTGGGGGGGGGGGGGGGTGGGGGGGGGGGGGGGTGGGGGGGGGGGGGGGTGGGGGGGGGGGGGGGTGGGGGGGGGGGGGGGTGGGGGGGGGGGGGGGTGGGGGGGGGGGGGGGTGGGGGGGGGGGGGGGTGGGGGGGGGGGGGGGTGGGGGGGGGGGGGGGTGGGGGGGGGGGGGGGTGGGGGGGGGGGGGGGTGGGGGGGGGGGGGGGTGGGGGGGGGGGGGGGTGGGGGGGGGGGGGGGTGGGGGGGGGGGGGGGTGGGGGGGGGGGGGGGTGGGGGGGGGGGGGGGTGGGGGGGGGGGGGGGTGGGGGGGGGGGGGGGTGGGGGGGGGGGGGGGTGGGGGGGGGGGGGGGTGGGGGGGGGGGGGGGTGGGGGGGGGGGGGGGTGGGGGGGGGGGGGGGTGGGGGGGGGGGGGGGTGGGGGGGGGGGGGGGTGGGGGGGGGGGGGGGTGGGGGGGGGGGGGGGTGGGGGGGGGGGGGGGTGGGGGGGGGGGGGGGTGGGGGGGGGGGGGGGTGGGGGGGGGGGGGGGTGGGGGGGGGGGGGGGTGGGGGGGGGGGGGGGTGGGGGGGGGGGGGGGTGGGGGGGGGGGGGGGTGGGGGGGGGGGGGGGTGGGGGGGGGGGGGGGTGGGGGGGGGGGGGGGTGGGGGGGGGGGGGGGTGGGGGGGGGGGGGGGTGGGGGGGGGGGGGGGTGGGGGGGGGGGGGGGTGGGGGGGGGGGGGGGTGGGGGGGGGGGGGGGTGGGGGGGGGGGGGGGTGGGGGGGGGGGGGGGTGGGGGGGGGGGGGGGTGGGGGGGGGGGGGGGTGGGGGGGGGGGGGGGTGGGGGGGGGGGGGGGTGGGGGGGGGGGGGGGTGGGGGGGGGGGGGGGTGGGGGGGGGGGGGGGTGGGGGGGGGGGGGGGTGGGGGGGGGGGGGGGTGGGGGGGGGGGGGGGTGGGGGGGGGGGGGGGTGGGGGGGGGGGGGGGTGGGGGGGGGGGGGGGTGGGGGGGGGGGGGGGTGGGGGGGGGGGGGGGTGGGGGGGGGGGGGGGTGGGGGGGGGGGGGGGTGGGGGGGGGGGGGGGTGGGGGGGGGGGGGGGTGGGGGGGGGGGGGGGTGGGGGGGGGGGGGGGTGGGGGGGGGGGGGGGTGGGGGGGGGGGGGGGTGGGGGGGGGGGGGGGTGGGGGGGGGGGGGGGTGGGGGGGGGGGGGGGTGGGGGGGGGGGGGGGTGGGGGGGGGGGGGGGTGGGGGGGGGGGGGGGTGGGGGGGGGGGGGGGTGGGGGGGGGGGGGGGTGGGGGGGGGGGGGGGTGGGGGGGGGGGGGGGTGGGGGGGGGGGGGGGTGGGGGGGGGGGGGGGTGGGGGGGGGGGGGGGTGGGGGGGGGGGGGGGTGGGGGGGGGGGGGGGTGGGGGGGGGGGGGGGTGGGGGGGGGGGGGGGTGGGGGGGGGGGGGGGTGGGGGGGGGGGGGGGTGGGGGGGGGGGGGGGTGGGGGGGGGGGGGGGTGGGGGGGGGGGGGGGTGGGGGGGGGGGGGGGTGGGGGGGGGGGGGGGTGGGGGGGGGGGGGGGTGGGGGGGGGGGGGGGTGGGGGGGGGGGGGGGTGGGGGGGGGGGGGGGTGGGGGGGGGGGGGGGTGGGGGGGGGGGGGGGTGGGGGGGGGGGGGGGTGGGGGGGGGGGGGGGTGGGGGGGGGGGGGGGTGGGGGGGGGGGGGGGTGGGGGGGGGGGGGGGTGGGGGGGGGGGGGGGTGGGGGGGGGGGGGGGTGGGGGGGGGGGGGGGTGGGGGGGGGGGGGGGTGGGGGGGGGGGGGGGTGGGGGGGGGGGGGGGTGGGGGGGGGGGGGGGTGGGGGGGGGGGGGGGTGGGGGGGGGGGGGGGTGGGGGGGGGGGGGGGTGGGGGGGGGGGGGGGTGGGGGGGGGGGGGGGTGGGGGGGGGGGGGGGTGGGGGGGGGGGGGGGTGGGGGGGGGGGGGGGTGGGGGGGGGGGGGGGTGGGGGGGGGGGGGGGTGGGGGGGGGGGGGGGTGGGGGGGGGGGGGGGTGGGGGGGGGGGGGGGTGGGGGGGGGGGGGGGTGGGGGGGGGGGGGGGTGGGGGGGGGGGGGGGTGGGGGGGGGGGGGGGTGGGGGGGGGGGGGGGTGGGGGGGGGGGGGGGTGGGGGGGGGGGGGGGTGGGGGGGGGGGGGGGTGGGGGGGGGGGGGGGTGGGGGGGGGGGGGGGTGGGGGGGGGGGGGGGTGGGGGGGGGGGGGGGTGGGGGGGGGGGGGGGTGGGGGGGGGGGGGGGTGGGGGGGGGGGGGGGTGGGGGGGGGGGGGGGTGGGGGGGGGGGGGGGTGGGGGGGGGGGGGGGTGGGGGGGGGGGGGGGTGGGGGGGGGGGGGGGTGGGGGGGGGGGGGGGTGGGGGGGGGGGGGGGTGGGGGGGGGGGGGGGTGGGGGGGGGGGGGGGTGGGGGGGGGGGGGGGTGGGGGGGGGGGGGGGTGGGGGGGGGGGGGGGTGGGGGGGGGGGGGGGTGGGGGGGGGGGGGGGTGGGGGGGGGGGGGGGTGGGGGGGGGGGGGGGTGGGGGGGGGGGGGGGTGGGGGGGGGGGGGGGTGGGGGGGGGGGGGGGTGGGGGGGGGGGGGGGTGGGGGGGGGGGGGGGTGGGGGGGGGGGGGGGTGGGGGGGGGGGGGGGTGGGGGGGGGGGGGGGTGGGGGGGGGGGGGGGTGGGGGGGGGGGGGGGTGGGGGGGGGGGGGGGTGGGGGGGGGGGGGGGTGGGGGGGGGGGGGGGTGGGGGGGGGGGGGGGTGGGGGGGGGGGGGGGTGGGGGGGGGGGGGGGTGGGGGGGGGGGGGGGTGGGGGGGGGGGGGGGTGGGGGGGGGGGGGGGTGGGGGGGGGGGGGGGTGGGGGGGGGGGGGGGTGGGGGGGGGGGGGGGTGGGGGGGGGGGGGGGTGGGGGGGGGGGGGGGTGGGGGGGGGGGGGGGTGGGGGGGGGGGGGGGTGGGGGGGGGGGGGGGTGGGGGGGGGGGGGGGTGGGGGGGGGGGGGGGTGGGGGGGGGGGGGGGTGGGGGGGGGGGGGGGTGGGGGGGGGGGGGGGTGGGGGGGGGGGGGGGTGGGGGGGGGGGGGGGTGGGGGGGGGGGGGGGTGGGGGGGGGGGGGGGTGGGGGGGGGGGGGGGTGGGGGGGGGGGGGGGTGGGGGGGGGGGGGGGTGGGGGGGGGGGGGGGTGGGGGGGGGGGGGGGTGGGGGGGGGGGGGGGTGGGGGGGGGGGGGGGTGGGGGGGGGGGGGGGTGGGGGGGGGGGGGGGTGGGGGGGGGGGGGGGTGGGGGGGGGGGGGGGTGGGGGGGGGGGGGGGTGGGGGGGGGGGGGGGTGGGGGGGGGGGGGGGTGGGGGGGGGGGGGGGTGGGGGGGGGGGGGGGTGGGGGGGGGGGGGGGTGGGGGGGGGGGGGGGTGGGGGGGGGGGGGGGTGGGGGGGGGGGGGGGTGGGGGGGGGGGGGGGTGGGGGGGGGGGGGGGTGGGGGGGGGGGGGGGTGGGGGGGGGGGGGGGTGGGGGGGGGGGGGGGTGGGGGGGGGGGGGGGTGGGGGGGGGGGGGGGTGGGGGGGGGGGGGGGTGGGGGGGGGGGGGGGTGGGGGGGGGGGGGGGTGGGGGGGGGGGGGGGTGGGGGGGGGGGGGGGTGGGGGGGGGGGGGGGTGGGGGGGGGGGGGGGTGGGGGGGGGGGGGGGTGGGGGGGGGGGGGGGTGGGGGGGGGGGGGGGTGGGGGGGGGGGGGGGTGGGGGGGGGGGGGGGTGGGGGGGGGGGGGGGTGGGGGGGGGGGGGGGTGGGGGGGGGGGGGGGTGGGGGGGGGGGGGGGTGGGGGGGGGGGGGGGTGGGGGGGGGGGGGGGTGGGGGGGGGGGGGGGTGGGGGGGGGGGGGGGTGGGGGGGGGGGGGGGTGGGGGGGGGGGGGGGTGGGGGGGGGGGGGGGTGGGGGGGGGGGGGGGTGGGGGGGGGGGGGGGTGGGGGGGGGGGGGGGTGGGGGGGGGGGGGGGTGGGGGGGGGGGGGGGTGGGGGGGGGGGGGGGTGGGGGGGGGGGGGGGTGGGGGGGGGGGGGGGTGGGGGGGGGGGGGGGTGGGGGGGGGGGGGGGTGGGGGGGGGGGGGGGTGGGGGGGGGGGGGGGTGGGGGGGGGGGGGGGTGGGGGGGGGGGGGGGTGGGGGGGGGGGGGGGTGGGGGGGGGGGGGGGTGGGGGGGGGGGGGGGTGGGGGGGGGGGGGGGTGGGGGGGGGGGGGGGTGGGGGGGGGGGGGGGTGGGGGGGGGGGGGGGTGGGGGGGGGGGGGGGTGGGGGGGGGGGGGGGTGGGGGGGGGGGGGGGTGGGGGGGGGGGGGGGTGGGGGGGGGGGGGGGTGGGGGGGGGGGGGGGTGGGGGGGGGGGGGGGTGGGGGGGGGGGGGGGTGGGGGGGGGGGGGGGTGGGGGGGGGGGGGGGTGGGGGGGGGGGGGGGTGGGGGGGGGGGGGGGTGGGGGGGGGGGGGGGTGGGGGGGGGGGGGGGTGGGGGGGGGGGGGGGTGGGGGGGGGGGGGGGTGGGGGGGGGGGGGGGTGGGGGGGGGGGGGGGTGGGGGGGGGGGGGGGTGGGGGGGGGGGGGGGTGGGGGGGGGGGGGGGTGGGGGGGGGGGGGGGTGGGGGGGGGGGGGGGTGGGGGGGGGGGGGGGTGGGGGGGGGGGGGGGTGGGGGGGGGGGGGGGTGGGGGGGGGGGGGGGTGGGGGGGGGGGGGGGTGGGGGGGGGGGGGGGTGGGGGGGGGGGGGGGTGGGGGGGGGGGGGGGTGGGGGGGGGGGGGGGTGGGGGGGGGGGGGGGTGGGGGGGGGGGGGGGTGGGGGGGGGGGGGGGTGGGGGGGGGGGGGGGTGGGGGGGGGGGGGGGTGGGGGGGGGGGGGGGTGGGGGGGGGGGGGGGTGGGGGGGGGGGGGGGTGGGGGGGGGGGGGGGTGGGGGGGGGGGGGGGTGGGGGGGGGGGGGGGTGGGGGGGGGGGGGGGTGGGGGGGGGGGGGGGTGGGGGGGGGGGGGGGTGGGGGGGGGGGGGGGTGGGGGGGGGGGGGGGTGGGGGGGGGGGGGGGTGGGGGGGGGGGGGGGTGGGGGGGGGGGGGGGTGGGGGGGGGGGGGGGTGGGGGGGGGGGGGGGTGGGGGGGGGGGGGGGTGGGGGGGGGGGGGGGTGGGGGGGGGGGGGGGTGGGGGGGGGGGGGGGTGGGGGGGGGGGGGGGTGGGGGGGGGGGGGGGTGGGGGGGGGGGGGGGTGGGGGGGGGGGGGGGTGGGGGGGGGGGGGGGTGGGGGGGGGGGGGGGTGGGGGGGGGGGGGGGTGGGGGGGGGGGGGGGTGGGGGGGGGGGGGGGTGGGGGGGGGGGGGGGTGGGGGGGGGGGGGGGTGGGGGGGGGGGGGGGTGGGGGGGGGGGGGGGTGGGGGGGGGGGGGGGTGGGGGGGGGGGGGGGTGGGGGGGGGGGGGGGTGGGGGGGGGGGGGGGTGGGGGGGGGGGGGGGTGGGGGGGGGGGGGGGTGGGGGGGGGGGGGGGTGGGGGGGGGGGGGGGTGGGGGGGGGGGGGGGTGGGGGGGGGGGGGGGTGGGGGGGGGGGGGGGTGGGGGGGGGGGGGGGTGGGGGGGGGGGGGGGTGGGGGGGGGGGGGGGTGGGGGGGGGGGGGGGTGGGGGGGGGGGGGGGTGGGGGGGGGGGGGGGTGGGGGGGGGGGGGGGTGGGGGGGGGGGGGGGTGGGGGGGGGGGGGGGTGGGGGGGGGGGGGGGTGGGGGGGGGGGGGGGTGGGGGGGGGGGGGGGTGGGGGGGGGGGGGGGTGGGGGGGGGGGGGGGTGGGGGGGGGGGGGGGTGGGGGGGGGGGGGGGTGGGGGGGGGGGGGGGTGGGGGGGGGGGGGGGTGGGGGGGGGGGGGGGTGGGGGGGGGGGGGGGTGGGGGGGGGGGGGGGTGGGGGGGGGGGGGGGTGGGGGGGGGGGGGGGTGGGGGGGGGGGGGGGTGGGGGGGGGGGGGGGTGGGGGGGGGGGGGGGTGGGGGGGGGGGGGGGTGGGGGGGGGGGGGGGTGGGGGGGGGGGGGGGTGGGGGGGGGGGGGGGTGGGGGGGGGGGGGGGTGGGGGGGGGGGGGGGTGGGGGGGGGGGGGGGTGGGGGGGGGGGGGGGTGGGGGGGGGGGGGGGTGGGGGGGGGGGGGGGTGGGGGGGGGGGGGGGTGGGGGGGGGGGGGGGTGGGGGGGGGGGGGGGTGGGGGGGGGGGGGGGTGGGGGGGGGGGGGGGTGGGGGGGGGGGGGGGTGGGGGGGGGGGGGGGTGGGGGGGGGGGGGGGTGGGGGGGGGGGGGGGTGGGGGGGGGGGGGGGTGGGGGGGGGGGGGGGTGGGGGGGGGGGGGGGTGGGGGGGGGGGGGGGTGGGGGGGGGGGGGGGTGGGGGGGGGGGGGGGTGGGGGGGGGGGGGGGTGGGGGGGGGGGGGGGTGGGGGGGGGGGGGGGTGGGGGGGGGGGGGGGTGGGGGGGGGGGGGGGTGGGGGGGGGGGGGGGTGGGGGGGGGGGGGGGTGGGGGGGGGGGGGGGTGGGGGGGGGGGGGGGTGGGGGGGGGGGGGGGTGGGGGGGGGGGGGGGTGGGGGGGGGGGGGGGTGGGGGGGGGGGGGGGTGGGGGGGGGGGGGGGTGGGGGGGGGGGGGGGTGGGGGGGGGGGGGGGTGGGGGGGGGGGGGGGTGGGGGGGGGGGGGGGTGGGGGGGGGGGGGGGTGGGGGGGGGGGGGGGTGGGGGGGGGGGGGGGTGGGGGGGGGGGGGGGTGGGGGGGGGGGGGGGTGGGGGGGGGGGGGGGTGGGGGGGGGGGGGGGTGGGGGGGGGGGGGGGTGGGGGGGGGGGGGGGTGGGGGGGGGGGGGGGTGGGGGGGGGGGGGGGTGGGGGGGGGGGGGGGTGGGGGGGGGGGGGGGTGGGGGGGGGGGGGGGTGGGGGGGGGGGGGGGTGGGGGGGGGGGGGGGTGGGGGGGGGGGGGGGTGGGGGGGGGGGGGGGTGGGGGGGGGGGGGGGTGGGGGGGGGGGGGGGTGGGGGGGGGGGGGGGTGGGGGGGGGGGGGGGTGGGGGGGGGGGGGGGTGGGGGGGGGGGGGGGTGGGGGGGGGGGGGGGTGGGGGGGGGGGGGGGTGGGGGGGGGGGGGGGTGGGGGGGGGGGGGGGTGGGGGGGGGGGGGGGTGGGGGGGGGGGGGGGTGGGGGGGGGGGGGGGTGGGGGGGGGGGGGGGTGGGGGGGGGGGGGGGTGGGGGGGGGGGGGGGTGGGGGGGGGGGGGGGTGGGGGGGGGGGGGGGTGGGGGGGGGGGGGGGTGGGGGGGGGGGGGGGTGGGGGGGGGGGGGGGTGGGGGGGGGGGGGGGTGGGGGGGGGGGGGGGTGGGGGGGGGGGGGGGTGGGGGGGGGGGGGGGTGGGGGGGGGGGGGGGTGGGGGGGGGGGGGGGTGGGGGGGGGGGGGGGTGGGGGGGGGGGGGGGTGGGGGGGGGGGGGGGTGGGGGGGGGGGGGGGTGGGGGGGGGGGGGGGTGGGGGGGGGGGGGGGTGGGGGGGGGGGGGGGTGGGGGGGGGGGGGGGTGGGGGGGGGGGGGGGTGGGGGGGGGGGGGGGTGGGGGGGGGGGGGGGTGGGGGGGGGGGGGGGTGGGGGGGGGGGGGGGTGGGGGGGGGGGGGGGTGGGGGGGGGGGGGGGTGGGGGGGGGGGGGGGTGGGGGGGGGGGGGGGTGGGGGGGGGGGGGGGTGGGGGGGGGGGGGGGTGGGGGGGGGGGGGGGTGGGGGGGGGGGGGGGTGGGGGGGGGGGGGGGTGGGGGGGGGGGGGGGTGGGGGGGGGGGGGGGTGGGGGGGGGGGGGGGTGGGGGGGGGGGGGGGTGGGGGGGGGGGGGGGTGGGGGGGGGGGGGGGTGGGGGGGGGGGGGGGTGGGGGGGGGGGGGGGTGGGGGGGGGGGGGGGTGGGGGGGGGGGGGGGTGGGGGGGGGGGGGGGTGGGGGGGGGGGGGGGTGGGGGGGGGGGGGGGTGGGGGGGGGGGGGGGTGGGGGGGGGGGGGGGTGGGGGGGGGGGGGGGTGGGGGGGGGGGGGGGTGGGGGGGGGGGGGGGTGGGGGGGGGGGGGGGTGGGGGGGGGGGGGGGTGGGGGGGGGGGGGGGTGGGGGGGGGGGGGGGTGGGGGGGGGGGGGGGTGGGGGGGGGGGGGGGTGGGGGGGGGGGGGGGTGGGGGGGGGGGGGGGTGGGGGGGGGGGGGGGTGGGGGGGGGGGGGGGTGGGGGGGGGGGGGGGTGGGGGGGGGGGGGGGTGGGGGGGGGGGGGGGTGGGGGGGGGGGGGGGTGGGGGGGGGGGGGGGTGGGGGGGGGGGGGGGTGGGGGGGGGGGGGGGTGGGGGGGGGGGGGGGTGGGGGGGGGGGGGGGTGGGGGGGGGGGGGGGTGGGGGGGGGGGGGGGTGGGGGGGGGGGGGGGTGGGGGGGGGGGGGGGTGGGGGGGGGGGGGGGTGGGGGGGGGGGGGGGTGGGGGGGGGGGGGGGTGGGGGGGGGGGGGGGTGGGGGGGGGGGGGGGTGGGGGGGGGGGGGGGTGGGGGGGGGGGGGGGTGGGGGGGGGGGGGGGTGGGGGGGGGGGGGGGTGGGGGGGGGGGGGGGTGGGGGGGGGGGGGGGTGGGGGGGGGGGGGGGTGGGGGGGGGGGGGGGTGGGGGGGGGGGGGGGTGGGGGGGGGGGGGGGTGGGGGGGGGGGGGGGTGGGGGGGGGGGGGGGTGGGGGGGGGGGGGGGTGGGGGGGGGGGGGGGTGGGGGGGGGGGGGGGTGGGGGGGGGGGGGGGTGGGGGGGGGGGGGGGTGGGGGGGGGGGGGGGTGGGGGGGGGGGGGGGTGGGGGGGGGGGGGGGTGGGGGGGGGGGGGGGTGGGGGGGGGGGGGGGTGGGGGGGGGGGGGGGTGGGGGGGGGGGGGGGTGGGGGGGGGGGGGGGTGGGGGGGGGGGGGGGTGGGGGGGGGGGGGGGTGGGGGGGGGGGGGGGTGGGGGGGGGGGGGGGTGGGG
The DNA here is from genome assembly GCF_021028975.2 of Sphaerodactylus townsendi. Taxonomy (NCBI): domain Eukaryota; kingdom Metazoa; phylum Chordata; class Lepidosauria; order Squamata; family Sphaerodactylidae; genus Sphaerodactylus; species Sphaerodactylus townsendi. The sequence continues at coordinate 9,813,058 of NC_059432.1, forward strand.
GGGGGGGGGGGTGGGGGGGGGGGGGGGTGGGGGGGGGGGGGGGTGGGGGGGGGGGGGGGTGGGGGGGGGGGGGGGTGGGGGGGGGGGGGGGTGGGGGGGGGGGGGGGTGGGGGGGGGGGGGGGTGGGGGGGGGGGGGGGTGGGGGGGGGGGGGGGTGGGGGGGGGGGGGGGTGGGGGGGGGGGGGGGTGGGGGGGGGGGGGGGTGGGGGGGGGGGGGGGTGGGGGGGGGGGGGGGTGGGGGGGGGGGGGGGTGGGGGGGGGGGGGGGTGGGGGGGGGGGGGGGTGGGGGGGGGGGGGGGTGGGGGGGGGGGGGGGTGGGGGGGGGGGGGGGTGGGGGGGGGGGGGGGTGGGGGGGGGGGGGGGTGGGGGGGGGGGGGGGTGGGGGGGGGGGGGGGTGGGGGGGGGGGGGGGTGGGGGGGGGGGGGGGTGGGGGGGGGGGGGGGTGGGGGGGGGGGGGGGTGGGGGGGGGGGGGGGTGGGGGGGGGGGGGGGTGGGGGGGGGGGGGGGTGGGGGGGGGGGGGGGTGGGGGGGGGGGGGGGTGGGGGGGGGGGGGGGTGGGGGGGGGGGGGGGTGGGGGGGGGGGGGGGTGGGGGGGGGGGGGGGTGGGGGGGGGGGGGGGTGGGGGGGGGGGGGGGTGGGGGGGGGGGGGGGTGGGGGGGGGGGGGGGTGGGGGGGGGGGGGGGTGGGGGGGGGGGGGGGTGGGGGGGGGGGGGGGTGGGGGGGGGGGGGGGTGGGGGGGGGGGGGGGTGGGGGGGGGGGGGGGTGGGGGGGGGGGGGGGTGGGGGGGGGGGGGGGTGGGGGGGGGGGGGGGTGGGGGGGGGGGGGGGTGGGGGGGGGGGGGGGTGGGGGGGGGGGGGGGTGGGGGGGGGGGGGGGTGGGGGGGGGGGGGGGTGGGGGGGGGGGGGGGTGGGGGGGGGGGGGGGTGGGGGGGGGGGGGGGTGGGGGGGGGGGGGGGTGGGGGGGGGGGGGGGTGGGGGGGGGGGGGGGTGGGGGGGGGGGGGGGTGGGGGGGGGGGGGGGTGGGGGGGGGGGGGGGTGGGGGGGGGGGGGGGTGGGGGGGGGGGGGGGTGGGGGGGGGGGGGGGTGGGGGGGGGGGGGGGTGGGGGGGGGGGGGGGTGGGGGGGGGGGGGGGTGGGGGGGGGGGGGGGTGGGGGGGGGGGGGGGTGGGGGGGGGGGGGGGTGGGGGGGGGGGGGGGTGGGGGGGGGGGGGGGTGGGGGGGGGGGGGGGTGGGGGGGGGGGGGGGTGGGGGGGGGGGGGGGTGGGGGGGGGGGGGGGTGGGGGGGGGGGGGGGTGGGGGGGGGGGGGGGTGGGGGGGGGGGGGGGTGGGGGGGGGGGGGGGTGGGGGGGGGGGGGGGTGGGGGGGGGGGGGGGTGGGGGGGGGGGGGGGTGGGGGGGGGGGGGGGTGGGGGGGGGGGGGGGTGGGGGGGGGGGGGGGTGGGGGGGGGGGGGGGTGGGGGGGGGGGGGGGTGGGGGGGGGGGGGGGTGGGGGGGGGGGGGGGTGGGGGGGGGGGGGGGTGGGGGGGGGGGGGGGTGGGGGGGGGGGGGGGTGGGGGGGGGGGGGGGTGGGGGGGGGGGGGGGTGGGGGGGGGGGGGGGTGGGGGGGGGGGGGGGTGGGGGGGGGGGGGGGTGGGGGGGGGGGGGGGTGGGGGGGGGGGGGGGTGGGGGGGGGGGGGGGTGGGGGGGGGGGGGGGTGGGGGGGGGGGGGGGTGGGGGGGGGGGGGGGTGGGGGGGGGGGGGGGTGGGGGGGGGGGGGGGTGGGGGGGGGGGGGGGTGGGGGGGGGGGGGGGTGGGGGGGGGGGGGGGTGGGGGGGGGGGGGGGTGGGGGGGGGGGGGGGTGGGGGGGGGGGGGGGTGGGGGGGGGGGGGGGTGGGGGGGGGGGGGGGTGGGGGGGGGGGGGGGTGGGGGGGGGGGGGGGTGGGGGGGGGGGGGGGTGGGGGGGGGGGGGGGTGGGGGGGGGGGGGGGTGGGGGGGGGGGGGGGTGGGGGGGGGGGGGGGTGGGGGGGGGGGGGGGTGGGGGGGGGGGGGGGTGGGGGGGGGGGGGGGTGGGGGGGGGGGGGGGTGGGGGGGGGGGGGGGTGGGGGGGGGGGGGGGTGGGGGGGGGGGGGGGTGGGGGGGGGGGGGGGTGGGGGGGGGGGGGGGTGGGGGGGGGGGGGGGTGGGGGGGGGGGGGGGTGGGGGGGGGGGGGGGTGGGGGGGGGGGGGGGTGGGGGGGGGGGGGGGTGGGGGGGGGGGGGGGTGGGGGGGGGGGGGGGTGGGGGGGGGGGGGGGTGGGGGGGGGGGGGGGTGGGGGGGGGGGGGGGTGGGGGGGGGGGGGGGTGGGGGGGGGGGGGGGTGGGGGGGGGGGGGGGTGGGGGGGGGGGGGGGTGGGGGGGGGGGGGGGTGGGGGGGGGGGGGGGTGGGGGGGGGGGGGGGTGGGGGGGGGGGGGGGTGGGGGGGGGGGGGGGTGGGGGGGGGGGGGGGTGGGGGGGGGGGGGGGTGGGGGGGGGGGGGGGTGGGGGGGGGGGGGGGTGGGGGGGGGGGGGGGTGGGGGGGGGGGGGGGTGGGGGGGGGGGGGGGTGGGGGGGGGGGGGGGTGGGGGGGGGGGGGGGTGGGGGGGGGGGGGGGTGGGGGGGGGGGGGGGTGGGGGGGGGGGGGGGTGGGGGGGGGGGGGGGTGGGGGGGGGGGGGGGTGGGGGGGGGGGGGGGTGGGGGGGGGGGGGGGTGGGGGGGGGGGGGGGTGGGGGGGGGGGGGGGTGGGGGGGGGGGGGGGTGGGGGGGGGGGGGGGTGGGGGGGGGGGGGGGTGGGGGGGGGGGGGGGTGGGGGGGGGGGGGGGTGGGGGGGGGGGGGGGTGGGGGGGGGGGGGGGTGGGGGGGGGGGGGGGTGGGGGGGGGGGGGGGTGGGGGGGGGGGGGGGTGGGGGGGGGGGGGGGTGGGGGGGGGGGGGGGTGGGGGGGGGGGGGGGTGGGGGGGGGGGGGGGTGGGGGGGGGGGGGGGTGGGGGGGGGGGGGGGTGGGGGGGGGGGGGGGTGGGGGGGGGGGGGGGTGGGGGGGGGGGGGGGTGGGGGGGGGGGGGGGTGGGGGGGGGGGGGGGTGGGGGGGGGGGGGGGTGGGGGGGGGGGGGGGTGGGGGGGGGGGGGGGTGGGGGGGGGGGGGGGTGGGGGGGGGGGGGGGTGGGGGGGGGGGGGGGTGGGGGGGGGGGGGGGTGGGGGGGGGGGGGGGTGGGGGGGGGGGGGGGTGGGGGGGGGGGGGGGTGGGGGGGGGGGGGGGTGGGGGGGGGGGGGGGTGGGGGGGGGGGGGGGTGGGGGGGGGGGGGGGTGGGGGGGGGGGGGGGTGGGGGGGGGGGGGGGTGGGGGGGGGGGGGGGTGGGGGGGGGGGGGGGTGGGGGGGGGGGGGGGTGGGGGGGGGGGGGGGTGGGGGGGGGGGGGGGTGGGGGGGGGGGGGGGTGGGGGGGGGGGGGGGTGGGGGGGGGGGGGGGTGGGGGGGGGGGGGGGTGGGGGGGGGGGGGGGTGGGGGGGGGGGGGGGTGGGGGGGGGGGGGGGTGGGGGGGGGGGGGGGTGGGGGGGGGGGGGGGTGGGGGGGGGGGGGGGTGGGGGGGGGGGGGGGTGGGGGGGGGGGGGGGTGGGGGGGGGGGGGGGTGGGGGGGGGGGGGGGTGGGGGGGGGGGGGGGTGGGGGGGGGGGGGGGTGGGGGGGGGGGGGGGTGGGGGGGGGGGGGGGTGGGGGGGGGGGGGGGTGGGGGGGGGGGGGGGTGGGGGGGGGGGGGGGTGGGGGGGGGGGGGGGTGGGGGGGGGGGGGGGTGGGGGGGGGGGGGGGTGGGGGGGGGGGGGGGTGGGGGGGGGGGGGGGTGGGGGGGGGGGGGGGTGGGGGGGGGGGGGGGTGGGGGGGGGGGGGGGTGGGGGGGGGGGGGGGTGGGGGGGGGGGGGGGTGGGGGGGGGGGGGGGTGGGGGGGGGGGGGGGTGGGGGGGGGGGGGGGTGGGGGGGGGGGGGGGTGGGGGGGGGGGGGGGTGGGGGGGGGGGGGGGTGGGGGGGGGGGGGGGTGGGGGGGGGGGGGGGTGGGGGGGGGGGGGGGTGGGGGGGGGGGGGGGTGGGGGGGGGGGGGGGTGGGGGGGGGGGGGGGTGGGGGGGGGGGGGGGTGGGGGGGGGGGGGGGTGGGGGGGGGGGGGGGTGGGGGGGGGGGGGGGTGGGGGGGGGGGGGGGTGGGGGGGGGGGGGGGTGGGGGGGGGGGGGGGTGGGGGGGGGGGGGGGTGGGGGGGGGGGGGGGTGGGGGGGGGGGGGGGTGGGGGGGGGGGGGGGTGGGGGGGGGGGGGGGTGGGGGGGGGGGGGGGTGGGGGGGGGGGGGGGTGGGGGGGGGGGGGGGTGGGGGGGGGGGGGGGTGGGGGGGGGGGGGGGTGGGGGGGGGGGGGGGTGGGGGGGGGGGGGGGTGGGGGGGGGGGGGGGTGGGGGGGGGGGGGGGTGGGGGGGGGGGGGGGTGGGGGGGGGGGGGGGTGGGGGGGGGGGGGGGTGGGGGGGGGGGGGGGTGGGGGGGGGGGGGGGTGGGGGGGGGGGGGGGTGGGGGGGGGGGGGGGTGGGGGGGGGGGGGGGTGGGGGGGGGGGGGGGTGGGGGGGGGGGGGGGTGGGGGGGGGGGGGGGTGGGGGGGGGGGGGGGTGGGGGGGGGGGGGGGTGGGGGGGGGGGGGGGTGGGGGGGGGGGGGGGTGGGGGGGGGGGGGGGTGGGGGGGGGGGGGGGTGGGGGGGGGGGGGGGTGGGGGGGGGGGGGGGTGGGGGGGGGGGGGGGTGGGGGGGGGGGGGGGTGGGGGGGGGGGGGGGTGGGGGGGGGGGGGGGTGGGGGGGGGGGGGGGTGGGGGGGGGGGGGGGTGGGGGGGGGGGGGGGTGGGGGGGGGGGGGGGTGGGGGGGGGGGGGGGTGGGGGGGGGGGGGGGTGGGGGGGGGGGGGGGTGGGGGGGGGGGGGGGTGGGGGGGGGGGGGGGTGGGGGGGGGGGGGGGTGGGGGGGGGGGGGGGTGGGGGGGGGGGGGGGTGGGGGGGGGGGGGGGTGGGGGGGGGGGGGGGTGGGGGGGGGGGGGGGTGGGGGGGGGGGGGGGTGGGGGGGGGGGGGGGTGGGGGGGGGGGGGGGTGGGGGGGGGGGGGGGTGGGGGGGGGGGGGGGTGGGGGGGGGGGGGGGTGGGGGGGGGGGGGGGTGGGGGGGGGGGGGGGTGGGGGGGGGGGGGGGTGGGGGGGGGGGGGGGTGGGGGGGGGGGGGGGTGGGGGGGGGGGGGGGTGGGGGGGGGGGGGGGTGGGGGGGGGGGGGGGTGGGGGGGGGGGGGGGTGGGGGGGGGGGGGGGTGGGGGGGGGGGGGGGTGGGGGGGGGGGGGGGTGGGGGGGGGGGGGGGTGGGGGGGGGGGGGGGTGGGGGGGGGGGGGGGTGGGGGGGGGGGGGGGTGGGGGGGGGGGGGGGTGGGGGGGGGGGGGGGTGGGGGGGGGGGGGGGTGGGGGGGGGGGGGGGTGGGGGGGGGGGGGGGTGGGGGGGGGGGGGGGTGGGGGGGGGGGGGGGTGGGGGGGGGGGGGGGTGGGGGGGGGGGGGGGTGGGGGGGGGGGGGGGTGGGGGGGGGGGGGGGTGGGGGGGGGGGGGGGTGGGGGGGGGGGGGGGTGGGGGGGGGGGGGGGTGGGGGGGGGGGGGGGTGGGGGGGGGGGGGGGTGGGGGGGGGGGGGGGTGGGGGGGGGGGGGGGTGGGGGGGGGGGGGGGTGGGGGGGGGGGGGGGTGGGGGGGGGGGGGGGTGGGGGGGGGGGGGGGTGGGGGGGGGGGGGGGTGGGGGGGGGGGGGGGTGGGGGGGGGGGGGGGTGGGGGGGGGGGGGGGTGGGGGGGGGGGGGGGTGGGGGGGGGGGGGGGTGGGGGGGGGGGGGGGTGGGGGGGGGGGGGGGTGGGGGGGGGGGGGGGTGGGGGGGGGGGGGGGTGGGGGGGGGGGGGGGTGGGGGGGGGGGGGGGTGGGGGGGGGGGGGGGTGGGGGGGGGGGGGGGTGGGGGGGGGGGGGGGTGGGGGGGGGGGGGGGTGGGGGGGGGGGGGGGTGGGGGGGGGGGGGGGTGGGGGGGGGGGGGGGTGGGGGGGGGGGGGGGTGGGGGGGGGGGGGGGTGGGGGGGGGGGGGGGTGGGGGGGGGGGGGGGTGGGGGGGGGGGGGGGTGGGGGGGGGGGGGGGTGGGGGGGGGGGGGGGTGGGGGGGGGGGGGGGTGGGGGGGGGGGGGGGTGGGGGGGGGGGGGGGTGGGGGGGGGGGGGGGTGGGGGGGGGGGGGGGTGGGGGGGGGGGGGGGTGGGGGGGGGGGGGGGTGGGGGGGGGGGGGGGTGGGGGGGGGGGGGGGTGGGGGGGGGGGGGGGTGGGGGGGGGGGGGGGTGGGGGGGGGGGGGGGTGGGGGGGGGGGGGGGTGGGGGGGGGGGGGGGTGGGGGGGGGGGGGGGTGGGGGGGGGGGGGGGTGGGGGGGGGGGGGGGTGGGGGGGGGGGGGGGTGGGGGGGGGGGGGGGTGGGGGGGGGGGGGGGTGGGGGGGGGGGGGGGTGGGGGGGGGGGGGGGTGGGGGGGGGGGGGGGTGGGGGGGGGGGGGGGTGGGGGGGGGGGGGGGTGGGGGGGGGGGGGGGTGGGGGGGGGGGGGGGTGGGGGGGGGGGGGGGTGGGGGGGGGGGGGGGTGGGGGGGGGGGGGGGTGGGGGGGGGGGGGGGTGGGGGGGGGGGGGGGTGGGGGGGGGGGGGGGTGGGGGGGGGGGGGGGTGGGGGGGGGGGGGGGTGGGGGGGGGGGGGGGTGGGGGGGGGGGGGGGTGGGGGGGGGGGGGGGTGGGGGGGGGGGGGGGTGGGGGGGGGGGGGGGTGGGGGGGGGGGGGGGTGGGGGGGGGGGGGGGTGGGGGGGGGGGGGGGTGGGGGGGGGGGGGGGTGGGGGGGGGGGGGGGTGGGGGGGGGGGGGGGTGGGGGGGGGGGGGGGTGGGGGGGGGGGGGGGTGGGGGGGGGGGGGGGTGGGGGGGGGGGGGGGTGGGGGGGGGGGGGGGTGGGGGGGGGGGGGGGTGGGGGGGGGGGGGGGTGGGGGGGGGGGGGGGTGGGGGGGGGGGGGGGTGGGGGGGGGGGGGGGTGGGGGGGGGGGGGGGTGGGGGGGGGGGGGGGTGGGGGGGGGGGGGGGTGGGGGGGGGGGGGGGTGGGGGGGGGGGGGGGTGGGGGGGGGGGGGGGTGGGGGGGGGGGGGGGTGGGGGGGGGGGGGGGTGGGGGGGGGGGGGGGTGGGGGGGGGGGGGGGTGGGGGGGGGGGGGGGTGGGGGGGGGGGGGGGTGGGGGGGGGGGGGGGTGGGGGGGGGGGGGGGTGGGGGGGGGGGGGGGTGGGGGGGGGGGGGGGTGGGGGGGGGGGGGGGTGGGGGGGGGGGGGGGTGGGGGGGGGGGGGGGTGGGGGGGGGGGGGGGTGGGGGGGGGGGGGGGTGGGGGGGGGGGGGGGTGGGGGGGGGGGGGGGTGGGGGGGGGGGGGGGTGGGGGGGGGGGGGGGGGGGGGGGGGGGGGGGTGGGGGGGGGGGCGAGTGGGGGGGGGGGGGGGGGGGGGGGGGGGGGGGTGGGGGGGAGGGGGGGTGGGGGGGGGGGGGGGTGGGGGGGGGGGGGGGTGGGGGGGGGGGGGGGTGGGGGGGGGGGGGGGTGGGGGGGGGGGGGGGTGGGGTGGGGTGGGGGTGGGGGGGGGGGGGGGTGGGGGGGGGGGGGGGTGGGGGGGGGGGGGGGGGTTGGGGGGGGGGGGGTTTGGGGGGGGGGGGGGGTTGGGGGGGAGGGGGTGTGTGGGGGGAGGGGGCTTTTGGGGGAGGGGGGGTGTTGGGGGGGGGGGGTTTTGGGGGGGGGGGGGGTGGTGGGGCGGGGGGGGTGGGGGGGGGGGGGGGTGGGGGGGGGGGGGTTGTCTTGACTGCTTTTAGGGATTATCAAAAAAAGATGGAATTACCCCAAATCTCACCAGGAGATCTCACCTTTTCTTCTACTGCTAAATAAGAGATAAGCAGCATAAGTGCAAATAGCCAATCATCAGGGTACATATGAGATCATGTGATATAGTAAGATAAGAAAGCTAGTGTTTAAGAGCAGGTGGATTCTAATCTGGAGAACTGGGTTTGATCTCCCACTCCTCCACATGAGTGGCAGAGGCTTATCTGGTGAACCAGATGTGTTTCCGCACTCCCACATTACTGCTAGGTGACCTTGGGCTAGTCACAGTTCTCTCAGAACTCTCTCAACCCCTCCTACCTCACAAGGTGTCTGTTGTGGGGAGAGGAAGGGAAAGGAGCTTGTCAGCCACCTTGAGTCTCCTTACAGGAGAGAAAGGTGGGGTGTAAATCTAAACTCTTCTTCTTTTGTCAGCATTTGTGCTCCTTCATTATTCTCATTCAGTCAGGAATTCCAATTTTAAAGGAAACCCTCTGGCTTGACTCCATTAACCACACTGGCACCCTCCTGGATGCGACTGTGGGGGTGACATGGGTTTTCAAGGCAAGAGATGTTCTGAGGTGGTTTGCCACTGCCTGCCCGTGTACACCGACCAAATACTGACCGCGGCTGCCCTTGCTTACCATCCAACATGTGATGAGACGAGGCTAGCCTGGGCCATTCAGATGGGGGAAGTTTGGGTTGGGCCGTGATCAGCCCCAGTTTAATCCTGCCATGTTTTTGTTTGCTGCCCGGGATGTGGGATCCTTTCTCTTCTCATTCCCCCTCCCTGCTATGCTTCTGTTTTTTCACCTTGCTTCTCAGGCAATGCCTCATCCGCTCATGAGCCACCTGCTACTGCAGCTCTGCCAGTCAGGTGGATCAGAGGTTCTTCTGACCCTGATGGGGGAAGGTGGTGTCTTCTTCCACCAGACCATGGGACTGGGGGGGGGGGGGTGCCATTCCCCCTTGGGAACTGATCAGCTGGGGTGGGGTGACAGGACGTAGAGGATGGCATGGAGTGTGATGGGAAGTGCAACACTGGCTATGCTGCGTTCTGGCAACAGAAGAGTAAATGTTTATTCCTGGTGCTGTTTCATAATAGAGAAATCAACTGAATTCAGAGTCTTCTTATTGAAGAGTCCAGGGGCGCGAGAGATTGTATCTTTCCTAAATATTGTATCTTAGTTTCCATTACATTGGTTTTAAATAACCTTCAGGTGTAGGACAGAAGAGATTAATTTTCAGCTTCTTATTTTTAATGAATTCTCCCATTTCTGCGACTTTTTCGTTTTGAAATTCACTGTGATTGTGCTGGACTTTCTGGGTAACTTTCCACCTCTGAATGTGCTGAATGGATTGCATAAGGTGACTAATATTGCCAAGTGGTTCAAAAATAGAAGAAACACTTAGAAATAATCAAGGGCTGCCTCTCATGTAGTCAATTCCAGGACTAACTGTTCTTAAGGCATAATTGCCTATTGTATCAAGCAATTCTGCCTCTCTGCTGTGACCTGAATGTACCCATACCATGTGAGAGGTAGCCAAACTCACCCAGCATTTCAACACTTTCTCCTTTGGCTGCCTCTACGACCACTTTTTCTACCAGGAGTGCAAATCTGACCTTCGGTCCAGGGATGCAACCACATGGCCCCCAGACTCCTTCTGGGGTTTGGGGCTTTGACTCCTAGCGATTCTGAGGGGAAGAATATTCCTTTTGTATTTTCTGGTTTCTGGGATTCCTTGAGGGACAAGGAATGACTTCCACTGTCCCTCCTATGGCCAGGGGTAGCCACACCCCACCGATGCCATGGTTATGCCCCAAACATCTAGGATTCCTTGAAGTATCAAGCCCTTGGGATTGTGGGAGGAGGAGGCATGGTATAGCATAGCCCGACCTTGTCAGATCTCCAAAGCTAAGCAAGGACAGTACTTGAAAGAGAGACCACCAAGGAAGGCTCTGCAGAGGAAGGAAGGGCAAATAACACACACAGGAAAGATCGAGCCTTGCGGCAGCATCCGAACTTGCTCGCAAGAGCTCATCTCTTGGAATGCAAAAATTCAAATCTGAATACAAATCAATATTCTGAATGAAATTTCATTTTTAAATTGAGCATGTTACATTTTCTGATATATGTAGTCTGTTGGGGCTAGCAGCCCTTCGGGGATGGGGCGGTATAGAAATCGAAAGAATGAATGAATGAATGAATGAATAAAAAAATAAAAAAATAAAATAAATAAAATAAAAACCTCTTGGCCTCTCTCACTCCCTGCCCCTGCTCCTGGAAGGTCCTTTCTCCTTACTGAAGGGGGCTCTTAGAGAAAACATGGGGGTCACGTGTTAACAGGAAAAGCAGGCCCCTCTGAGTAGCTTTAGATGAAAACCTCAACAACGTCGCCCTCCTTGTCTGTGTGGCCTTCTAGGGATGCGCCCACAACTTGTTGGCCATTGCTCGCTCAATCCTGGCCTGATAGCAATAATTCCCACTCTTATTGCAACTGATTGCCATAGGAGTCCCCCGTGCGGCACCCGAGCCCAGGCGCCACCCCCCTTGCCAGAACCTTTCCTGTTGCCCACCAAGTCTTTTTGAAAGTGGGTGGGGCCTTTGCCCAGCAGGCTTCTGATTGGCCACTGGAGATCTGATAGGTCATGCAGATTCAAAAAATAATAATCCTTTGGCGTCAGCTGACCCCACGGCTGAAGGCTCTTTGCTGTGTGGCTGAGTGTGTGTGTGTGTGTGTGTGTGTATGCCTAGCCTCAGTCCTTGTGCTTTGGTGAGAGCTGACGCTGAAGCAATGTTTTTTTTAAAATCTGCACAGTCAACTGAAAAGCCTTGCTGGGAAACCCCCCCCCCCCAAAAAAAGGCCCTTGAATGTGGCCTTTCCCTGTCCCTTTCCTTGCACCTGGACCTTGCAAAGGGACCTTGAAAAGTGATCGTTGGTGTGTTGCAGCAAGAGCAAGTCACTCCCCCCTCCCTTCCTTATTTTCTATCCCTCTTTTCCATGCTTGTTTCATTAACTCCTCTCTCTTGCCCCCTATGTTTTTGCATGCTCCCCCTCCCAATTTATTTTCAGGTCTTGGTTTCAACGCCTGCTTGTACTTCACGGAGGACCTGAGAGCCAGTTTGTAATCTCTTGGCTTTATTCTATGATGAGTTACGCCTGCCATAAACAGACAGATGAATAGATTGGCCAATGATTTCATTACCACAGAGGCATGGTAAAAGCCAGCCACATTATTTGTTTGGTTGTGATACGTGGCTCTAATCAGGATCGGAGGAGGGGGTGTGCGGAACATTAGCCCTGCATGGGCTGCTGAACTCCTGGACATTTTGCTTCAGAAAATCACCACAAGTGCAGTTTCTGGGGGCGGGGCGTGGCCAAATCTGGGTAAAGTGTGGGGCTTAACCTCAGACTAAAGATCAAAATCTAACAGCTCAAATAGATCTTAATCACATAAATTGGCCCAAAGGGAATCAGAAAGCACCAATTAAAAGAAGTACATCCAATGTACACAAGATTAGAATTCTTCTACATTGATGGTATCCCTTCTAATTGATGGATTCATTCATCCCCTCACTATAACCACCTCCCAGGCTCCAGGGCTTGCCCATGCTTGTCCACAGACTTTTGCTGCGTCGAGGGGCAAGACTGCCCTTTCTGATGTAAAAGATCTAAATCAAGGAAGTAATTCTGATCTTGAGGGAAGGTGTGGTGGAAAAGAGGAGCAGGGTGGCAGGATAAGGATCGGTTGCACTCTGAAGCCAAGTCCCACTGAGGCAGGCTTCAACGTGGTCAGTGAAACACCTCGATTTGCCACACAGAGGCAGGCAGTGGCGCTCGCAGAGAGCCAAGGGGAGGAGGTGGATCAGGCAAAGGTGTGCCCACTGGTTGCCCAAACCATGAGGAAACACCAGCCCGACAGCCCTGCAGGGCTGACACCCTTCTGGGAAATTCCTCACCCCATTCTCCTAGTTCACTCCCATGCCAGAGGTTTTCTCCAGAGGAGTTAAAAGCAGGGTGGGCACTTTTTAGTGAAGAAACAACAGGTGGGGAAAGGGTCAGAAAGGGCTGAGACGGCCCTTTCACGTGCAGCAGCATCTACAAGAAACCAAAAAGGCCCTAGGGGGGAAAAGTCAGAGAGCGGCAGAGGCACTTCCTAATTCTGCCTGCCCAGATTTGCCAGGAGTTACCTGTGCCCACCTGAGGCCAAGGCATGCAGGCCCCAGGTGAGCCGGCCCCTTCCCACACCCGTTTTCCTGGAAACAATACTTCTGAGAAAAGCCTTTGCCAGAGAGCTACAGGACACCATGTCGCACAGAGGGGTGGGGGGTACGGGTGGGGGCCTTTCATCTGCCCATACTGAAGTCAAACCCAATTCCTGGAAATACTGGGAATACAGCCTAGAAGAGCCTCTGGGAAGAAGGACAAATGAATAAACGGCTTGGCCCTTAGCCACGTCAAACCACTGGCCACCTTGGCCAAGTTTTTCTGCTCTGTCAAGTAACAGCCTGCTAAGGGCTCAGGTGGGTGTCTCCCCTCCACCCCCTTATCCCTGCAGAGTCAGATAGTTTAAGTTGGGTGATGAACCCAAGGCCGACTGCCTGCAAAACAGGAGTCTGGAGTAAATCTGCTCCTAAGTAAACAGTCTCCCTTTTGGCCAGAATGGCACTCAGCCAAGTAAGCCACGGTCTTCAGAAAATCCCAGTCCCCTAACAGGTGAACAGCCCTCCAGCCTCACTGATGGGAACGGCAGTCTTATGTCTTGCTAGCACCTCCCCCCCCCCAATCCATCGCCCGTCCTTTGCCTCTTTGCAAAGTGCCCCAACTGCCCAGCCAGTCACTGAAACAAGAGGGAAGGAAATCTTTGAGGGACCCCGGGAAGTGAGGCCAACCTGGCCAGTCCTGATGCCGGTGGTGGTGGTGCTGGGGGTGGTGAAGGCTAGAGATGCCAAAATTACTACTTGGGGTTGAAACCTACCTTGGGCATGGCCTAGACTGCCCTGCGGTGCACCTGGGGAGTCCCACAAGCCAGCTTGCATTCACAGCAAGTTTGGAGCTGTGAGTCTGACACCCTCCAAACTCCCAACCTGGGTTTGACAGCCAGTGTTGTGTAGTCGTTAGAGTCAGAGTTCCCAGGTTCAAATCCCCACTCTGCCATGGAAGCTTACTGGATGAATCCAGAGGCATAGCTACAAGGGGGCAAGGGGGAGCACGTTGCACTGAGCGTATGCCTTGGGGGAGGGGGGGGGCGCAAAAATTCAGGTTTGTTTTTTGTATTTTTTAAATGTTTTTTCAGTTTTTGGCCTGCAGGGGGTGCAGTTGTTAGGCTAGCAGCACCAAAATTTCAGGGTATCTTTAGGAGACTCTCCTGATGATACCCCCCAGATTTGGTGATGTTTGATTCTGGGGGTCCAAAATTATGGACTCCCAAAGGGGATGCCCCCATCCCCCATTGTTTCCAATGGGAGCTAATAGGAGATGTGGGCTACACCTTTTCCCTAGCTATGCCTCTGGATGAACCTTGGACCCATCATACACTACCTCACAGGATTGTTGTGAGGATAAATTGGAGGCCCCATTGGGGTGTAAGCAAAATCAACAAAAGGATGTCCTGTATCAGACACTGTGGGAATTCCAGAACTTGCATTTAGGGCTTGGATTAAGATGTGCCGAATCCCTGCCCTGCCTCATGCTTCATAGGCCAAGGAACTGGCAATAGGGTATTGTAACTATTTCCCTTTCACCTCCCAGAGAGGCAGGGCCTTTTCAGCCTTGGCTCCCACCTGGTGGAAAGTGTTGCTGGTGGACATTAGGGCCCTGCTGCAAGGCCCTAAAACTGACATGTTCTGCCAAGCCGCCATGGATCCCACTCTCTCTCTCTCTCTCTCTCTCTCACACACACACACACACACACACACACACACACACACACACACACACCCCGCCCTGTGGCCGACGAGGATTTTGAAATCGGATGTTACATGGCCATCCGTGAATATAAGTCAGAAGATTTTACTGTTACATGATATCTCATTGTGAAGTTGTGTTCTGACTGGTGCCTGCCGGAGAGTTGCCTGGAGCCGGCTGGAGAACTAACTCGAACGGAGCGCATCTTTCCGTGCCCCGGTTCACAGGGGCTGTCCTGGCCGGTGTGGACTGTGGGATGCTTGTGGCGAGTGCAGTCGTTTATTTCACTGAACCTGACCCAGCAACCTTGCGGAGCAGGATTCTCAGGAACCGGCTTCATAATTTCACCTACGGGCATCCTTTCCGGACCCCCCCCCCCCCCCAACGGGCGTGAGAGGCGGGAGGCCCCGATGCCCGCCCGCCCCGCTCCCGGAGGTGACTTTCCGCCGGGCGGCACTACTGTGACCCCCCACCCCCTGCGAGGTAGGCCGGGGCCCGGTCCTGCGGGGTCACTCGCGGTCAGCGGCATCCCCGGCGCCGTCCAACAGCAGATTGCGGGCAGCCAATGGGGAGGCGTCGGCGCGGTGGCACAAGGCGCGCCAGCCAATGGGAGCCGGAGCCTCGCTCCCCTGCCTGCCTCCCTCCCTCCCTCCCTCCCCGGCGATTCAGCCGCGCCGCGCCGGCTCCCCCCCCCCACCCCCAGCAGCAGCAGCAGCAGCAGCACCGGCAGCAGCATCAGCGGCGGCGTCCTCGTGGCCGGGCGAGGGGCGGAGGGAGGTCAGGCGGGGGCGGCCCGCCCAGCCCATAAAGAGCCGCCCCCCGCAACTCCGCCACGCCGCGCAGCAGCAGCAGCAGCCGCAGCAGCATCCCACGAGCGCAGCCGCCGAGCGAGGCCGCCCGTTGCCATGCCTGCCAACCTGCTGACCCCGCAGGAGGTGAGCGCCCGGCCGCTCCGGCCCCTCCGCCGGCCCCAGCCGGGAGACCCCCCCCGCACCCCGCACCCCGCACCCCGGCGCCTCATCGCCGTCGAGGCCGGGCCGGGCCAGGCAGCGCCTCCGCGGGGGAACGGGGGGGGGGCGGGGTCCGGCCCCACTCCGCCAATCGCCGCCCCGGCCGTGGAGGCCCCGCTCACCCGCCCCCCACTCGCCTGGCCGAGCGCACCCCCGAGGCGGCTGCCGGCGTCCCTCGTGCCTGGCAGAGGCCCCGTCCGTCGGTCCGTCCGGCAGCAGTGACGGCCCCCCCTTCCCCCCCCCGCCCCGCCCCGCCCCGACGACGGCAGAAGATGGCCTGGCCGCGGTTCAGCGCATCCCCCTCCGGGCCACGAAGGCCGGGGCCGCAGAGGCCAAGTCCCGCTTCCTAGTCCCGGGGGACCGGTCTGCAGACACCCCCCCCCCCGCTCGCCCGCTCGGCCCCCCTGAGGCAGGACGCCGCTGCCCAGCCGGGAGGGGGGGCACAGCAGAGCTCGGCTGGAGGGGGCGGGGAAGGCACAGCCCTGACAGGGCAGCCCCCCCAGACAAGGACCCCCGTCTCCTCCTTCCTTCTTCACCGGGGGGGGGGGGTGGGGTGGGGTGGGGTGGGCGGCACCTGAGAGGCTGCTCCGGCTGGTGACTCCGTTTCGCCTCCTGGGAGGGCGCCCTCATCACTCAGGGAGCCGCCAGAACTACCCGAGAGGCAGGGTCTTTAATGGGAGACCCAGCGGGAGGTAACTGAGGGACCCCCAGTATGGGGGAACTTCTGTGCGTTCCCACTGGGCAGACACTCGGGGTAGAAATGAAGCACCAAGGCAGTCCATGCGTGCACCAGCTGTGTGTGCGGCTTTTGTGACTGGCCGATCCAGTGTGCTTTTGCCCAGAAGCAAGTCCCACCCGTTTGAGCCCCTTCCCTCTGCCGGGTTCCTCATCCTTTACTTTCTTCTTCCTGTTGCTTCTGTCCTGATGGTGTTTTCTGGGGTCCACCTGGGAATGATTTCAACAAGCGCTCCTGATAATCCACTTTGCCGCAGCTGAATCTCAGCCTTCTCTGGAGCTTTGACATCACTCGGTTTCTCTCTCCCCCCCCCCTTTCATTCCAGTTCCCTCCAAGTTACTCGACCACGTTTGCTCCCGTGGTCCAGAATGGGGCATCTAACTCGGAGAAAGAAATGCCCGCCTCCTACGAAGACTCCTCGGGAGCAGGGAGAGGTATGACTGATGACATCTTTGATGAGACCTACCGTGAGAAGACGGGTCCCAAGCCTGCCACGGTCTATGTTTGGAGGAACATCGTCCTTATGGCCTTGCTCCACCTGGCCACCCTCTACACCTTCTTCACCCTTCCTTCTGCAAAGTTTGCCACCTTGTTGTGGGGTAAGCAAGTGATGCTTCGGTGTGTTCCTTTCTCTCTCACTCCAGAATTGTCTAATTGTTTTGTCCTGGCTTTTGCCCTTTTGTTGAGCTCAGTGGGATTTCACTGTTCTCAGCATAATGTTCCGCTTTACTCTCCAAGGGCTTTGGGGGAGGTTAATTGTTGCCCATGAACATGGAAATAGGCTGCCTCCTGTGGGCTGTTACACAGATTGAAAAGTATATTGTGACGAAAAGACCCATCTGAGTCCCACCGACTCTCGAGAGCGTTAAGATACCTTTCCTTTCACTTTGCCTCCAAACAGTCTTACGTGGACTGAATTTCACAGGGACAAAAATGGCATCGAAGGCCTGACCTTTGAAATCAAAGAATTTGGCCTCCGACCTGGACCCATCCCTCTCTTGATCTTGCCTAAAGGCCTAGGATTTCAGTGATGGCCATTGTGGGCTTCAAGGCCCAAAATGGGTCTGAAAAGGCTATTTCTGGAGTAATTCCTGGCCGCACGATTAAGTAAAATTGTTGGGAAAGATCTTGTGCCCGGCAGGTATTTCTGTCATAACTGAGGCAGTTACAACAAGGAACAGGATGTTCAGCAGGCAGTTCCTAAATTCTACTGAAGGAGCACAAATTAGCATCCCAGATCAGTCTTATTTAGTGATAGGAACCGAAGTCTTCAGATTGCCGAGCCTGTCCTGTCAGGGAGAAGTTGGATTATCTGCTCGACATGTGAAGTCACAAAATAAGATCAAGAAAAAAGGACACCCCAGGGGTTGAACTGGGGACCGTCTGCGTGGCAGTCAGGAGGTGGCTCTTCGACTGACCCGCCGCCCTCTTTCTGCCGAGACTTTGTGTAGGGAAGAGTAGTAGAAAGGAGGCCCTGTAAGCCTGCTCTTCGGGATCTGCCCCCTGGTGCTTCCCAGGAAGGCTGCACGGCCTCAAAGATGCCAACTCCTCCCAAGTCGTGGGAGCGACACAACCCCTCCTGCAGTCAAAATTGATACCTCTTGTACCATTGCAAGGTGTTCTAGAAACTTCTGCTGAGACACCAAGGTGTGTTTGCCTTGGTGAGATGGCAGATCTTATAATTTCAGGTAGCAGATACTGAAGCGTAGGTGTGACTTTCTCTTGACTCGCTCTTTACCTGTGGCAGGATTTGGGTGCTTTCTTGTAAGTGGCTTGGGAGTCACGGCTGGGGCGCATCGCCTTTGGAGTCACCGGTCTTACAAAGCCAGCTTTCCTCTCCGGGTCTTCTTGGCTATTGCCAACTCCATTGCCTTTCAGGTAAGGACAGTGGAAGGGAGGAGGGCAACATCGTGCCCAGATGCCCAGCAGGTGGACAAGGTTGCTTGTCAATATGGGGGAGGGGATTCCCCTTTGCTAAAAAGGCCATGCTGGGGACTGGGACCTGTGCAGACAAAAGCCATGTGGGGCAGTGGTTAGAGAGAGGTGGGCCAAGGCCAGAAGAGTTGTCCATGTTGATGGAGGGCCTGGCTGACCTGCCCTTCATCCTTTTAACACCATGGAAGCTGTCTTCAAAAAGCGATAGTTTCGTTTAAAAAAAGGAAGTGGTTTGCCCCTACTGGCTTTTGGAACCAGTGATGGTTTGCAGGTTAATCTGTGTACCAGGGTGGGAAGGATCTGGGGACAAGTTCCATCTTATTCTTGGATTGGCCTGAGGTTGTCACCAAAGGCCACGTCAGTTTTGGTTCTGTAAAGTCGGAATCATGTGGCTTACTCTCGAACCTTGAGGCAATAAACGGGCTCTGTATTGTTGATCAGTAGTGTCTATTGATGGGCATCGAAGCAACCAGCTTGGCAAAGTCTGTTCTGGCGAACCTGGGTTTTGCTACCCCCTTTATTCCGATGTTAGTCTCCCCTCCCATTTTCTCAAGAAACGTGACAGTTAGTTTGGAGCTGAGACGTCCCAAGGTCGGCGATAGATAATGGTAGAGAGTCACCTGGCATTGTGCCCCCACAAGATAACGGAAACGATTCCAGTTCTCATGAGACCAAAGTACCAGGGGTAAGCCCAGTTATCTACTCAGTGTGTGAAGCCATAAAACAAAGATAAAGGAAAGAATGTCCCGGAACAGCAATGCTAACGTATAGCAGGCTGGTTACATATATCTTGTAGCAATTACATCGAATTACGAATACACCTAGATACAATCCCCCTGATACCCCAGGCATTTAGGACAAGGAAGTATTGCTACTGAGAACAGGGTGGGATATAATAGGTTGTTGGGGAAAGTCAGCTGATGCAATACAGAATGTCATTAATATATTTGACCCCATGTCTTTGTTTTATCTAGAATGATATTTATGAATGGTCCAGAGACCACCGCGTCCACCACAAATACTCTGAAACAGATGCAGATCCTCACAACGCATCTCGGGGTTTTTTCTTCTCCCATGTCGGCTGGCTGCTGGTACGCAAACATCCGGATGTCATCGAGAAGGGCAAGAAATTGGACCTTTCTGACCTGAAGGCAGACAAAGTTGTGATGTTCCAGAGGAGGTGAGCATGGCGTTGGCGGTGGCGGGGAGAGGGCAAGGGAAGTGTGCTATTTCACCTACATTCACATTTTTATTTTTATTTTTTTATTTATTAGATTTGTACCCCGCCCTTCCCCAAGGGGCTCAGGGTGGCAACAGCAGTTACAACCACAATAAAATCATAAAAATATTAAAACAGCATTAAAACATCAGATGGCGACTTACAGTTTCAGACACATCCCTCCCCCCCCCCCCACCCCCAGGAGGCCAGAAAACATGTTAAAGAGGTTAACCCAGGTGGCCATCAGGGAAAGCCTAGCGGAATAGCTCCGTTTTACAGGCCTTGCAGAAACTACTTGGGGCCTTGATCTCAGATGGGAGCATATTCCACCAGGTAGGGCCCAGAACAGAAAAGGTCGAGGCCAGCCGGGTGGTTTTGGGCCAGGGATTACCAGAAAATTCCCCTCCAAAGAACGGAGGGGCCTACTAGGGCAGTATGGGGAAGGGTGGTCCGTAAGGTATGTGGGTCCAAGACTGTTCAAGGCCTTAAAGGTCTATACCAATACCTTGAAAATAACCTGGTACTCAACTGCCAGCCAGTGAAGGTGGAAAAAGACAGGTATTATATGGTCCCTACTCAAGGCCCCTGCTAGAAGCCTTGCAGCTGCATGTTGGATGAGTTTCAACTTCTGGATTAGATTCAAGGGCAGGCCAGCATAGAGCGATTTACAGTAATCCAACCTGGAGGTGACCGTTGCATGGATCACCGTGACCAAGTCAGAATGGGAAAGATACGGAGCCAACTGCCTTGCCTGGCGAAGATGGTAAGACGCAGTACGGGCTGTTTTGGTGACCTGGGCCTCTAGGGAAACGCCTGAGTCCAGGGTCCCCCCCAAACTGGTCAACGACGAGGCCAGATGTAAGACCTCTCTGTCCAGCACAGGCAGACTGAAAGTTGGCCGGCATCTCCATGTGACCCATCCACAGGACCTCCGTCTTTGCTGGATTCAGTTTCAACCTGCTAGTTCCCAACCAACCAGCCACAGTCTCCAAACACCGCTGGAGAGCCTCGGGCCAAGTCCGGCTGGTCCGCCATCGTAAGGACCAGCTGGGTGTCATCTGCATATTGATGACACTGCAGCCCAAAGCTCCGGACCAGCTTTGCCAGGGGGTGCATATTAGATGTTAAAAAGCATTGGGGAAAGGATCGCCTCCTGCAGCACCCCACATTCAATGGGGTATTGTCTGAAATTCTCCTCCCCTGACGTCACCCACTGTCCCCGATCTCTGAGAAGCAAGTTCATTCAGCTCACAGCTGTCCCCGGTACCCCAACATCCGTGAGGCTGTGGACCAGAAGGTTGTGATCTGCTGCATTGAATGCTGCGCTGAGATCTAGCAACACCAGCAGCGCCAATTTGCCTCTGTGTAACTGGCGCCGGAGCTCAGCCGCAACAGTGACCAGGGCCGTCTTGGTCCCATGACCAGGGCAGAAGTTGGCTGGGAGGGGGTCCAGCCCTTTAGTATCTTCCAGGAACTCCTGAAGCTGACCCACCACCGCTCTCAACTACCTTACCCAGGAACGGAAGGTTCGAAACTGGGCGGTAATTGGCCAAGTCCTGAGGATCTAAATTTGGTCTTTTAAGAAGAGGGTGGACCACTCTTCCAGCTGACCTGGGAAAGCTCCTCGCTCAAGAGAACTATTGATGGTCTCCAACAGATTTTTTTACCAGCCAGGAGGGACACGGATCAAAAGGACAAGTGGTAGATCTCACAGCTGACAGAAGCCTGTCCACCTCCGAGGGAGTAAGCTGGTTGAAATGGTCAAAACTAGGAACAAGGAGATGGGGCAGGGGCCTCCAGTTCCATTCCTGGATCAATTGTGGCTGGAAAAGCCTGGTGAAGAGACAAGATATGAACTGCAAAAAAGCCTCACAGCTGAATTCATTACTTTTAGGACCAATAGCTGTGGTCGTTAATGTTGGAATTACACTGAATAATTGTGCCAGGCATGAGCTAGCAGCTGCGATGGATTTCTTTGCCTCCTTCGTGGCTCTCTCGTAGGATTTCATAAGTGTCCTATACAAGCGTCTTGCCTCCTCGTCACCAACTAGCCGCCACATTCGCTCAAGTCGTCTCAGCTCCCATCTCAACCTCCTCAGCTCAGCGGTATAGCAGCTCACCAAGAGAGGAGCCAGTGGGAGGCAAGGCTTCTTGGAATCCCATTGGATCCATAAGCCTCCAAGGGTGGGCCTAGCCGGGGGGCGGGGGCATGGTAGCATCAATCTGGGCCCTCTGGATGTTGTGGTCAGACCGTGGCACTCTGACAACAGAGGATAGGACCACATGCACACCCGCCACAAAGATCGGGTCAAGAGTATGGCCTCCTTGATAGGTGGGAGTCCCAATGTTTACTAAGGAGAAGCCCAGCGTCGCCAGGGATGACTCTAGGTGCACAGCAACCGAAGAGGAGGCCGAATGAACATGGATGCTGAAGTCTCCCAACACTGTCAGGTTAAGGAACTGCAACGGCCAGTCGGCAGCCACCTCTAGGAGCTGCGCCAGGCTGCCTGTTGGTGCGCTAAGTGACCGGTATACTAGCAGGATAGCCAACTTCTCCGGGGAATCCCAATGGAGGTCCAGGCGCTCTGTTCCCTCAATCAGTGGGACGGGGAGTGTCCGAAAGAAGATTGAATCCCGGACGACCATCACCACGCCTCCTACCCGGCCCCGTGTCCGTGGTTGGTGGAGGCTACTGGGGTGCATTCATTGGTGGCGACAGTCTCGCCCCCCCCCCCCCAGGTCGCTGGGCTGCACGCAAGGTCCGCAGCTTGCTCTCCAGGAAAATTGTGGAGAACAGCATCCTTGTTATTTATGGACCTTGTGTTCATCACTACCAACTGCGGAGCAGGGTATATAGCTTCAGCCCCACAACCTGCATGACGTGGGATAGACCACAGGTCAGACAGAGCAAGCATTCCCATATCTCACTCTGCATCTCCCCTATGGCCTGGGCCTGCCCCCTTACCTCCCCTGCCCAACAATCACTGGTATCCCTCCCCACCCCCACCCATGGCCTCCTGGAGGGGATGACAACCCTACGCAACCCAGGCTAAACAACATGTATCCATCCCGACAATCTACAAACTTCCTTCAATATACTCAAAGCTACCCCACTACACTGACCTAGTATGAATATAAGCTACGTACAGGGACAGAATTAAACTTATGAAGAGAGGCAGTACTAAGTTAACCTGACTAACTAACCAACTTCCCTACTGACCCCAATCTCCAAAATAGCCCCAATTTAACCTATGTGTACTTGTTCTATGCTTATTTCTAAGTCTGTATGTTTATTTCTATAAGGGGGACCCAGGCGGAGCAAGGAAGTAATTCAGCAGCAAATGTGGCTCTCTCAAAAGCCAAAGCGAAGGTCTCGTGTTCCCAGGTCACGATCTGCTGACTCCGGTCCTGGATATTCTGGAATTGCAGTCTGACCTCTCTGGGGCTGGGGCTTATTGAAAGGTGTCCATTAACAGAAATGGTGTCCTGTCCATGAGTCTCCTCCTGAGGGGAGGTGGGTGTGGCCCTCCGTCTCTGCCCCTCCCTTCCCAAGCTGTTTTGAGAATCCACATCCTGTTGCCCCAGTTGGCCACCTGGGGTAGAGATAAGGAGGCCCGGCCACCTGTCTTCCTCGCTAAGAGAGAAGCGTCGGGTTTTTGTGGGAAGGGGCGTGTGGTTTGGAGTGGGGCGCTGAGTCGTTTGCCTTCTGTGTTTGTAGAAGGGTGTTGGTGGGGATTTTCCAGTTCTGTCATTAAATGTCCCGTGGCCTATTTTACCTGAACCTCTGTTTCTGCATAAAGACTTTTGTTAAAACAGAAGTGCTTTCAATGTATTGTCGAAGGCTTTCACGGCCGGAATCACTTGGGTGCTGTGTGGTTTCCGGGCTGTATGGCCGTGTTCTAGCAGCATTCCCTCCTGACGTTTCGCCTGCATCTGTGGCTGGCATCTTCAGAGGATCTTTTCCAGCATCAGATCCTCTGAAGATGCCAGCCACAAATCCTAATGGCAAACGTCAGGAAAAAATGCGGCTAAAAAATCCTTGTAGTCCAACCTCATCAAACTGAAGTAGCACCTCTTTCCCTGAACATCTGGGGGGTCCTGACAAATAGTTCCTGGGAAAACAGAAAATGGCCATAACATTCAGGAATTCGACTGCTATCCCCCCCCCCCCCCCCCCCCCCCCCCCACGCATATGGTCCATGGCATCCTGTCCTCTTTTCCCGGCAGGTATTATAAGCTCTCCGTGGTGTTGTTGTGCTTCGTGTTCCCTACCTTGGTGCCTTGGTACTTCTGGGGAGAAAGCTTTTGGAAGAGCTTCTTGGTGGCTGCCATCTTCCGCTACACCATTGGTCTGAATGCCACCTGGCTGGTCAACAGTGCTGCCCACATGTATGGCTGTCGGCCCTACAACAAGCACATCAATCCCCGGGAGAACCGCTTCGTCGTCTTTGGAGCTTTAGGTATGTGAGGGGTCAGAGGCTGCTGCAGGCACTGGCCGGGGCCGTTCCTGTCACAGGAGGGCCTCAGCAAGGACTCTCCTTGGGGGTTTCCTCTCTCGTTCCTGCCAGTGGCTTCTTAGCTGTGGCTGCTTCTGGGTCCCTTTTTCCCTTCCAGATAACATCAGCAGAAACCCCCAAATTCCATGGGGAAAAATTGGTGCAAATTATGCATGTTCAGTATCATCTGGCACAAAAATGTCATGTAGGCGTGTAGAGTGTTTAATGGGAAGGAACTATTCAGAAATTAATAATGTCATGTCATGCTGAAGATATAAAAGGCCTTAGGAAACACCTGTCAAGACTGAATGGTAGGGATAGATTCCTCCTACAATATACTGAATTATTTCATTAGTGTAAGACCAAAACCAGCTCTTCTTTGGGACCTGAATTAAGGCATTTTCCGCGGGTGGCTTCAGACGACAGGTAAGTTCTGTGCTGGGTCTGGGTGTCACTGCATGTGGCAGCAACGTGGGAAAGTGTCACGATTGGGCTACAGGCAGGTGAACACTCTTGAATATCAGCAGGCTGAGATCCAGTATTTTTCCAGACAGATGTTGGTAGGTGGAGTTGGGGGATGATTTGATTGTCTGTGAAAGACAGGCTCTGACCCAGGTGCAGTTGCAGTCTCTCTTTAAAAGCAAGTTCTCAGCATGGGGCTCTTAATTGGCTCAGCACTCCTTTGGGGAGGGACCGTGGCTGCGTGGCACACAGAAGATCTCAGGTCCCGTCCCCAGCAGCATCTGCAGTTAAAAGGACCCGGCAGTCGATGTTACGAAAGTCCCTGGCCTCAGACCCTGGAGAGGTGCCTCCCCTCTGAGTGGGCAGTTCAGGCCTTGATGGACCGATTACCTGATCGCAAGAGAAGGGAATTTCATGTCCAGATTTCTTGTCCAGATGCTCTAGTTGTGTGTGCAGGAATTTTCCTAACCTTTGTTTATGTCCCAGCTGCAGCCTCTTCCTGGAAGGAAATGATGGCAGGTGTCCATGCTTTAGTAACATGGAGGATTGATTACTATGACATACTGTAATTGCCTCATGAAGAAACAGCTGCCTTTTTAGGTGACCCTGACCTCTGTATGCATCAGGCCTCACCTAAAGCAAGGCTGGAGAGCTGTTGGCCCCTCCTGCCAGGGATCTGGGCTGGAGTCAAGGACGTAGGCATAGATTTTTTATGGGGGGGTTCGGGGTGGGGCCACACCCCCACCCGCCCCTGGGGCATGGCCATGCCTTCCCAAGCCCTGCCCCCAGCCTAGCGCTTATAAAAGCAGCTCTCCAAAGCCGGGGACAGCAGACTCCCCCGCCCTGCCCTCCCCTGCCCCCCACCAGCTGGGCGCCCAGCCGGCAGCTGGCAGTTCCTTCTGCCCTCCCCTCTGGGCAGAGGCATAGAGGGAAAATGGAGCCCGGTGCAAAATCTGAGTTTTGCGTCCCCTCCCCTCCCCTCGGGCAGCCGCTGTGATGCTGGAACCCACCCCCAAACAGCATCACTTTAAGTGGTGTTTAAACTAGAGAGCCCAAATTCTCCTTTTAAATGCACCTTAAAGGGAGAATCTGGGGTCCCCAGTTAAACAACATTGAAAGTGATGCTGTTTTGGGGTGCATTTTCACCCACCATGAAACAGCATCACTTTCAATGTGGCACAGTGGTTAAGAGCAGGTGCATTCTAATCTGGAGGAACCGGGTTTTATTCCCTGCTCTGCCGCTTGAGCTGTGGAGGCTTATCTGGGGAATTCAGATTAGCCTGTGCCCTCCCACACAGGCCAGCTGGGTGACCTTGAGCTAGTCATAGCTTTTCGGAGCTCTCTCAGCCCCATCCACCTCACAGGGTGTTTGTTGTGAGGGGGGAAGGGCAAGGAGATTGTAAGCTCCTTTGAGTCTCCTACAGGAGAGAAAGGGGGGATATAAATCCAAACTCTTCTTCTTCTAAACTGAGGACCTCAGATTCTCCCTTTAAATCCATGCCGAAGGGGTGGATTTAAAAGGAGAATCTGGGGAAATTTGGAGGGTGCCTGCTGTCAGGGGTGCAATTGTTAAGCTACCAGCACCAAACTTTTAGGGTATCTTTAGGAAACTCTCCTAATTATACCACCCAGGTTTGGTGAACAATGGGGGATGGGGCACCCCCTTTGGGAGACCATAGCTTTGGACCCCCTGGACCAAACTTCACAAAACCTGGGTGGTATCAGTAAGAGACTCTCCTGATGATACCTGCCATGTTTGGTGAAGTTTGGTTCAGGGTATCCAAAGTTATGGACCCTCAAAGCTATAGCCCCCATCTTCTATTAGCTCCCATTGGAAACAGTGGAGGATGGGGGCACCCCCTTTGGGAGTCCATAACTTTGGACACCCTGAACCAAACCTCACCAAACCTGGGTAGTACCATCAGGAGAGTCCCCCAAACAATCCCTGAAAGTTTGGTGCTGCTAGCCTAAACAATGCGCCCCCTGCAGGCCAAAAACCAAAACAACACTAAAAATGTTTTAAAAACCCACAAATGGGTGGGTGGAGCTTCGGACATGAATGGGGGGGGGGGTTGAACTCAAGAAAAAAACCCTTACCTACGTCCTTGGCTGGAGTTAATGGCAGAATTCAGTCTTCCTGGAGCGTCATGTGCTGCTGAGGTTCCTCCTGAATTCTTCTGAGCTTCTCTCTTTCAGAAGCATTGTGGTGACGCTGGTTGCGCATTTCGGGAGCACAGCGTAGGCCTGGCTGTTGGAAAACAGCACCCTCGGCTTTGTGCCTCTTTATATGGAGCTGATCCGTTTTGCAGTCGGTGGGTGGAATATAAATGTTCTAAACCACCTTGAGTCACGTTCACCATCGGGCAGCCCGAATATCTGGAATGTGATGATGTTTCTAAGATGGGGCGTGTGGGAGGGGCTGTGGCTGTGGCTCCGTGGCCGAGCGCCTGCTTGGCCTGACACCGAAGGCCCCAGGTTCAGTCTCTGACGTCTCCAGTTAAAGACTCCAGGCTGGACTCTGGAGAGCGGCTGCCAGCCAGAGTGGACGTCATTGGCCTTGGTGGCCCCCGGGTGCATTCCGTACCAGGCGGCAGCTTCCTGTGTTTTGAAACTGCCTGCTGTTCATGGTGAGTCAGTGTGGATCTCTCATCATGAGGTGGTGGTTTACTCTTCCTCCAGGGTCGCTATTTGGCCTCTGTCAGCATCTTTAGACTATGCTTTATATTTGGCCATTGGCCTGATGTTCTTTTCTGATAAGCTTTATGGCAGCTCCCTTGGCGCCCTGACCAGCTGCTCTTTGTCCTATGGCAACCTCTCAACAGTTATGCAGCGGCGGCAGCATCTGTCCTGCTTGCCCTCCTCACGCCAGCCGTCCGCCTGCCGAGTTTTAGATTGCAATCTCATGACACGGGAGTGTCAGTTCATTGTCAGGCTGTCGAGTGCGATGCACGGGGATGATACAGCTTTCATCAGTACTACTATCTTGGTGGTTTCTCCCATTTCCTGTGGCTCAGACAGAATAGACCAGCTGGTTTTTTTTTTTGGGGGGGGGGGGGAAGTTGAATTCTTGAAATGTTCTTTCAGTTCCGGGTCTGGCTGTGGGGTGCTGGGAATCGCTACCTCAACTTCTAGCAGGCACTAAACTAGACCACCTTTACAAATGCTGGTCCCACTGCTGGAGTTGTGTTCTCTTGGTAATATTACTCTCAAGAGGATAGGAACCCTGTGGTAGAACTGGTATTCCCACATGGAGTCCCAGAAGTAAACCCCTGTCCAGAACCACTATCCATGTTGTATATTTAACCTAGTTGGAAGTACATGTGTCATTTGCGAGTCTGCTTTCAGTTGAATATTGAAGATTAATTGGGGGGTTAATTGAGGTGGCATCTGGATCAGATTTTGTTAATTGTGAATTGGGGGAGGTTCTCTGCAGCCCTGTACCCATTAGGACTTGAGTGGGCTCAGAAGATGGCCGCAGCAGAGCCTTGGTTTATTTTAACCCTTCTGGTTGAAGGAGCAGGGGAGGCAACCAGAAACAGAACGGCGGGTTCCTCTTGAAAAAACCGTAGTGCCCCCCCTTTCTTCCGAAATTTAAGATAATTTTCTCCCACGCTATATTTGCTGTTTGTCAGCAAAGCACTACCCTAAGAAGGTTTCTCAAGGGAGGTGCTTATCCCTCAGTTACCTCTGGAGACATCTGGTTCTAATGGAGTTGAATCACCAAACAAAGGGCTACAGCAGGGGTCCCCATTTTAGAAAGTGGGCAGGACCGTCAGTGCTATCAGTCACAGACCAGGAAAGGGATTTGGGCGTCTTAGTTGATAGTGCCATGGGAATGTCAACTCAATGCATGGCAGCTGTGAAAAAGGCAAACTCTATGCTGGGGATAATTAGGAAGGTAGTTGATAATAAAACTGCAAAGATTGTCATGCCCTTATATAAAGCAGTGGTGCGACCGCACTTGGAGTACTGTGTTCAGTTCTGGTCACCACATCTCAAAAAGGATATCGAAGAGATAGAAAAAAGAGATGCAGAGAACCTTGAGGGATGATTGTGAGGGGACTGGAGCACTGCCTTCCTTATGAGGAGAGGCTGCGAAGCGTTTGGGACTCTTTCGTTTGGAAGGAGACGGCTGAGGGGGGATATGATTGAAGTCTATAAAATTATGCATGGGATAGAAAATGTTGACAGATAAATGTTTCTCTCTTTCTCACAATACTAGAACCAGGGGGCATTCATTGAAAATGCTGGGGGGGAAGAATTAGGACTAATAAAAGGAAACACTTCTTCATGCAACGCGTGATTGGTGTTTGGAATATGTTGCCACAGGAGGTGGTGATGGCCACTAACCTGGATAGTTTTAAAAAGGGCTTGGACAGATTTATGGAGGAGAAGTCGATCTATGGCTACCAGAGCCCCTTGGGGATGGGGCGGTCTAGAAATTGAAAAAATAAATAAATAAATAAATCTTGATCCTCCTTGATCTGAGATTGCAAACCCAGCAGACCAGGTACTCGGGAGCAGCAGCAGCAGCAGAAGGCCATTGCTTTCGCATCCTGCATGTGAGCTCCCAAAGGCACCTGGTGAGCCACTGCGAGTAGCAGAGTGCTGGACTAGATGGACACTGGTCTGATCCAGCAGGCTAGTTCTTATGTTCTTATGACTCAGCAGGGCTTCCTGTTTGCCACTGGAGATCAGACTGGCTGTGCAGCTGCCCTCACACAGTTTGTTTTGCCCTCATCACTCCTTCCCAGGGTAGTTTTAGGTATTGCTCTCCTCCCCCGCACATGGACTTCCTCCATATCTGTGCCTCTGACTCCCGTTGCAGCCATCTTATGGCTGTGCCCACCACCCCGTATCAGAACGCCCAAGTGCCCACAGGAAGTGTTTGGACCTGAGCCCCAGCAGGGTGACCCAGTTGCCCCCTGGAGGGGGTGTAGCCGCAAGGGAATGCTGCCGGATACTTCTTGCCCCTGACCGTCTCTCTCCCTGCCCCTGTGTCTGCAGGTGAAGGCTTCCACAACTACCATCACACGTACCCCTTCGACTACTCCACCAGCGAGTATGGCTGGCGGTGGAACTTCACCACGAGTTTCATTGATCTCATGTGCTACCTCGGCTTGGCGAGTGACTGCAAGAAAGTAGCCAAGGCGACTGTCCTGGCACGGAAAATTCGGACTGGAGACGGGAGCCACAAGACCGGCTGAAGGCCCACAGTCCCCCCCCCCCAATCGCCTTCTCATCCTTCAAACAGCCTGACCATATGTTTCTGTGTTCTGTTCACTAACTACCCAGCAATGTTATCAGGGCGCTTTAATGTGATGACTAAGCCCTGGCAGCTCTCTCTTTTGAAGCGATGATTTTGAAGCCTGTAGCCTTCCCTTTCCACCTCTCAGCCTCCAGTGTCTTTTCTGTGGATCCCCTTGTCTCATTAGGAGCTGGTAGAGCATTCTTCACCAGCTGGAATCCCTGTAGTCAATTAGAGGGGTTGAGGAACTACACCCTGCCCCCCCCCCCCCCCCATGGCTACACCAAAGCCAGGGACTTCCTGCCCCAGAAGCAGTGCTAGCACATACTTGATGGAAGATCAGCTGTCTGGCCTCTGAAGCTGGAGAGCTGTTTCCTCCCTCCTTTTTCTTCTTGAAGAGTGATCTCGCCTGCCAGGGGTTCGTTCTGGTTTCTCATGAAGTTGGAGAAGAGGGGTGTGTATGTGTGTGTTGTGAATGGGAACGAGGAATACCTTGACTGGGCACGTGGGACAGGGGCAGAACACGGCTGTTCTTCTCCACCCACTGACGGTGAGAGGTGGATGCTGAAGTCCTGAGACCCCTGTTCAATCTAATCCTACCGAGAACAAACTAAGAGTGAATGTCCAGGGCCCTTTGTGGGGGTTTTTTGGCTGGGGGGTGGGGAAGGCACTTGGAAGAGGAAGGTAGCTTTTGCCATTTTTTTCTTACTACAGTGTTGGTTTGCAGGGCATGTCCTGTGTGGCTGGACTGTCTCTTCTTTTTTAAAGCATTTCCCGCCCCCCCCAGGAAGTGGGGAGGGGATGAGGCTGTTTCCCCCACCTTGTGAGGGAGCTTCCTACAGCAGGCCGTGTCAGTGATCAGACTCCTTGATCGACAGGTGGGAGTCGCTTGCACTGATGCACTACCATGTTTTTCTTTGAAGAGACACCTGGTCTAATTACCTCCGCACTTGGTCAGTGGCAGGAGGCCAAACTGTGGTGAAACTCGAGAGTAAGAAACAGGTTTGTGGAGGAACTGGTGTGCAAGAGGGAAGGTGGCCAGACACCCTGAATGCTTTCATTTCCAAATCTCCGAGTCAGGCTATTCCCACCCCGTGACACAATTTCACTCTCTCACGCCATTAACAGACACAGAGGCCTGGTCTCCTTTGCCTCCTGCCGCCCTGATGAGAAATGTGGCCGTTCAGACAAACAAAGGCTGCCCATTGTTTTTTCCATCCATTGGAGGGTTCAATGGCAAACCCGTTCTTGGGCCTTGCAGCTGTTCTTGTTTCCCTCTCCCAGAATCAGGTGGTGGGAAGGGTGGCCCGTGCATTGAAGGGTCAGGTTGCCCATCAGCTTTCTAAAAACCCCTTACAACAGAAAGCGAAGTGCAGGCAGAAGGGCGGGCACCTGGCCCTGGCCCAAGAAGTCAGCTGGGTGCCTCCGAAGCTGCGGGTTGCCTTCCACCGCGGCATTCCTGTTCTCTCCGCCCAGGGACCTCCTCAAGGCAGCCCATCGGTCGCTCCCCCCCCCCCCCTTGTGATCAGCAGTGGGCTGGGAAGACAGCTGGGGACCGGCCAAGGCAAGACCTGCTTTGGTGCCAGCAGGCTGGAGTTGGGGCTGCATGCATGCGGAAAGGGGCCCTGAAGCCCCTCCCTTGCAAAAATGGCACAAAGGACTGGGGGTTTCAGTAGAGATCCAGCACGAGGGTTCTTGGGGGGGGGGGAGGCCAGAACCCACCCCAGAGGGCACTTGTTTGCCTAATGCAGATGTCACTGCAGGGGATAAGGGGGCTACTGGCATGCTTCTGAGTTGTAGTCATGTGCGTGTGAAAGAGGGAAGAGTGGGTTTCCTGCTGTACTTGAGGGCTTCTCAGAAACATCTGGGCTGGCGACAGGATTCTGGTCACAGTGGCCTGACCCGGCCGGGCCCGTTCGTTTGGATTGTGCTTCAGTAGAGCTGCTGCTGAGATGTGTTGGCTGCAGACAAGGGAATTTGGCACCAGCCATGGAATTCTTTTCTCTGGGGGCCTCATGAAAACTGAGCATATCAAGCCTCTGGCACTCGGGGCCCACAGCACCACCTGACACCCTCCACAGTTTTGAGGGCTCAGTGCAAGGGAGGCCCTTTGGCTGAGCCAGATTTCCATGGGCAGAGCCCTGGCCCAGAGCA
This sequence comes from Sphaerodactylus townsendi, assembly GCF_021028975.2. Taxonomy (NCBI): domain Eukaryota; kingdom Metazoa; phylum Chordata; class Lepidosauria; order Squamata; family Sphaerodactylidae; genus Sphaerodactylus; species Sphaerodactylus townsendi. Next base: position 9,844,092 of record NC_059432.1, read on the forward strand.
GGCTGGCAGATCCTGCATGTGCCCAGAACGTTTTTCCTCCCCCTCCGCCCCCTTCTTTGGAGAGCCTCATAGGCTGAAGCAAGCTAGTGAGAGAGAGAGAGAGAGCTTTGCTGCCTCTGAGGCACACACAATCTTTTAGTGTGAACAGCTCTGACTTTTGGGGCTGCACCTAAAGAACAAAACGTGGAGGTGCCCAAGAGGTGTTTGGAAAGGGCCAGGATTGGTTGCCATTAACTAGAGACTGGACACTCATTTTCATACCTGTGCCTGGCTCCTACAGAGACAGCTCCCGAGACGGCACACAACATTTCTCTCTTGACCCCAAATCAGTATTGAGTTTGGCACAAGCTGCTCAGTCACAGTATGTGCTCCCCCCCCCCCAATTTTGACTCAGTTCGAGTTTTTTGCCTCGCTCAAAACAACGTTAGGCCACTAGAAGTCGAACCCAGCTCCAGAGTGTCCCTGGAAGAAGTCAAGGCCAGCAAAAGATGCCTGTCTCTTCTACAGCTGCCTCTGCACCCTCCCTGCATATCTCGCCTCTGTGTTCACAACAGAGCTCCCAAGAGTTGCTGAGTCTTGGGGTGAGCCTTGTAAGCAAAGCCCTGGTGGTGCAGCTCTGAACATTCGGGTGCCGAATGGAAGTAATCAACTGGGTGCCCTGCCCCCAGGATGTTCAAAGATACTGTAGGGTGCACATGAACAAATGTTTTGGGGTGCCTTAAGCTTTTCTTGGACAGACATAAGAGTATCAGCAGTGTCCACAGTATTTTATTTTCAGCTCTGCTAAATAAAATTATTTTTTAAAACAGTTTTCAGGGGTATTTTATATTAATTGTTTACCTGCATTGAATTGTGGACAAATGAGTTTTGTTTTGAACATACAGAGTTGATGTTTCTTATAGGTTAAGGAATAGTTACTTTCCTGTTATTATGCACTCTTAATACATATGCGTGTGCGTGTGTATGTTTTGTTGTTTAACCCAAAATGAACTTTTGGCTTTGATAAGAACCAATTGCAGCTTGGAGGCCAGCATCTACTCTGGCTGTATTTGGACTAGCCGTGAAAGCCACCGGTGAGATTCTTCTGGTCTTCTGTGCCTCTGCTGCTGCTTCATGTGTAATCCTCCAACCTTAAGAGGGACGTTTGCACCACCTGAGGAGCACCCGTGTAACACCAGTCGTGCTGAAAGGGAAGCCCCCTTGGGACTCAGCTGGTGTGCTCTGGGGGCCCTCTGGTTTAACTGGTTTGTGTCAGATTGACCATTGACTTAAAGCCTTGTTTCCAGTAGCATCAAATTTTGGCTAGCTAACGGGTTCCTTCCCCCTTTTTGAAACTGGAAAACAATGTTCTAATGGCAAACACTGTGAAGATAAATCTGTGAACGGGCTGGGCTCTGACGCTCTTGCAGTTGTGCATACGGGGCTTTGTTTTGGTTCAGTTTTCCACTTCTAATATTTCTGCATTTCACGTACTGAAAACGATAGTTTCTACTAATATGTAACTGAATATCTGACTGTGCTGAGTTGAAGCTTTATTGGTTTACAATAAATGGTTGATTTGCAAATTTGACAGACCCGTCTCTTGGCATTTCTTGGTGGGTTAACTAAGCCATGATCTCTGGGTGTGTGTGTGAGTGTGTGTGAGTGAGAAGATCCTGGGATGTATCATCTGCACGTGCACCAAGAAGTCCACTGACTCCTGCCTCCCTGTTCCCAAATTTCATGGCTGCGGTTCCAGAGTGTCGGGACTGGCTGAGAAGAAACTAGACCAGCAGCCAGTGGGCATCCATGGAGCACTCTGGCGGAACTGGGGCGGTGTTCGGGGTCTGCTGGGCTCTGATCTTCCTGGCCTCTCCTGCCACTTTCCGGCACGGGAGAGGCCCAACCCCCCCCCCCCCCCAGTCCAAGCAAGCCCCTGCTTGCTTCCAGCCCAGGCAGCCTTTGCTCAAGTGCTCTGAGGTCTCCTTTCAGTCAACAGCACTCCCTGCTTGCTTGGCGGATGGGGAGGGGCTGTGGCTCAGCAGCAGAGCAGGTGTAAGGAATTCCATAGACGCAGAAATAAAAGGCTTTGGGAGTAAAAGTCCATTTATTAAGACATCTTAGAAAGCTCAGAAGTACCATGGTAACAGGGCCAACCTTCCATGGAAGCACAGGTTATAGCCTGGTCACCCCATCCCCCTTCCCTGCTTCCCATGGGAACAGGGCTTCATCTCCAGCAAAGGAATGAGAGTCTCCTTGATGCATCTGGCCCATGTCCGGGCTGTGGAGATGCACTCAAGGTTACTTCACCATCAACATCATTGAATCCTTCCTCTGCCTCCTAGAAGACCCTTCCCCCCAGGTTTTATCACGGAAAGTAGCAGTGGAAAGCAGCAATAAGAATTGGGGGGCTTCAATGTTTTGAATAAAACCCATTGATTATACCAAATATCCCACCCAAGAAACTAAATATTACAGCGTTGTTCACGATTAAAAGCGAGGGAGTCAGGATAAGCGTCAATTTAGTAGTGCTTGTGGCCATCAATAATGAGTAGGTGGGGGAGCCTCTCCATTGAGTGCATTACTTGAGCATCAGGCCAGGAGCCTCCTTAGACAAGCTGGAATGGAGAGACAGGATGGATATTACTAAGAGAGTTAAGAGCAAATCTAAGCGGGCAGTATCATTTCATCCACTTTAGTAATCTGAAAGGTCCCACAAATCTCTTGCCAAGTTTGGAATATTTATGCACGTCTCTACTTGAGATTTTTTTGTAGATAAATACACCCAGGAGCCCACCATGAAATCAGTAGTGTTTATCCGCTTACAGTTTTAGGGGTCCTTGCTTGTTGTAAGGCAGTCTGGACCGACTTCCATCCCTCGACTAGGATGAAATCCATTGTTAAAGAAATTCTGGGGGGGGGGGTCCAAAGTAGCTACGGGTGGATTTAATGACAGCGGAAGGAAGCGACCAGACACAATTTCAAAGGGGTTTTCTTTGTACTACTATAGACCGCATTATTGTAAATTACTCCACTTAAGCGGAATAAGCTCGCACCAATTGTCTTGGTGGTAGTTGAATTCATATTTTCTTATTAAATACTACTCCTAGGGTTCTATTACGTTCTCTCCGTCTACATGCGTCACTTTGTAAGGAAAAACTGATGGTAGAAGTGACAGCGTGACCCCAACAACCCCAAAAGCCTTTCAAATTTTAGAGATGAATTGGGGGGCAGCGGTGGGAGACCACTTATACTTGAAGCGGAATGGAGGCAGTAAACATGTTGAATAAACAGCGATTACCAACTTAGAATTGGAGGATGGAAGCACATGGAATAAAATGGGCCTTGCTTAGAGAATAAGTCTACCACCACCCACAAAACCCATTATTGCCATGACTTTCGGGCAAATCTGTAATGAAATCCATGGAGATGACTCCCAAAGTGGGAAAGCTACGGGAGAGGTTTCAATAGTCCATGGGGACTTTCCCGGGATGGTTTGGCTTCTCACAAACCGGAAGGCAACCTTTAATGTATGCCTCAATGTCTTTGCATGACTGCAGCGCCACCAGAACTGCCCAGTGGGCTAAGTGCAGAGTTTTCAAAAAAAGCCAAAATGTCAGCCCGAGGCGGGCATGCGTGGCAAGCTTCAAAGAACTTGCTTGCCCGGAGGGGAGGCACGTACCAACATTCCCCTCCATGAGCTCCCATTCTCCAAGCGCGGGTTAGGGTCTCCTTAGGCGCTGGAGCTCCGCTGCAGCCCGCCTCCTCAGATTTCCCTTGGGAAAGGAGGCAGACTGGGAGCGGGGTGGAGGAGGGCGTTTGAGATGGGTGACGAAAGCCAACCCCAGCTGGGAGGTAAGAACAGTCGTGGAATGTCGTGCAGGCGGCTACCCCCTCCCCAGGTAGGCGAAGCAGCGTCAGCCAGTTTGTTGGTTTTCCCAGGAAAAATGGAACTGTAAAGAGAAAAGCGAGAATGTTAGCAGAAGTTGTTTGCGGACATCTTGGGGGTGGAAAGGCTGCCAGGTTTTTTTTATGATCCGACCAAACTTGAAAGGGGTGCTTAGCCCCCCCCTCCCAGCCAATGGCGCCAAGTGGAGAGTGCTGCTTTGATGGCATGATCTCTTGTCTCCCACCAGTCCAGTTGGAGTTGGCACCAAGAGAATTTTTTTTAGACAAATAAGCACCACGGAACCAGTCTACCATCTTTATTTTTTTTTCTGCAGCAGGGCTGCCCCAAATTAGCACATCCCGGCGTCCACGTAGACCACAACTTGGGAGATCGGGTCAGGGTGCTTTAGGATAGGTTGATTGAGTAGCATGAGATTTTAATAGTTGAAAGGCTGTTTGACATTTCTCAAAGACCAGAAAGGCCCGGGCTTAGCCCGGACAGTGGATCTTTACCTTTAGTGCGTAAGAGGTCTGTGAGGAGGAGAACCAGTTCAGCAAATTGGGGTATAAAATCCGCGATAGAAATTATAAAACCAAAGCTTGACTGGAGTTCTTTGCGGTTGGTGGGGAGGCAGGCCATTGGAGGACTGCTTCCAATTTCTAGCAGGATCAATTATTAAGAAGCCCTCTGAAGGATCCAGTAACCAAATAGTCAATGGAGGTCTGATGAAACAGCATTTGGAGTTGTAGAGAGAGTTGTCAAGTGAAGCGTTTTAATACCTCTCGAACCAATGATATTTCATGCTCTTCTATGGTTTGGAGTAGAATTAAAGCGTCATCTAAGTATACAACCATCCTTGTACAGTGATGGAAATCATGGAGAACTTAGGTTATTAAGGGCCATGCGCAAGCTCAGGGCCCACTTAACCCGAATGGCATTATTAAATATTCAAATTGTCAAACTTTGTGTTAAAGCGCTGATCGAATTCATATCCTTCAGCAATTCCTGACTCTGTAATAGAAACTTCTCCCTCAAGTCCAATTTAGTAAAATCGTCCTTTGCGAGTGCATCTAAAGGTCCTTGATCAAAGGCAAAGGATATTTATTGGACAGGGGACCATTAGAGACCTCGATAATCTATTGCAAAGCCGTGAGACTACATCTTTCTTTTTGACAAACAAAGCGGAAGGGCAGCGTGTGTGTGTTTAGTAGCCATACGTATGAACCAGCAGGCAGGTTCTTATCTAAGAAGACACGAAGTTCCTTCTCCTCATTGGGACTCATCACGGTGGAATTCTACCCTTGGGTAGTTGCTGCCCCTGGTTGTATGACAATTTTACAGTCCAGTGTCTCTGTGAGGTGAAAAGCAGCTGATGGCATTCCTGCTCCTGAAACTCTGGCTAGATCCTGATGATATGCAGGTGGATGTCAAATAGAATGGAGACAATCACTGAAAGGAAAACCAGAGGGTGTGTGTCAGGAGCGTTGGGTTTTCTTCCCAATTCATGTTCACCACAGGGGAGGGTCCAGTGGATTCCTAGGATCCTTTCTTTCAAATGGTGCAGTTCATGTAACAATAACCAAGGCATACCCAAAACTATGGAGTGTTTGGCCACTGGCCAAAGAATGCAGAATAATTTTTCTCCCAATGAATTGGTATAGCGGAGGAGCCGGCTGTGTTTTGTATAGTTGATCCTTACCGTTTCAGAGGGCTGCGTCCATCTGGAGTGAATGGTATGGAAGCTTAGCCAGGGGAATTGATCTAGACCTAGCTCCTCTGCCACCTGGGGCGCATTAAGCAGTGGAGCAGCGGAATCCACAAGGGCTGAGGCTATAATCTCTGGCGAGGGAATGTGTTTAAGCGGGGTTCAGCCAGAAATGCTTGAACAGTAATGGGGCTACCTTCCTCCCACACAGCACGTCAGGAGTCAGACCCATGTCCATGGTGGCTGAAGAAAGGCAAACAGCTACTTCCCCCTCCTCTGGGTGTAGCCGGTCCCGCTTTGGAGCCAGTGGGAAGTGGCCCTGACCTGCGTGGTGGTTTAGCCCGTAGTGCAGCGGAGTTAAGGCGTTGGATTTTACTTCTTAGGACAGTTGGCGGCTAGATGGCCCTGGCCCTCCATGAGTAAAGACACAGCCAGAGTGGCCAGCGTTCAGAGGTGGTTTGGTAGGAGCGGCTGGGCTTGAGTGGATACAGTAGTGGTTTTAAGTGGCGGCCTCCTTGTGGCGATATTCCAAAGCGAGGGGCGCCACTTGAGAGACTAACTGGATCCAATCTGCAATGAATACGAGGAACCAATTAAAAAACCGTTTCCGTGGTTGCTATCCACAGCATCCGAAAGTATTAGCATTTCATGCGTTCAGGCCACTCAAGAATGAGGCAACCGCCCGCCTTGGGAATTGCGGACAAATTCTGCAATGGTAGTTTGCTGGATGGTTTGATAAGTGCGAATAGCTTCATTCAGCCTGGATCTTGGCCAGCAAAGCTTGGAGGAATCACGGGCACTGTCAGAGTCCTCATCCTGCAAATCCAAAACAGTCCGCGAACCAGTGGCTGCTGCCCCATCCAGGACTGAGCCGATGTCCCATTATTTTTTTAGCGTTCAGACGGTATAGATCATCACTTAGTCTTCAAGTGGGCATTGAGTTGCAAGATGAAGTAGGGAAGTTTAGAGCGGGTCCATCAAAAGCGGGCTGGTGCTCCGGAAGCGATAGTAGCCCGGTGTCGGCAGCTCTAAGCCTGCTGGGAAATTAGTTTAGCTGGTTGAGCAAGGTTGGAGCGGAAGGCAGCTGTTATTTATGCGGAGAATCCGAGGTAGCTACTTGGCCCGGTGCAGCTGGGCGTTTGGGTGGCAGGGACCCGGAGTGCGTGGCCCCCTGGCACCGGCATGATCGAGTAACAGCATAGACTCCAACTTGGGGCCCCTGGTCTGCTGCCTCATAGTTCCCTCTCCAGCAGCCAGCTCCCTCTCGCGCGAGGAGTCCAGTGCATCTTGAATGCGCATGCAAAGCAGCTTTTCCCGTTCTAACCCAACCAGTTCGTCCCGTTTAAGAATGGTGAGTTCACTTTGCGTCGCGCCAGGCCACAGGCAGCTTTGGCGTTGCCGTTGTAAATCCCAGTCTGGACTGTTCCAGGACTTTATCATGGACTGGCCGATTCCTGGGCATATTATGCGTTAGGTAGCGTCTTTGCTTGCAGTCCAGCTCGAGCTGAACTGCTGCGTTGCTGTTCGGTCCCTCTGCGGGTTTTGGCGCTCTTGCTGCAGCTGTGCCGTTCCTCCTCCATAGCTGGCGTTCCGCGGTTCCATGCGCTTGGGCATCGCGGTCGTCCCACTTCCTCATCCCAGTCCTCTCGATGGAGAGGGGCAGTCCGGCTGGGAAGGCAGAAAACTTTCTTCCCGGACTCTTAAATTACCGTCCTGGGCGAGGCATCCCGGAGGCACCGTAGCGCGTAGCCACGGTGGCTCCCGGGGCACCTCAAGGTCGCGGTAGCTGGCGGGATTAGGGGAGTCCGATTGGGAAGCGGTACGGATGCACCTCCCAATTCCAGGTTTCAGTCCGGAGGTGTCCTTTGGGCCGGGCCCCAGTGCTGTACCGGTGGTTCTTTGAGGCATTACCAAAATCTGAGTCAGGGGCCGTTCAATGATGGATTCCCTGGGTTGCCGCATGAAAGGTGGTCAAGCCCGTCTCCTCCATGACAGGTTGCATCAGGGTTGCCAATCCCACTGCGAGGTGAGATCCGATCCTGAGCTGATCCGTGGACCCAGCCCCCAAACGACTCATGGAAGTCCCCATCGTCGTCACGTCCACGTCCCCTCGTTCCAACAGGTAAAGGAGACTAGGTACTGTCTGAGGGGCCCGGGAAAAGAACCACCAGCGAGCCCACGTTTCTCTGCTGGTTCCTCCAGATCCAGAAGGGAAGGTGGGAGCCCTCTTTAGAACTTCTACGCACCTTCCGCCAGTAAAATTCAACCTCGCCATGAGAGACAAAGGAGGTCCACTGCACAAGAATATAGATGAATTAAGATTCCTGCCACATGTGGGAATTCCATAGGCGCAGAAATAAAAGGCTTTGGGGTAAAGTCCATTTATTAAGACATCTTAGAAGCTCAAAATTACGCAGTGGGAATGACACTTCCATGGAAGCACAGGTTATAATACCAGGTGCTTTATCCCTTCCCTTAGCCCCATGAGACGGAGGAAAGCACCTCAGCGCCAAAAAGATAAAGTCTCCGCCGATGCATCTGGCCCATCGCCCGGGCTGTGGAATGCACTCAAGGTTACTTCACCATCAACATCATTGAATCCTTTACAGCAGGTGCCTGGCGGGCAGACCCTCCAGGTCAAAGGAGCAGGTAGTGGGTGACGTGAGGAGCCCCCGGGAGAGCCCCTGCCCGTTTGGATAGACGAGGAGAGGCCAATGGTCTGATGGAGGAGAAGGCAGCTCCATGTGTCCTCTTCAAGGGCCCTGTGATGCCCAGAGCGGCGGGGAGCCAGTGGAGGGGAGACCACGGAGAAAGGCCGGGGGGTGCTGTGTGGTGGAAGGCGACCACAAACCACCCCTGAATGCCTTTTGCCTTGACAACTCCCATGCTGCGTGGGTTGCGAGCAGATGGCCCTTCACTTGCACCCGCCCGCCGTACTGGCATGTTCTGTCAGTTCAGGGCTGGGCTGGGCCGCCTGCCAGGGCTGCTGCTGCTGCTGCGTTGCCAAACCCCGTGCCCCAGGTCATCTGCTCAGCCCGTGGCTACCTGCCAGGCCCCAGTCAAGGAGTTACTCCAGTTCAGTCACCTGAAACTGCAGAGTGGGAGGGAGCCAGGAGGAAATTTCCTCCCTCCCTGAAGCCCTGTTGACTTCCTAGCAGCTGAACCAAGGAGGTCCTGGAAAGCCTCTCCCTCCGGGCTCCACCCCCGGCCTCCGAGCTGTTCCCCTCCCTCACCCACAACTCCTCTGAAGCTGCAGAGCTGGCTGGGCCTAGCAAGCCGAGGGGCATCACACCTGCCTGCCTGCCACTGCCCAGCCCAGGAGGACCGATTCCCCGTCAGGGTCTTTGGTGGCCCAGCAGTGTATTCCCTGCTCCTCAGCGGGGGACGGGGGGGGGGGGGCGCAGAGGCCAAGAGCTCCTCCCCCTCGGGATGAATTTCTGCAGGCACCGCTTCCCCTCCAGGAAGGAGCAAAGGGGCTCTTTTTCTACAGCCTCTCCTTAACCTGTCTATTAGGAGAAGCGAGGCCCCCCGTTTCTTCCCTCACCAGTCACCTGGACTCCCTTTATGTATGGTTGCCAACATCTGGGGGGGGGGGGGTCTGGAGTTGCAGCTGATTTCCAGACAATGGAAATCAGTTCTCCTGGGGTGGGGGTGGACTGGCTGCGTTCCAACCTGCTGAAGTCTCTCTCCCCTCCAAAATGTACCCACCCCCAAATCTCCAGGAATCTCCCAAACTGGAGTTGGGAGCCCTACAGACCCACCAGGAACCCTGCTGTTAAGACTCCCTTCAGTAGCTACACCAGCCATTTTGGGCAAGAGAGGTAAGCCACCACCAGTCGCAGAGGTGGGGGTGACAAGAAGAGGAGCCCCCAAAAACCTCCACTCTGGAGGAGCTGGGATCAAACCTGGGATCAAGCGGGTGCTCTACCGGGGGGGCCGTGGCCCCCTTCCGATCCACTGCTGCCTCTGGAAGAAAGGGATTCCAGCGTCAGATCTCAGAGGGCTGCCCTGAGAGAGCTGGCGTGGGCACACTTCCTTGGTGGCTAGAAAAGCTGGCACCACCGTGGAGCTGTTCCAGCCAGAGCCTTATCCTTCCTGAGATCTCCTTTTGCAGCACAGGCCAGGCTGGCACAGAGGCAAAATCGGCAACCTGCAATTAACTCCAGCGAGCTCTAAAAATAAGCTAATGATCCCCCTTCACAGACATGTGGGCTCTTCTTGCTTCCATGTCTGCTCATCCTCTCTTTGTGCGAAAGTGGTTGTTAAAGGCAGCCTCAGAAACAAACAAGACTCTCCCTCAAGCACAAGACCAGGCTCTGGTATTCCGGTTTCTGCCCTTGGGGGAAGCAGAAGCACCAACCCACACTCTGGCCAGTGAGAACCCAGCACACTGCAGGCATGCAGGCACAGCTCTCTGGAGGGGCCTCGCTTGGGAGGAGGCCCCCAAAAGCAATCCTGCGGTCGACTCGGCACCAAATGGGAAGTGTCTCTTCCCTGCACGGCTTGCCAGAGTAACTGCAGGAGCCACAGCTGTGCTGCCAGGTTGAGAACGGGGGTCACCCTTCCCCCCCCCCACACACACAGCAGCCCTGGCTTCTTGGGCAGGGTGGCCAAAACAGCTGGAGAAGCGGGCAAGGGCTTTGTGCCGCCTGTGGCCGCCAAAGAAGGCCTGCCTGCCTGCCACGCAGCAGCCCTTCTGGCCCTGGCGCTTGGCTGACTGGGGATTCCGGCGGGCAATTGCCCCTGCCTGGGAACTGGTTTCTGCGCTGCCGCCCTGCCCCAACCCTCTTGCTGCTCTGTCGGAAGTTTTCCTGGCTGGTGGCGTGATGAATTGCGGGATGATGACACTGATGATGCTGGCAGGGAGGGGGTGATGGGAACTGTAGCCAGTGGTCCTCAGGACAGCGGGCCAGGCTGAAAGGCAGCCACGGGCCCCCGGGGTCACCCCGCTCGCTGGCTCCAGGGGCAAGCGGAGGGGGGTCGTCTGGGAGGGCCAAAACACGTCTGGGTTCTTAAAATGGGCCTGTCCTTTTTCTTTACTCCTTGTGGTGGGTTCAAATTCTGCCCCGCAGCCCGCGAGCGCCCCTCCCGCGGCGCGGCGCTTTCTCTGCCAGCCTCCGCTGCCTCCCTGCAAATGCCGGGGTGGATGATGCTGGCCGGGAAGGGCCGCCAGTTCAAGGCCGGGGCTCTGAAGCCGCCGGGCTCCGTCCCACCACGGAGCGCCCCGCGCGCCCTCCCGCGTGCAGAAGAATCCCTCTCCGGGGCGCGGCAGGCGGCAGGGAGGCCGGGGCAATGCCCAAGCTTGCGGGGGTGTTGCCAACCTCCAGGCGGGGGCTGGAGACCGGCGGGAGTGGCAGCTCCTCTGCAGGCGCCGGAGCGCCGTTGCCCGGGAGGAGAGGGCGTGGACTTTGTCTCCGCCATGAGGGAGGGGCTGCCCCGCCCCGCCGGGCGAGGTTACTGCCGGCCACCACAACAGCCTACAGCGCCTGATGCGCCTCGGCCAATCGGCAGCGCCGCTCCCTAGTCTGACGTTTGCCGGGCCAATGGGCACGCGCGCTCCGCCCCCCCGGCTCCTGGGTGAGTGACTGGCCGTGGGCAAGGGGCGGGGCCTGACCCCCAAGTCCCGCCTCTCCCGCACAGGCAGGCGGCAGGTAGCCCTCCAGCCGCCCTCCCCCCGCCAGCCTGGCAAGCGCAGCCGGGCCTCCGGTGCGGGGCGGGAGGCCGCGGAACTGTCGCTCGGGCCGCGGGACTCCCTGCCCCAGGACCGGGGGGGGGGGCAATCTGGCCGAGGGGGCTGAGGGCGGGGGATGGGCGGAGGAGGAGGCAGGCGGGCTCCTGTGGGGGTGGCTGACCCGGCAGGGCTGCTGTTCCACCCCTCTGCCGGGCGCTGCTCAGCCTGCGTTGCGCCCCGCCCCCTGCCTGCAGAGGATGTGAGCCTCCCGGGGTGCGCTCTGGCGCCCCCACCCGCGCCGCGGCTGGCCGTGCAGTAGTAGCAGTTCACCCGCTAGACACACAGACAAGAGATGCAGGACGATGATGCTGGCACAATGGGATCAGAGGGACAGGAAATGCAGGGAAACGATAGTACTCAAACAGAATCAACGAACATCTTTGGTCACAGAATCCAAGAGTTGGAAGAGACCCCACGGGCTCTCCAGTCCTGCAATGCAGGAACCCCTAGTTCTGCTCAGGCTTCTGGAGATCAACTGTCATTGTGGGAGATCTCCAGGTGTTGCTTGGAGGTTGGCAAAGTTGCACACGACAGCCACCGCAGGCAGCGCAGCCAGCCACAAAATGGCAGCCGCAGCTTACCTTCAGTAACGCAGTGAGGCTCCTTGTGTTGTGGTGGCGGCTGCTGCTGCTGCTGAATAAATTAGTTTTTAAAAATCTGCTCAGCCAGTTAAACCACCAGTGCCCAGTCCCGAGCCTCACTGGCCCATTTCTAAAACCACCTGGATGCCAGGAGAGATGTCAGCAGGCACCATGGCTCCAACTGGCACCAAGTTGCTCATCACTTCATCCTTGAATTGGATTAGCGGGCCCGCTCGCTTGCTTGCTTGCTTGGAGATCTGTTCCACAAAGGAATCTCCTCATGCCTCCTCTGCTAGGCCAGGCTGGATTTGGTCTCTGGCACTCTCGTTTATTCTGACTTGCCTATTCTTGACTGCTGAGCAGTGACATGGCATTTTGCCTCAAGGGCAAGTTTATTTCTCCAGCGGAGTTCTGCAGGGTTCCACGGCCATCCTCCAGAAGTGCTGCAATAGATCAAACTCACTGATACCTTCCTGCCTGGGAACAAAGGTCATAGGGAGAGTCTCTCCTGACTGTTCCATCAGTCAAAGAAACTCATCTGGCAGGTACCCAAGAGAAGGCCTTTTCAGTGGCAGCCCCGAGATTATGCAAAAAACTTCCCAAGGAGCTGTGCTCCTCCCCCCACCCCCAGCCGAAGATGGTTTTATTCAGGGCTGTGTTGTATTAAAGCAGTCCTAAACTGGGACTTTAAATTTTCGTGGTTTTTTTTTGTATTTTATGTCCTCTATTTTATGTACATTATTGATATTGTAAGCAGCTTTGAGTTCTGTTAAGGAAGAAAGCCTTCCAAAATAGACCACCTTCCAAGGCAGTGTATTCCACTGCCAAACAACCCTTACCGTCAGGAAGTTCTTCCTAACGTTTAGGTGAAATCTCTTTTCTCGCAGTTTCAGTCCATGGCTCCTGGTCCTAGTCTCTGGAGCAGCAGAAAACAAGATTGCTTCCTCTTCAACATGACATCCTTTCAGATATTTCAACATGGCTGTTACCTTAACCTTCTCTTCTGCAAACAGATTCCGAAGTCTCCACATAGGGCATGGATTCCAAGTATTGTACCATTTTGGTCATCCCTCTCTAGACACGCTCCAGCTTGTCAGTCTCCTTCTTGAATTGTGTCACCCAGAACTGGACACAGTATTTGAGGTGAGGTCTGACCAACGCAGAATAGAGTGGCACTATTACGTCCCTCGATCTAGACACTATACATGGCCTATTGATGCAGCCCAGAATCGCATTGGCTTTCTTAGCTTGACTGACATTTTGGCATTGTTTGGCCATTGCTACTCACGTTCGTGGCTCATGCACAGATGTCTGAGGGGAACCTCAGCTGTTCCCATTCATCTATGAATCAGCAGCTTCACCTTATAATCTTAATTCTTCATTATTTCTCATAGGAAAGCTGATGGATTCCTTACAAATAAAGCATGTCATCTGCAAACAGGCTGTTTTTCAATAAATATATATATATAATTGTTAATTTTAGGATTTTTAAAAAGGATTTTTAATTATTTCAGGATCATTCCTAAATTTGGCAGGATGTACACCATGAAACACTTGAAAGCATGTTCATGTTCAAAATAGCCACGGCACTCACACAAAGTTTAGCATAGGAAACTATAGATATTTAATATTTTAGTGTTGCCATAAATTACGTTTCATAGTGTGCGACCATAAGTCAGTTGCCCATTTAGCAAATCCAATCATTATGCAGAATCTATCTGGATGGATTGTGGAAATAATTCCAGCTGTTGGATAGCACCCTCTTCTGGCTTTGGTATCAAACTCAAATGTTCATAGTGCCCAGTTTCAAGAAGATGCATTCCTTGAAGAATATCCTTCAGCAGAACATTTACTTCAGAGATGTAATTTCTGTAGGACTGTCAAAGGGGCCTGATAAAATGTGTGCAAACACCAGTAACATGGATGCGTGTGTGTTTGTGTGCGAGAGAGAATTGTGGGGATTTGGTTGGATGGCACAGACCTAGATCTATTTTGATAAACGGCTGAGAATGAAATGAAGGCTGCGATGGACCAGTCTAACATTTCACATGTTGCATGATCAGAAAGTACAGTTGTCAACTTCCAGGTGAAGACTGGCAATTTCCCCATGATTATAAGTGATCTCCAGACTAGAGAGTCACTGGCCCTGGAGGGACCAGCTGCTTTTGAGGGTGGGCTTGGTAGCATTAGACCCTCCCCTTGTGGTCCTTCCAAACTCTTGCCTTCTCAGCTTCCACACCCTAAATCTCCAAGAACTTCCCAGACAGTAGTTGGCAACCTGACTGGCAGAAAGGAATGAACAGCTCAAGGGCACAAGTTGGTGAGGGAAAAGGCCAGTCTGGTGCAGTTTACTGAGCCAAAACACACTGATAGAAGAGGGCATGGCTCAAATACTGTGTGTGTGTGTGTGTGTGCGCGCGCGCACGCGCCTGCCACTCTTTCAACAGGAACAAAAAAAGAATTTCGCTCTTCTCTGGAAATCAGCCCTCCTACCTTGGCTCGAGGGCGCAGCGAAGCCTGCTGGGACACATGCTTGAACTGGCCAGGAGCGCCCTCTCATGGCCTGATCCAGCAGAAACCCATGGGGAAACCCCTGGGCAGGCTGCACTAAGTGGCCCATTTCAAGGCATCCAAACACAACCAAGACAAATCTGGACATCTGGACCGCAGCTCTTCCTCCTTCCTCAGTGGCCATATGAAAGCAGCCTCAGTGAAATCAAGGCAGGTATTCCTAATGTTCATATTTCTTCTGGGGGGCTACTTCCCATGGAGGTAGGAAGCCTATGCCTGCGTGCCACCAGTTCAGTTTGCAGGGGAGTGGTCTAGTGATGGAATGCCCCTCCAAGGTTCTTTTTTAACCTCCAAATAGAGAGCTAAATATCAGCAGCATCCTGGCCCACACTCTTTTCAATCTTTTCTTAAGTGACTTCCCCTCTGCTCTTTCAGCAGTGAATAGCCATGCCCCAAAAACTGGGAACATCCCATGTATCAATTCTGCTCTCTTGATCCAGAGTTGGCCTCATTGGGATGACCCCGTGAAGGTCTTTGCGTTTAAAAAAGCCTTGCACCCTGATGTGTTAAACTGGCCGCTGATCCGTGACAACCCTCAGACCCTGATGGAGTGAATTGTACTCGCAGGTACTGCCGATGCGCGGATGCGTGAAGCGGCCACCCTGGGTGTATCGATCGGAAGAACTCTGATGGTCCAGCCACATCGGGGGGGGGGGGGGGGCACCAAGCCCGAAACCTGCTCGTCCCACCCCTCCAAATTGTCAACTCTCCGCAGAGGAAAATGCCCGCCGCCGCCTCAACCTCTGTCTCTATTGTGGGGGTGAGGGACACTTTGCAACCTCCTGCCCAGCCAAGCGGGCACCACCTCCGGTCACCTCTACTCCTGTTGCCAAGCCAGGCAAGCCCAGTGAGCAGCAGCAGAAGGGGGGTGCTCGTGCAGCAGCTGCCTCCTCTGAAGGGGGCAATCAACCGGTTCCATGGGAGCCCCCACAGCCAGAGCGGGTGAGTGAAGCTATAATTCTACCCCTTGTGCTTACTAATGGTCCCGGCTGCCCGAAGCTGCTGGTTCAGGCCCTGGTGGATACTGGCTGTTCTCATTGTTTAATTCATCCTCGGTTGGTTGAGGCCCTAAAGTAACTTGAACAGATCCCATAGACCTACGATATGTTAACAGTTTTAGCTCTTGCCTGCAAAACGAGAATTTGGCTGAAATAGTAGTGAAAACACAAATGTGTTAGATGGAAATTTCCTCATGAGTAAATCTACTCCTACGCTTCATGTGTATCCATGCGGGGAGCCTCGACCACGAGTGTCAATGTTGTCTCCTTTCGCCCTTTCAGTGTGCCTAGTCCCCTTCCCCGAGGACAGCAGATTCTGCCCAATGATCAGAGGCTCCCATAGCACTCGTTCGCGCCCGAGCGGGAACCCCAGCGGGAACGTCACCTCCCTGTGTGGGTGTGGGTGCTCTTTATGGCGGTACCCACATCCCCTTGCAGTGTGGACTCGACAAGCAAGCAAGCCTTTATTGGCATAGACAACAGTACAACAATAGTAAAAACTGAATAAAAAATATACAGTGCAGAAAATAAATGTTAAGTGGAGGGAAATCTACTGGCATTTAGTAATTTCCAGGAGAAAGTCTGCCACTATCATACAGAGAGAAGGATCAGGATTGTCCAGCAAGTAGTGTAATCTAAATAAATCGGAGGTCGAGATCAGGGTAAATGCTAATGCAAAGGGAGAGAAGATTCACATACTGCCGGATCCTGATTTCCCGCTTGAATCTCTGAAACCAGTGTAGTGAATGGTGGGCTAGAGATTCCAGCTGAGCCATTATTACATCAGGGCACAATCTTTAATAGCACTGCTTTGCTTGGTAAATCTACATATGTAACAAGGCTCAGAAGGCATAATTAAACCTGGCCGAGCATTATGAAACTCTCCTTTGAGCAGGAGTTTATTAAACAACACAGGTAGTGTGCCAAGTGGCCCTGTTCAAATGGGACAGAAAAATACAGGGGGGAGCATGTTTTCTTGACTGCAGTGATTAGCGTAGAGAACTCTCTATCCAATAGTTGACCTTTAATTTTTCTCTAGGCTTCTGAATAGGACAAAGAGAATTTTTTTAGAATGAATCCACTGACAGTCCAATAGAAACCATTTTTTTCCTCCTCGATTATGGAGAAACCAGAAGGGTTGGAGATGGGTGTCGAGAGAGAGCAGAGCCCGGTGGAACCAGGAATTACAGTCTGAGAGGAGAATGGATTAAGCAGCCAGAATCTAAAAGCCCTCAGCCATAAGAGGCTGATTCAAAGGAAGTTTTGACAATACCTAACTCCCAGACAAAGGGCTGCATAGAGCACGCATAATTTGGAAGTCCAGTTAACTTGTGAAAAATTTGGATTGAGAGAGGAATTCAAGGAGTGGTTAATAGCTTGAATCAAATTGGGACTCCGTAAAGAAAGCAATCTTGAAGTTGCTGACTTTGGCATTACTTGAAGAATTTGGGGGCAGGAGGGACAAAGGAATGGCCACAGCTGTAGAAGAAACATAATGTAAATGCTTGACCATACTGTTAAGATGTAGCAAAGGCGTGAACCTTCCTATGGGTTGCCCATGAAAGGTTATAGGGGAATGAAAGGTTGAGAAATTACTTATAGCACTTAACCTGTTCAATTTGGAGTGCTTTTCATTGCTTACATGTGAGCTTCTTACAGTGCCTAGAAGCAAGACCAATACCTTGGTTTTACTTTCATAATTAATTGTCAGTCTCTGTTGGATTCACAGTAATGCACACACAGCTACTTCGATATAAGTGTCTAGAGACCAACTCTGGATCGAGAGAGAAGGACAGCTATCCATCTGCATAGAGCAAGAATTGATACATGGGATGAACCCAGTTTTGGGGCATGGCTGTTCACTGCTGAGAGAACAGAGCGGAGGTCACTTAAAAAAAGATTGAAAAGTGTGGGGGCCAGGACGCAGCCCTGTTTGACCCCTTTGGTAATTGGAATACTCTCTGTCATTAAGGCCTTCGTGAGAACACTTGATCCGGCAACTGGTTTTTGTGTGCAGTTGCCTAATTAAGAACAGGAGTCTGGCATCAATGTTGAGGGCAGCCAGTTTTGCGCAGAGAAGTACTCTCGGCACAGACTCAAAGGCAGCCTTTAAATCAATAAAGGCAGCATAGAGTTTGTTATCTGCATTGATTGAGTATTTACTGGCTAGGTGTAATAGTGGACTCGACAAAAGGAGACACCGAGGTGCTCAGTAGCACCGGCCAATCGACAGGGACCAACCACACCTCCTGTAAGACTTGTGGAGAAGGCGAGCCAACAGCAAGTTGCCCTGGAGACAAAACCTGAGAGGATTGCTGGACCAGTTGTGCCCCCTGTCCCCCCTCCTGCCCCGCCCTCCTGGGCTATTGCATCTCCTGAAGAAAAACCACCGTCCTCCAAGTCTGCTTCCGGAGTGGTCCCAGATGAACCCCATTTCTGTTGCTCCCTGTACCCTTCCCACCGAGACAATTGCTCCAAAGGCCCCTGAGATAGGCCCTCCTGCCCCACAGTCCCCCTGTGCCCCCGCTCTCCCTGTGACTGCTGCGATTGGTGAAACCTCTGTCCTCCCCTTGTTTGCCCTCCAGACAGGCTCTCCGCTCCCTGTGAGCATGGAACCAGAACTCCCACTCTGCACGGTTAATGGGTTCCTGAAGCCCCTCAATCAACCTCCTCTGAAAATACCAATAGGGGTTGGTGCCTCCACCCCTTGTCCCCTGTATAACTTGCATATTCCGAATCAGGGAAGACTCCTATAGCCACTCTGGGGGGGGGGAATAGAACCACAACGTGGCTTACGAGCCACCAACAGCCTTTCCACAATGGCCAGAGTGATAGAGCGGGACTTTCTGATCTGCACCACTTCTGCTGGTTTGGGGAAATCGCCTTTACAGACCCTCAGAATAGTGGGCCTATGGTCGGTCAGCATGTCCCATAGCACTTTGTGTCTGTACGTACGTAAACAAGGAACTGGCGTGGCAGGAAACTTCAACCGAGGCCAAAAATCCCCAAAATTTGAGCAAACCCATGTGCCCTCCCTCCGCGGGCAGCAAGAGGAGTTCAACCTCAGACATCCCCTGCCTCAATTGCACCCACCAATGCTCCAAAATAACAGCCTCTTGAGACAAATGCTGTGTTTTGGAATAGCATCCTGAAGAACCCCCTGAGTTGCTCTCGAACCCAGAACCGCCCCCCGGGACCCCCATTTCGCTGTCCAGATGAACTCGTCGTCCTCCTCCTCCTCATCGGCTTCCATGGCTGTGGAGTAACTGCCACAGTCTGAGCAGCCACCAGAATCTGAAATACAGGAATCAGGCCCCCCTTCCTTGTTTTCGGGCCCTTCCATGAACCTCTTTGATGTTGAAGTCGTGGGATTCGGGTCGCCTCCCCCATTTGACAGGCAGCACAACTTCCCCTTGGTTTGAACCAGCTGTGGTCCCAAAAATGGTGTGTTTTTTGGAAAGCAAGCATGTCCCCTGAGGAGCCCCACCCCCTTGTGGCCTCCCCCCAGCAGTGGCAATTGGGTCCAGAGAGCACCCCCCCAAGTGGCGATCAACCCTGGGGTCTGTCCCAGTCTGCCCCTTCCCGTTTTGCCCCATCAAACATTCCCCTTTCCCATTAGAAGGGCTGTTGGAAAGGCTATGGCTTGTCTGCCCAGCAAAAGGCTGTGGTGACTCAAATGACTCACTCCTCTCCTCCTCCCTTCCCGGGGACTGCCTAGCAACAGGGAGTGACTGACAGGTGGAAGACTGCACCTCCGGTTGCCCAGCAACAGCTCCCCCTCCCTTCTCGGTGCCTGGTTGTCTGCGTGAAAAGGTCAGCTCCAACTGTCCTTCCTCAGAAATTTGAACTGAACCATCTGATGCCTGAGAGATCTCAAGGGCTCCCCTGGAGAAATCCTCCAGTTTTCCCCTGGAGACAGCTGTTTCTCCCCCCTGCAAGGGCGTGTGGGGCCAGGACTGCGTCTCTGGTCCTACACAGCAGAATTAGTTTAAGAAAAAATAAAGTTAGAAAACACTGAGAAGCACTTTTGAAACAGAAGATAAGTTTGAAATTAAAGCAAAAGACATCTGACATCAGAAACAAACAGACAGTTTTTACTTGAACAGAACTTAGATAAGTTACAGAAGGTGAACTCTCCCGAGGGAGAGGCACGCCCTGGTGCTCTCAAGCGAGAGACACGCCCCCTTCCGGGTCGCTCTCGAGTGAGAGTCACACCCTACATACAAAAGACCCCAGTCTTTATAGATACAGAATACAGACGTCACACGGTTCATCCCCTTACGTTTCACGTATTATGATCCATACCTCTTTCACGTGCTACAAGCATGTACCCTAAAAATCCTCATTGGATAGAATCTGTCTCCTCGTCACAGTAAGACAGCCCCTTATTCTATACATTCCTCAAACGCTGCGTGGCCCTCTACCCATATACAAAGGGCAGCAATAAAGTTAGCTTGCTGTCTCCAAGAAAAACCCGTTTTGCTTAGTTTTACTCTCAGAGAGAGATGTCCTTAAGGCAATGCAGCATTCCAACATACTTTAGGATCATAAACCTTCCTTCGATTCCCACTTAGAATGATTTAACTTCAAATGAGTTACAAATATTGATTCTAACAACAATTATACCTTCGATTCTAAGACAATAGAATTATGATCAAATACAAGTAAATGTGAATCACTCATTATCATTTCTGTGTTCATTCAACATAAATAGAAAAACACTTTTCCCCTTATTTAATTAATCACATTCATTTAGCTATCCCGTACTGCTGATCCTAACCCACAAAGTCATAAGATGCATATTTCTGATGTCACGTTGGCCCTCAGTGACAAGATGCTAAAGATGTTATCTTTGCCTGCCTAGTCACTGATAAGCTGGTAACATGGCTTTTGACCTGCTGCAAAAATGCAGGCTTCTGCTGGTCACTTACACAGAGAAGCTTCCATTTTGATTCTTTAAATCTTTGGTTCATGTGAATTAATCTTCCTTGATTAAATACAAATTATACATATTCTGGTCCATCTCCACAGCGTGAAGGGGTTTGCCGGGGTACTACTTTTTGGGAGGCCCATCCCCCACTACTGAGCCACTCTGCATGTCTCTGACTCCCCCTTGGAGCCCCAGGTCCCTCCAAGCCTCTGTTTAAGCCATTTGGGGCACCTTTTAAAATATCCTGGACAGAGGGATCCCCCAAAGCCCTAGTGACTGTCCTGGTAGCCTTCCCCACAGGACTGGGTTCCCCTTCCTTCAGTTTTTGGGGACTCCTCTCTGCTTTTTCCATCTCCTTGGCTGCCACCCTTCTTTCTTTTTTTGCCTTTTTCTTTAAGGCTTTCAGCTCCTTTGAGCTGAGCACAAAAATACCTTGGGCATCTCCCCCAAGAGCTCCCCACCCAGGGGGGTGACCCCCCCCACCTCCCAGGGGATCCTCCACTTACCTTCAAGGAAGATGCCTTGAATTCCCCTTTGGACTGGTCGGTTTCCTTCTGCTGCTGATCAACCTCCATTGGGGGTTTCTTCTGGCTGGGTGCTGGAAAAAAGGTCCTGGAGCGTTTGCTCCCCATTCCATTGGCCCCTGGCTCTGTGGGGGGGGGAGGGGCGCATAGTGAGCCCTCCACTTCCCCTCACTGGGGCTACCAAAAGTTCCACGTTTGGAACGCTGATTCCCACTTTTCTAAGGAGAAACCTGGAGCCCAAGCAGGAGCCCAAGTGAAATGCGAATTTTAAATCTTTTCAGTTAGTCTCTGGAACCAGAAGAAGAAGAAGAAAAGTTTGGATTTATATCCCCCCCTTTCTCTCCTGCAGGAGACTCAAAGGGGCTTACAATCTCCTTGCCCTTCCCCCCTCACAACAAACACCCTGTGAGGTGGGTGGGGCTGAGAGAGCTCCAAGAAGCTGTTAGCGCCTTGGAAGGAGAAAATTAGAAGTAAAGGAAGGAAATGGCAAGTGAGTAAGAGAGAGTAAAAGGAGGGAGGAGATAGAAGAGAGAGGAAAAGAGAAAAGAGATTTTTGGGTTGCAAAGGAGGGTTATTTCTTCCCAGCTATGCAGTGTTTACAGGAAAATAATGGAGAGAAAAAGGTTCAGGCAAGAATACAGCTTAAAGTCATTGCCCAGAAGCATGAAAAAGTGTCTTTGTTAAGAGAAAAGCATTCAATGTTCCTGCATTCCAGGAAAAGATACTTTTTAATGCTTGTGTGCAAGTTAAAGGCTCATGAAAATAATATCTTCAACTAAAGCATATCAAAAAGCACAGACCCAGAAAATAGAAATAAAGCATTTAAATGATTATTTCAACTGGAGCTTTGAAGTCGACCCACGTGGTCAGCGCAAGAACGAGACGAGACGCGGACGCTTCGAGCGCCGGGAACCCCAGCGGGAACGTCACCTCCCTGTGTGGGTGTGGGTGCTCTTTATGGCGGTACCCACATCCCCTTGCAGTGTGGACTCGACAAGCAAGCAAGCCTTTATTGGCATAGACAACAGTACAACAATAGTAAAAACTGAATAAAAAATATACAGTGCAGAAAATAAATGTTAAGTGGAGGGAAATCTACTGGCATTTAGTAATTTCCAGGAGAAAGTCTGCCACTATCATACAGAGAGAAGGATCAGGATTGTCCAGCAAGTAGTGTAATCTAAATAAATCGGGGAGATCGGGTAAATGTAATGCAAGGGAGAAAGATTCACATACTTGGATCTGATTTCCTTGAATCTGAAACAGTGTAGTAATTGGTGGGCTAGAGATTCAACTGAGCCATTATTACATGGGCACAATCTTTTAGCCTTTTCTTGCTTGTTAAATCTGCCATGTAACAAGGCAGAAGGCATAATTAAACCTGGCGAGCATTATGGCTCTCCTTTGAGCAGGGTTTATTAAACAACACAGGTAGTGTGCCAAGTGGCCCTGTTCAAATGGGACAGAAAAATACAGGGGGGAGCATGTTTTCTTGACTGCAGTGATTAGCGTAGAGAACTCTCTATCCAATAGTTGACCTTTAATTTTTCTCTAGGCTTCTGAATAGGACAAAGGGTACAGTGAATCCACTGACAGTCCAATAGAAGCCATTTTTTTCCTCGATTATGGAAAACCAGGGGTTGGAATGGGTGTCAGAGAGCAGACGGTGGACCAGGGAATTACAGTCTGAGAGGAAATGGATTCGCAGCCAGAATCTAAAAGCCCTCAGCCAAGAGGCTGATTCCAAGGAGTTTTGACCTAACTCCAGACAAAGGGCTGCATAGAGCACGCAATTTGGAAGTCCAGTTAACTTGTGAAAAATTTGGATTGAAGGGAATTCAAGGAGTGGTTAATAGCTTGAATCCAAATTGGGACTCCGTAAAGCAATCTTGAGGCGACTTTGGCATTGAAAAATTTGAGGGCAGGAGGGACAAAGGAATGGCCACAGCTGTAGAAGAAACATAGTAATGCTGACATACTGTTAGATGTAGCAAGGAAAGCGACCTTCCTATGGGTTGCCCATGAAAGGTTATAGGGGAATGAAAGGTTGAGGTACTTATAGCACTTAACCTGTTCAATTTGGGTGCTTTTCATTGCCCATGTGAGCTTCTTACAGTGCCTAGACAAGACCAATACCTTGGTTTTTTCATAATTAATTGTCAGTCTGTTGGATTCACAGTAATGCACACAGCACTTCATTAAGTGTCTGAGGCCAACTCTGGATCGAGAGAGAAGGACAGCATCATCTGCATAGAGCAGAATTGATACATGGGATGAACCCAGTTTTGGGGCATGGCTGTTCACTGCTGAGAGAACAGAGCGGAGGTCACTTAAAAAAAGATTGAAAAGTGTGGGGGCCAGGACGCAGCCCTGTTTGACCCCTTTGGTAATTGGAATACTCTCTGTCATTAAGGCCATTGAGGAGAACACTTGTTAGTCGGCAACTGGTTTTGTTGCGTGCAGTTGCCCTGGTAAAGAACAGGAGTCTGGCATCAATGTTGAGGGGCAGCCGGTTTTCGCGCGAAGAAGTACTCTGAGCACAGAATTTCAAAGGCAGCCTTTAAATCAATAAAGGCAGCATAGAGTTTGTTATCTGCATTGATTGAGTATTTACTGGCTAGGTGTAATAGTGGACTCGACAAAAGGAGACACCGAGGTGCTCAGTAGCACCGGCCAATCGACAGGGACCAACCACACCTCCTGTAAGACTTGTGGAGAAGGCGAGCCAACAGCAAGTTGCCCTGGAGACAAAACCTGAGAGGATTGCTGGACCAGTTGTGCCCCCTGTCCCCCCTCCTGCCCCGCCCTCCTGGGCTATTGCATCTCCTGAAGAAAAACCACCGTCCTCCAAGTCTGCTTCGAGTGGTTAGATGAACCCCATTTCTGTTGCTCCCCTGTACCACTTTACCGAGACGAAAATTGCTCCAAAGGCCCCTGATAGGCCCTCCTGCCCCACAGTCCCCCTGTGCCCCCGCTCTCCCTGTGACTGCTGCGATTGGTGAAACCTCTGTCCTCCCCTTGTTTGCCCTCCAGACAGGCTCTCCGCTCCCTGTGAGCATGGAACCAGAACTCCCACTCTGCACGGTTAATGGGTTCCTGAAGCCCCTCAATCAACCTCCTCTGAAAATACCAATAGGGGTTGGTGCCTCCCCCCCTTGTCCCCTGTATAACTTGCATATTCCGAATCAGGGAAGCCTCCTATAGCCCCTCTGGGGGGGGGGGGAATAGAACCACAACGTGGCTTACGAGCCACCAACAGCCTTTCCACAATGGCCAGAGTGATAGAGGCCGGGGGACTTTCCCAGTCTGCACCACGCCTGCTGGTTTGGGGAAATCGCCTTGCCTGAACCCTCAGAATGGTGGAGCTATGGTGGGTCCAGCATGTCCCATAGCACTTTATTGTCTGTACGTGCATGCGTAAACAAAAGGGAACTGGCGTGGCGAGAGAAAACTTCAACTTGAGGCCAAAAATCCCCAAAATTTGAGCAAACCCATGTGCCCTCCCTCCGCGGGCAGCAAGAGGAGTTCAACCTCAGACATCCCCTGCCTCAATTGCACCCACCAATGCTCCAAAATAACAGCCTCTTGAGACAAATGCTGTGTTTTGGAATAGCATCCTGAAGAACCCCCTGAGTTGCTCTCGAACCCAGAACCGCCCCCAGGACCCGGGGACCCCGTTTAAGCTGTCGCTGTCAGATGAACTTCGTTAGTCTCCTCCCTCCTCCCTCCCTTCGGCTTCCGCGTAACTTATTGGAGTAACTGCCACAGTCTGAGCAGCCTGCCAGAATCTGAAAATACGGGAATCAGAGCCCCCTTCCCTTGTTTGGGCCCTTCCATGAACCTCTCTTGATGTTGAAGTGCATTGAGTTGGGATTGCAGCCTCCCCATTTGACAGGAACGGCTAACTTCCCTTGGTTTTGAACCAGCTGTGGTCCCCAAAATGGTGTGTGTTTTTTTGGAAAACAAGCATGGCCCCTGAGGGAATTTACCCCGCCTTGTGGCCTCCCCCCAGCAGTGGCAATTGGGTCCAGAGAGCACCCCCCCAAGTGGCGATCAACCCTGGGGTCTGTCCCAGTCTGCCCCTTCCCGTTTTGCCCCATCAAACATTCCCCTTTCCCATTAGAAGGGCTGTTGGAACGGCTATGGCTTGTCTGCCCAGCAAAAGGCTGTGGTGACTCAAATGACTCACTCCTCTCCTCCTCCCTTCCCGGGGACTGCCTAGCAACAGGGAGTGACTGACAGGTGGAAGACGCTGCACCTCGGTTTGCCCAGCAGCGGCCTCCCTCCTTCTTCTCGGTGCCTGGTTGTCTGCGTGAAAAAGGTCAGCTCCAACTGTCCTTCCTCAGGAGTTTGAACCCCAGACCATCCTGATGCCTGAGAGATCTCAAGGGCTCCCCTGGAGAAATCCTCAGTTTTTCCCACAAGGACAGCTGTTTCTCCCCACCTGCAAGGGCGTGTGGGGGGGGACCAAGGATTTCGTCTCTGGTCCTACACAGCAGAATGGTTTAAGAAAAATAACCAGTTAGAAAACACTGAGAAGCACTTTTTGAGCAGAAGATAGGTTTGAGGAATTAGAAAGCAAAGAGACATCTGACATCAGAAACAAACAGACAAGTTTTACTTAGACAGAACTTAGATAGGATTACAGAAGGTGAGACTCTCCCGAGGGAGGAGGCAGCCTCTGAGAATTAACTCTCAAGCGAGACCAGCCCCCTTCGAATTAAGCTCTCGAGGTGAGAGTCACACCTGCCTGAGACCCCAGTCTTTATAGATACACAGAATACAGGAAGCGTCACTGCGGTTGCATCCCCGTTACGTTTCAGTATTATGATCCAGCCACCTCTTTCACGTGCTACAAGCATGTACCCTAAAATCCTCATTGGATAGAATCTGTCTCCTCGTCACAGTAAGACAGCCCCTTATTCTATACATTCCTCAAACGCTGCGTGGCCCTCTACCCATATACAAAGGGGCAACCCAATAAAGAAGTTAGCGCTTACTGTCTCAAAAGAAAAACCGGTTTTGCCCAGTTTTACTCTCAGAGATGTCCTTAAAGACAATGCAGCATTCCAACATACTTTAGGATCCATAAACCTTCGCCGGTGATTCCCACTTACCGAGAATGATTTAACTTTCAAATGAGGTTACAAATAATGATTCTAACAACAATTATACCTTCGATTCTAAGACTATAGAATTATGATCAAATACAAGTAAATGTGAATCACTCATTATCATTTCTGTGTTCATTCAACATAAATAGAAAAACACTTTTCCCCTTATTTAATTAATCACATTCATTTAGCTATCCCGTACTGCTGATCCTAACCCACAAAGTCATGGATACATATTTCTGATGTCACGTTGGCCCTCAGTGACAAGATGCTAAAGATGTTATCTTTGCCTGCCTAGTCACTGATAAGCTGGTAACATGGCTTTTGACCTGCTGCAAAATGCGGGCTTCTGCTAGTCACTCTTACACAGAGAAACTTCCATTTTGATTCTCTTCTTTTAAATCTTTGGGTTCATGTGAATTAATCTTCCTTGATTAAATACAAATTATACATATTCTGGTCCATCTCCACAGCGTGAAGGGGTTTGCCGGGGTACTACTTTTTGGGAGGCCCATCCCCCACTACTGAGCCACTCTGCATGTCTCTGACTCCCCCTTGGAGCCCCAGGTCCCTCCAAGCCTCTGTTTAAGCCATTTGGGGCACCTTTTAAAATATCCTGGACAGAGGGATCCCCCAAAGCCCTAGTGACTGTCCTGGTAGCCTTCCCCACAGGACTGGGTTCCCCTTCCTTCAGTTTTGGGGACTCCCCTCTCACCATTTTCCATCTCCTTGGCTGCCACCCTTCTTTCTTTTTTTGCCCTTTTCTTTAAGGCTTTCAGCTCCTTTGAGCTGAGCACAAAAATACCTTGGGCATCTCCCCCCCAAACTCTGGGGTACCCTGACCCCCCCCACCTCCCAGGGGATCCTCCACTTACCTTCAAGGAAGATGCCTTGAATTCCCCTTTGGACTGGTCGGTTTCCTTCTGCTGCTGATCAACCTCCATTGGGGGTTTCTTCTGGCTGGGTGCTGGAAAAAAGGTCCTGGAGCGTTTGCTCCCCATTCCATTGGCCCCTGGCTCTGTGGGGGAGGGCGCATAGCATGAACCCCTCCACTTCCCCTCACTGGGGCTACCAAAAGTTCCACGTTTGGAACGCTGATTCCCACTTTTCTAAGGAGAAACCTGGAGCCCAAGCAGGAGCCCAAGTGAAATGCGAATTTTAAATCTTTTCAGTTAGTCTCTGGAACCAGAAGAAGAAGAAGAAAGGATTTGGATTTATATCCCCCCCCTTTCTCTCCTGCAGGAGACTCCAAAGAGGGCACCCACAATCTCCTTGCCCTTCCCCCCTCACAACAAACACCCTGTGAGAAGTTAAGGTGGGGAATTCGAGTGAGGAAACTCAAAGGAAGCTGTTAAGCATGAAGGAAGGAGTGAGGTAAGAAGGGGAAATAGCTTAGAGTGAGAGTAGAAGTAAAAGAGAGAGATAGAAAGAAAGAAAAAAGAAAAGATTTTAGAGATTTACCAGAGGTTATTTCTTCCTTCTCTACCATTATTTAGGAAAATAATGGAGAGAGAAAAGAGTTCAGGAACAAGGAATACAGCTTAAAGTCATTGCCCAGAAGCATGAAAATTAAAGATGTCTTTGTTAAGAGAGAAAAGCATTCCAATGTTCCTGCATTTCAGGAGAAAAGATACTTTTTTAATAGCTTATTGTGCAAGTTAAAAAGGCTCATGAAAATAATATCTTCAACTAAAAGCATGTCAAAAAGCACAGACTCCAGAAAATATAGAAATAAAGCATTTAAATGATTATTTCAGCTGGAGCTTTGAAATTCATTACGTGGTCAAGCACTTAAAGAAACGCAGAGCAGACGCTGGAGATAACATCTGGTGGAAGTAAAAGCCAGCAAGCGGGCGAGCCTTTGGAGGTCCATGTTCCTAATAGAGACCCTCCCGTGTGCTGGTTCCTTCGGCACCTTTTATTGTGATTCTATGGTGTAGAAGGGAGGAGCAGAGGAGGAGTTCGGAGGCCGGAGGTGGGAAGATCATCATGTGATGTATGATCTACACCTGGCTACGTCTTGAGGAGCTGGCGTAAAAGCGTCTGAAACTAATCTCACCTGGGGGGCAAGACCATTGTCCATGCGCCCGGTGATTGACAGGCAGACAAGTTCATGACCCATTGTGACTCATGGGGGGGGATGAGGAGTGGTCGGGGTCGCGTTGGTGGATGCGACCAGAAGGCATTAGGAGGCAGAGTGTTCCAGCCTTTCGACCACCGGTGCTGCTGGGTCCAGCGGTGCATTACGTACATCTCCTCGCTTTTGCATTTTAGAAGGGGAGGCGAGAAATGCTGAGAGGCGATTTGGGGGGCGCTTGTCCCCCTCCGCTGTTCGGCAGACCGAGTTGACTGAGCTGCTTGTGCAACAGTAGAACTTAGTTCGCGGGGCAGAAGGAAAGTCGAGGGAGCTTTAAACTGCCTACGTTACAGGCAATATCCAAATTACACATTGAACAAAGAAACAGAGACCCGGTGATAGGGCCTGGTCCAAACCAATGCAGAACTGTAATGCGATAGCACTCAACCATCCTCCCGGCGAAAAGCCAGCTTCCAGAGGGCTGACCACCAATGAAGACAATACATCATACTTTAGACTGGATACAGCCTTACGACGGAAAATTCCGCACTTTCATATGAATCAATTTAGGTGTTATCAGAGAAGTTAAAACAACAACATATTATGTACATTCTCACAACCTTGGTGATGTAATAACAGCAAGTAATCAATAGCGACGCGATTATCTTAAGGTTAAACGGCTTGTGAAGTTCTTGCTGTTGGGAGGCCAGAGGCGCTTCAGAGCTGGAGGTGGGAGGGAGGCGTGACTTGGCGACAAGCGCTGGGCTCCCGGGATGGCTTAGAGGCAGGAAGATAGAAGACAGCAAGAGAGTTTCGACAGACAGGCAGACGTAATAACAATTAACCAACATAACTTCTAGAGTTAGAGCATGTGCACAGGTTTGAGGTGAGCTCTCCGCGGTCCAAAGCGGCGAGAGAAATTATGTTCGACAGCGATCCAGGTGGCTGGAGGCAGCGGAGAGTTCCAGGGGTTAACTCTATCAAGGGATATTCCGGCTGTAAATGTACAAATTTCCAGCCGGGAAGTGAGGAGGAAGAGAGAATGGCGGTTGTAGATATGAAAGATCCTGCAGGGGTGACGGATTGTCACCCGATCAGGATGGTAGTGGCCAGAGTAGCTGCTGATGGCTGTGAAATCTGCCAGCGATAGCACTTGAAGGTTGCAACTTTGGGATTCTTGGGTGTCCTGGTGAGACGGCTGCTGCGAGGAACCTTCGGGTTAGGCGGATAAAGCGTAGCTCTGCTGCGCCTTTGGCCGGATCCTCTGGATCTTCAGATTAGGATTCAGATGTTGATTGTGGGTCTCGCTGAAGCTATGGGACTGGCGGGGGTACTCGAGGGGGACCTGCTCCATCTTAAATTAGTGTATGTATAACAACTTAGTTGACATCGTTCCTCGACACAATTAGTCGGACATGTCGGACTGGAATCCATGAGAGAACCTGTGGAAGAAGGACTGAAGCATGCCACGCTTCCCCAGGTTATGAGAGGGAGCGGTCCCGCCAGGTTCGGATCTGGGAGCTTCAAGCGGTAGTAGATGAACCTTGGTAGGGGAGAGGGGATCTGACTGCCTGAAGTGTCTTTCTACGAGGGTGATCTGTTGCCCTGATGAGTAGAGGCGAACAGCAAATTTAAATGGTTGATAGTGAGAAATTACTTTTGATTACTGTCTGTTGTATTCAACCTAAATGGGGGGGGCTACCTCCCCTTTCTTTAGTTTGTGGACTGTTTGGCTAGAATTTCTTTGAAGTTGCGCATTTACTCTCTCATGATTGCACCCGGTGCTGTTGGCGTAGGGAATTCCGTGTGTTAGCCACACGATTCCCCAGATTGGTCACAAAACTGGAACTAGGTGCTACTTGGAGGAATATCTTGTAGCATTGTCCGTTTTAGAAAAATGAGGGGCTGACCCATAACGCGGTTATACATGCAAAAGAGGTGCTGGATAGCGTGATTGGTGGTTTAAGCCTGCCGAGGTGGGGTGGCCAAAGGAGGCGTACCCCAGTAGGTATCTATAGTTACATGCAACGTGGTGCTTTGGGGGCTGGGGCAGGAGGACCAGGGTTGACGTCCATTTACTTACAAGTCATTTGCCAGGGCCCTCTACGAGGGGTTTACCCGAAGGAAGGGGTCTGATGAGGAGCCAAAGCGTGAGCAGTGAAGCGCACAAAGATTGCTAGCGATAGGTGTGTGCCTGGTTGAGAGGTATGCTACAGGATCGAGGCCGAGTGCTTTGCCCCTGGTGGAAAGAAATGCGTGTGTGATTGAAAGGAGGGTCGGAGAAAGAGGGTGGAGAATGTGGGTAAGCGCTGTCATGTAGCTGGTTTCCCCTCGCTGAGGGGAGCCTGGAAGGCGGCGTGTGGCTAAGC
Source organism: Sphaerodactylus townsendi (assembly GCF_021028975.2). Lineage (NCBI taxonomy): Eukaryota > Metazoa > Chordata > Lepidosauria > Squamata > Sphaerodactylidae > Sphaerodactylus > Sphaerodactylus townsendi. The sequence goes on from NC_059432.1 coordinate 9,874,560, forward strand.
TTTATATAGCCCAATGAAAGTATTGAGAGGTCCCTGGATACTAGTGGGTTCCGTAATGTCAGGAAGAGAGACTCATGAGGTTTAAGTCGATTGAAGGCTGACGTGAGGCTCTCGGGTAGAGTGAAGAAGCGATCCGCGTGCGCTATAAGCTACGTGTTGGGAATGCGACCAATTCAAAAGGTTGAAAGGTTGAGGAAGGTTTGAAAGGCCAAGAATGGCTACTTGAAGCCGGTCGCTCCGTTGAAGCGGAGAGCTTGAAGGCGTGTAAGCGGTCTGCCTATAGGTAACCATTTTGTTGAAATACAATGGCCTTGACAGCGCGACATTACTTTACCCCAGCGGCTTAAGCGAAATGGTGAGGCGCTTGGAGTGGAGGTTAGACAGAAGAGGCTGCTAAAGGCCGAGCGGGACAGGGGAGCAGAGGTGGAGGAGAGTGAGTAGAGGCGGAGATCGGGGGGGGAGGAGTGGAAAGAGGATACTCTACGAAATCCTCAGAGGCCAGCTGGAGGGGTGAAGAAGCCGTTCAAGAGATGCTGGAATTCTGCTCTGTTTAGAGGCATGATTATTTTTTGGGTCCCACCCACCATTACCATGGTGCGCTGGCATGGCCCTTGGTTGATGAGATCTAATGTAAAAGCCTGGCCGAGGGTGGAGAGGGTACTGGGCATGGGGTAGGTAGAGCCGATTCGACCAAGAAGGTTCTGCGCGCGGTCGATTCGGTGTACCCTAGGACTCCCGGTTGGGGAGGAGAGAAGTGTTCAAAGAGGAAAAGAGGAGAAGGTTGATCTTTGAGGGTGGACCCGATCCACCCATCCCGAACTAGGACCCTCCCGCCTTACTGCCCGAAAAGCGTCTTTGTGCTTCTGGGTGAAGTTGGATCCTGTCCCCTGGGTTTTAGCTGGCGAGAGTATTGCCGCGAGAACAGGGGAGGCTGAGCAAAGGGGTAGTGAGAGCACAGAAGGCCGGACCCAGTTGAGGGGTTCCGAGCAGCTGTCTGCAGCTGGAGGTGTATTAGGGTGTGTCTGGGATTTTGCATCTCTGAAGGTATGACAGGAGGCGGGAGTAAGAATTGGAGGAGTTTATACCCCAGATACAAGAATGGCTACCGTTCTTTTGCACCTTCGGGGCGAAGTAGCAAAGCCTGAGGGTGACTTAATGTGCGGCCAGCAGCGTTATCCACTACTTGAGAGGATGTAGTGGTCGCGGCTATTACTAGGATTATCATCCATGTCAATGGATGATTATAGCTCAGGCGCTTTTGAAGCGAAAGCGAGGATAGAAGCGTGATGGACAAAAAAAACGGCACACAAGGTGGGACTGTTGAAGCATTCCCTAGGGCAATACTTTCCATTGGTATCTGGCCGTATTGAGCTGCCTGATGATGCGCTTACCCGGCACCGTGAAAGCGAAATATGTACTTTCGGTTAGCCTTGGGAGAGAGGCCACAGAAAGCCGTCTTTCGGAGTCAACAACCAGGACCTGGTAGTCCGAGGAGAGGATAAAAGGTTGGGAGTTGGGTAAAGCCTGCGTGGGGAGGGCCCATGGAGGTTGAATGCAGGCATTTACTGCTCCTGAGATCCTGTAGCAATACGCCATCGTGCCACTCTTCTTTTTTAATCCACAAGGAGCAAAGGCGTGTTCCATGGTGATGTTAGGAGGAGGTCTCATCATGCTTGCTTCGCAATAGCTGTTCCTCCGCGAGTTGGTGCATGGCAGTCAATTTTTTCTCTCTGAGCGAGTGTACTGTTCTACCCATGCAGGGGTCTTGGTGGTCCATGTGAGGGAGGCAGTGAGGGCAGACTTACCTGCGCCTCCGAGGAGCTCTCCCATGTGGCAATGGGGAGGCTGATGAGTTGCCGATCGAGGAAACTCTGGAGGGCTTCCGATTGGCCTGCTTTCCCTTCCTCTTCCCGAAAGATGCGCATTAAATGTTGCCCCAGCTGGCGTGATCGAGAGCCCGGCCCGGTCACTCCATGCGATGGCCGTGCGGAGAACTCTCTGCACCCTGGGGTTTACCTGGGCCCTTTGAACTGTGTGCCAAGTGGAACGCGTGAGGATACTCTTGGGGGGCAGGGAGCCTTGGCGTGCAAGGCTGCCACAAGTGAGGCGCTGTTCCTGCAGGACACCACGCCCACATTATAGCGAGGAGCTCTCGCTCGGCAAGCTTGGGGTCAGTGGCCCCTACAATAAAGGGGATAGTTCCTGTTTAAAAGGTGGAGAAGGCTCGGGGGCGGGACCTCCTGGGGGTCTTCTCCCCTGGGGGAGCCCCCCGGTGCCGTGCCGTTGCAGAGCCCCCACTGGGTAGCCTGCAATCTCTACGAGTGTGTCGGACGGTTGGTGGCAATTGAAACACCACGCTTGGGGCTGTTTCCCCTAACAGTAGCAATGGAGAGGACTCTTGCTGGCTGGGAGGTCCAAGCGTGAGTGGGCGAAAAGACCGATATCTGGCGAAGCGACTTTGAAGCATGGTAGGCCAGTTCAGGGGTTCCTAGACCTGGGCCTATGACTGCTGAAGGACACTCCAGCCGGAGGCGTTCTCCTTAGCAAAGGCAGCTTTAAGGAGTTCGCCCTGGAGCCTCACTCTGCTTGTTGTCAACCACCTGCGCTTTTGAGGAGCTTCCCTGGAGCCACCTGCTTCCTGGCTTCGGGCATAATAGGGGTTCTTGGGGTTTTGCGGGACCGTTAGGAAGCTCTGGGGTGGGCTACTGGCGGCATTGGGAACTCTTGACAAACGCTTCTTGTAAGAGCACTTTCGGGAGGCGATCGTGGGGTGGCCTCAGGCAGGATAATCTGGTTGTTGGGAGTTACTGAAGGCATCAAAAGCCATTAAAAGCTGTGCGGCTGGTTGTAGAAGCCGCCGACGCCCGGGGCTGACCTTCTGCTGAAACACTGCTGGCGGAACTTCGCTTTCCCAGATCACAAATTGTGTGCAGGAGCTCCAGGAGCATCGCCGGAAGGTGGTCTTCCAGTCGTCTGGAACCATTAAGTGATTCCTCGCCGGTGCCTCTAGCGTACCTCTCGCATTGTAGGGAGCTGAAGTGACTCCCTACGTCCCGCATGCTTCTGTGGCTCAGTGAGGATGTTGTTATGGCAAGAGTACGATTACTCGACAGCCGCGCCGAACAATGTCATCCTCCCCTCGGTATCCATGTGAAATGGGGCGGGGCACAATCGCGAGAATGTCGACGTCGTCTTCTGTCAATGGAGGTTTCTTTCTACTTTTGCAGATACCGAATGGAATGGCTATTAATACAGACTCTCGCGAGGATTTTGAAAACCAGCCATTGCATTGCGCTGGCCAGTCGCGGTGGCCAGGGAAAAATGAAGAGGCGAGGAGCAAGAGGGGAGGCTGACTGAGCGGCGGGAGAGTGAAATGGTGAACAAGCGGAGGAGCAAGGGGGGGGCGGAGGACGAGGTAATTTACAGCAGATAGAGAAAATTCGAGGGTTGAAATTGAAGGTGAAAAGATCGAGAAAGCGAGGCGGCTGACCTACAGCAAAGGGAGCCATGGGTCTGCAGGCTGATGGCGACATAACATTGTCTCCTCGTCAGTAGCGGTGACATCGTGGCGACGAGGCTCTGTCTTGAAATTAAGCGATGGAAAAAAGTTTTCCCACGTTATTAAGATTCAATGTCCCCCCTTCTGGGTACCAGCGGACGGTGAGCTTCAATCTCCTCAAACCAATTTTAGCAGCTCCCCTCTCTTCACTGGAGACCCTGCAGCATTTAAGGCTTAACGCTTTCAGTTAGATTAGCGTGCTTGTCATAAGCCCTACTTTTGCCAAGCTCCCATATACTCACCGGTGTTCGTCCGGACGAGAGTGTCCACAGGACTTCGAGGAAGGTCCCCTGGATGCGCTGATCAATGAACTGGCGATGCAGCGGGTGAATCCCTGGATGTCGCCGATCCAGCGGACTTGATTACAGCATGACCCTTTCCCAGGCGACGATGAGCAGGGTGGGGAGTTCGAGGATTCCGGGTTTGGACGCCAGCGAAGTCGTGCCCGACGTGGGTCAAAGCGCCAAAGGAAACGAGGTGAGGCAGCGGAGATAACATCTGGTGGAGATGGCCAGTAGCGGGTATGAGGAGGGTCCGTGTTCCTAGCGAGTCTCCGATGTGCTGGTTCCCTGGCACCTTTTTTATTGTTGATTCTATCCCGAGGCGTGTAGAAGGGGAGGCGGAGGAGTTCGGAGAGGCGGAAGTGGGGAGATCATCATGGCGTGCATGATCTGCACCTGGCTCACGTCTTCGCGGAGGAGAAGGCGTGGCGTCCTGAGCCTAATCCTCACCTGGGGGGCAAGACCATTGTCCCTATAAGCCGGTAACTAGACCGAGCCAAACAGTTCATGACCCGTGACTCATATAGGGGGGATGAGGAGGGCAGAGTGCTGATGCGACCAAGAAGGCCATTAGGAAGCTGATAGGTGTTCAGGCAGCTTCGACCACGGTGTGCTGCTGGGTCAATGATTGCATTACTACAAGCTTAACTTAAATAACTTAAGCAAGTTTTCTTTGAGGTGATGCCAGTATTAAGGTATTGCTCAGAAATAGCCGCAAAAGAGACTGCACCTTCCCAAAACAGTCCCTATTTGTCTCTTCCCACATTCCAAAGAAGAGATGCTTCCTTGGCAATGAAGCTGAGAGAAGTGTGTGTGGAAAATAACTGACCAAACTGAAATTAAAGCAAAGAAAGAGAGGTCAAGCCATGTGAGAAACTATGTTCTTAAGAATGCTATTTAACAATGTATCGCCATGATTAACAATGATGGGAATACTGAAACGTCATGAATTGACAGGATTTGGTTTTGCAACATTTATGACGCATCAGCTGTCTTTATCCTATAAGAACTGTGACTTTTGTATACTCAGGGCGACTCCTCTGATTCTAAAACAGACCCTCTGAGGGTTTGGAATAAAAATTATTTATTTAATTATTCCTTGTCGGCTCAAGCTTATTAGCTTACTCTTACTCCGTGTCAACAAAGCTGTGACTATCCCAAGGTCACCCAGCTGGCGTGTGTGGGAGTGTACAGGCTATTCTGAATTCCCCAGATAAGCCTCCACAGCTCAGGCGACAGAGCTGGGAATCAAACCCGGTTCCTCCAGATTAGATACATGAGCTCTTAACTTCCTACGCCACTGCTGCTTCACCAACCAGCAGAGAAGAGTAGCAGTGGAGAAGAGGAGTGGGCCAGAGAAGAGACTGCCAAGGTAATGTGAGGCCAGAACTCATGTCCGGCCTGCGCAGCTGTTTTGAGAAAAGATAGGTTAGAAACAAACTCCCAAAAACAAGCATCGGACATCTGACATCAGAAGCAGATGGGAAGCGTTTTTTTACTAAGCAGGAGACAGAAGGTGACAGAATGTAGAGACTCTCTCCGAGGGAGAGGCACACTCCTGGGTTAACTATCTCAAAAAAGAGACAAACCCACCATACAAAAGACCTAACAGGTCTTTATAGATGCAAAGAATACATACGATCTGGTTCATCCCCATAAGATCCATACCCCTTTCATGTGCTATAAGCATGAACCTTAAAATCCCATTGGATAGTTCTGTCTCCTTGTCACATTAAGACAGCCTCTATTCTACGTGTCTGATTCCTTCTGTTACACAAACACTGCATGCTGTTTGCTCATGTCCTTCTGCCCATATGCAAACGGCTGCAATAAAACTAACTTCTGCCTTTTCTGGTTTCCAAGAATAATTTGTTTTCCTGCTTTTCTAAGAAGTTTATATGAAGAGAGATACCTCTTCAGAATTTATGCAAGATTTGACATTCTTTAAGATCATAAAACTTCCCTTTTCCCGGTTTGAGGGAAATGGTTGCTTAAAAGATTATACAAGCATTGATTCTAATAATTATACCTTCGATTCTAATACAGTAGAATTATAGTAAAATATAAGTACATATGAATCTCTCATTATCATTTCTCTGTGTTCATTTAACATATATAGAAAAACACTTTTCCCATTTAACCAATCACATTCATGTAGCTATCCCCTATAGCTAGTTCTAACCAAAAACAAAGATATAAAGTATATGTCTTCTGTCACGTATTAACCTTTAGTGACAAGATCTTAAAGATATTTATCTTTGCTTGCCTGCATAACTGCTACATGCAGTTTGACTATCTGCTAACATGCAGGCCTGCTGGTCTCTTATACAGAAACCCCATTTTGATTCTTAGAAATCTTTGGTTCATACGAACTTAATATTTCTTGATCAAATACAATTTGTAGGCATTCACAGTGAGCTTTGGTTTTCTTTTCAGAGGGCTTTTCTCAAAGCCACATCTTAGTAGAGTGCCATGGTCTGACCATTTTGCCTTGAAGGTCCGGATGGACCTGCTGCGCCAACCCTGTCTAGGTGACGGACCTATTTATGTCTGCCCGCGGAGACTTATGGAACCAATTGGGTTCCTGAATGCTCTACGGGATCCTGAGTCCCCTGGCACCCTCGATGAGCAGGTGATAGACTGGAATTCCAGACTTCTTTTGATGTTCTGCCATTTTTTTTGATCCGGCGCTGTTCTTTTGTTTGATGTTCTGCCGTTTTATTCCTGTTTTATTCATTTTAATGTAATTGCTGATGCATCTTTGTTTTAATGGGGTTATTCTCTGTTTATATGCTACGGCACTGGTTATTGCCGAACCTGTGAACCGCCTCGAGCCCTTCGGGGGTGGGGCAGTCTACAAATATAATAAATAAATATTTTAACAGGGGTTGTCCCTTTTTTTCTCCTTGTCCTGGGGCTGCTGATTGGTGGGGCTTTTCACATTTTTAAATCTTTTCAGTTAGTCTCTGGAACCAGCAGAGAAGAGTAGCAGTGGAGAAGAGGAGTGGGCCAGAAAGGGCTGAGAGAGCTCTGGTTTTCTTTTCAGAGGGCTTTTCTCAAAGCCACATCTTTTAAACAATGTATTTTTAACAGGGGTTTTCTCTTTTTCTCTCGTCCTGGGGCTGCTGATTGGTGGGGGCTGCTGAGGCTACTGATTGGTGGGGCTGCTGAGGCTGCTGATTGGTGGAGCTGCTGAGAGGTGAGGCTTTTCAAAATTTTAAATCTTTTCAGTTAGTCTCTGGAACCAGCAGAGAAGAGTAGCAATGGAGAACAGGAGTGGGCCAGAAAGGGCTGAGTGAGCTCTGGTTTTCTTTTCAGAGGGCTGTTCTCAAAGCAACATCTTTTAAACAGTGTATTTTAACAGGGGTTTTCTCTTTTTTTCTCCTTGTCCTGAGGTTTTCAGTTAGTCTCTGGAACCAGTGGCGCGTGCAGGTGTTTTACTAAATAAGAACATATTTTAAGGGATAGTAGAAGGTATAGAAACCTTAAGAGGGAGGCACTAATTAAAATCGGCTTCCGGTGCTGTGCTGCGGCGGGGCAGCAGCTTCTCACGGGATGGGTGAGAAACTGTTTTTTTACTACTTGCAATAAGGGTTTGAAGTGCAAACAAACCCCATCCCCAAGCGGAGCTGTGGGGAGAAGATAGAGAATTGTTTTGGGCAACTATCCAGCCTCTGTGAAGCTAGTGCAAACAAAGAAAGTTAAGGATAGTCCTGTGCAGTAGTAAAAGGAGGGTAGCCGCCATAGGGCGGGACTGTAAGCCCACAGCACAGCACAACAAAATACCTGAGCATCCTAATTTTAGGGGCTCTTTATTACTAACAGACTTAACGAGAAATAACTCTGAGTGAGATTTCACAGCTTGTGAAAATACAAATGACGGAGGAGACTGTGTTTATGTTTAACTAAAGCAAAGGGTGATTACAGGAACATGAGTAATGTATCTGTAAACAGTAGGGGCAGTCGTAAATTTCAAACGGCTCCAAATATAAACAACAATAAAGACTAAAGAAGATCAAAGTCATTTAAGATTCTGGATTAGAGGAGAGCAATGATTTAACTAATTTAAAAATTATAACTATACCTTTAAATGGCATGCTGGCAATAGTGGAAGACGAGACAAAGTGGGACGGAAAGCAGCCTGCATGAAAAGAGGAAGCATCGCGAGACACGAAAGCAACGTGAAGTGGGAAAAACAACTCCCAAGGAGAGGAGAAGGGGAAGGAGAAAAGGAGAGGTAGTGGGCTATTGGAAGTGGGAATTGCAGCAAAGGACGTGTGGAGAGGAGGCCCTACATAAAGTGTCAGAGTGTCAAAGACAGAGATGCTAACCCCTTGATCTCAGCCAACTAGGAGAGGGGAAAGAGACATCTGGCATTGCTTTGTAAGGTATTGGACTTTCCCCAAAGGTTCTCTTTTGAGGGCTGAACTACAATAGTAATAACCTATAAGGGGAGAGAGAAATTGATTATTAACTACAACTATAACACTCATACAAAATGGCAGGGAAAAGAGAAAAAACACTAACAAGAGCAAATAATGGGGAGATTAAAACCCCAGAGAAAAATAACCAGGAGTACACTGCTAAAATTGAAGTAATGTTTGAAAAAATTATGGCTACGCAAGAGGCCACAAAGGACAGGCTATGTAAGATTGAGGAAGAACTGGGAGCTGTCAAAAAACTGGAGGAGACTATCTTACAAATACTTAGATTTAAAAGACACTAAAGGCCAAGTGGAAAAACTGAACATAGATTTACCCACCAAGTGAAACTATTAGAGGAATTAAATTATAAAATGATGTTTATAGAACTGAAACAGAAGGAAAGATACTTGCGGCTAAGAGGCTTGAAAGAAATAGAGAAGGAAAATCTCCGAGAAAGAATAATTCCAGGGCTGGCAGAGTATGTGAAAATGAGAGAAGAAGACCTAGAGCTTGAAGTAGATGAAATTTACAGGGTAAACACAAGATCTGCAAAAGGAAGGAAAGCACCAAGAGATGTATTAATATCAGTAATAAGGAAATCCTTGAGAGATGACATCCTACAAATCCAAGCCGGACAGAAATTCCAGTTGGAAAGACAAGATGTACGGTTTATGAAAGAGCTACCCGGACCTATTATGAAGTGAAGGAAAGAGTACTACCCCTTAACCGATACCCTCAGGAGAAAAGGTATAAGATACAGATGGAATATGATAGAGGGAGTTTCTTTCACTTG